>NW_004444154.1:3324636-3362922 GCF_000243295.1 Trichechus manatus latirostris
GGTGAGCAGACGCTAAAACCAAGTATGCACAAAGTCTGCAAAGTTGTAGTCCTGCTAAGGTGAGAACCCTGAACCTTGAACATCCTACATGTAACTTGGCCCTGGACAGGAAATAAAACAAAAATAAATAAATAAACAAACAAATAACCCAAGATTGAGGCAACTGCTAAACCACCTTTGGAGTCATGAGTAACAAGATGAGTTCTCAACCTAAATCAAAAAGCGTATATAGGTGTGTCTATCACTACAAGTGAAGACAGTTGAGTGAAAAATCTACATGGATGATCTTTAAGCATGTTTAGAATTGTCAGAGAAATAAACTGCTTCTACTATGGTATGACAGAAGACTGTATGTTCTGAACATTTCTTGCAATTTAAAAGCTATGAAAACATATGTACCCCTTGATTTAAAAAAAAAAAAAAAATTAAATCCTTTGCTGAGGTGATAAGAAAGGAAAAACTCTACAGGTCCAAATAAGAAGTAAAACCAGAAACTCTGAAGTTAAAGGAATAGCAATATTGGCCTGAGGATTCCTGCCAGATTGTGCAGATCCTGGGCGTCCATGATAATGGCTGCATAGGTGTGTTGGATGGGACACAGTCTAAGAGCTGACAAAAATGAGTACCATAATAGAATACTGCTGTATAAAGTTGGGACTTAAAATGACTATATGTTTAATGTAAGAGTAAGTTATAAATAAATAGACCATGTAGAAAGTGTGAACAAATAAATTTGCCTTATGCAATACTTTGTAAATTAGTAATGACAAGATAGACAGCTATTGGGTTAGGGGTCCAAATTCATGCCACGTATGGGTCCAAACAATTTCAACTAGAAAATTTAATTTAAAAAGTGTAATTAGGTAATAATATCCATAGCATCTGGGAAAAGTAAATAAATTCATCTCTGGAAAAATACAATTTTAATCCAGGGCTCAAAGTTTACCCCAAACAAAGATCCAAGGAAAATGAGCAATTTTCAATAAATAAATATATAAATAAAACATGCAAAGAAACAAGCCATCCTGAATGAGAGCTAGGGGAAAAAAAATTCTGATATTGAATTATTAAACAAAGAATGAAAATCAACCACGCTTAATATGTTTAAAGAAATAAAAGCTTGAAAATCTGACAAAGTTATAATATAAAACCAAAAAAAAATAAAACCAAACCTGTTGCCGTCGAGTTGATTTCAACTCATAGCAATCCTATAGGACAGAGTACAACTGCCCCATAGAGTTTCCAAGGAGCACCTGGTGGATTAGAACTGCCGACATTTTGGTTATCAGCTGGAGTCATTAACCACTACTCCACCAGGGTTTATGATATAATACAAAAAAGGTTTAAAATTCAATAAAATAGATCTGTGAATGAAAGTGTAGTAATTGAAATTAAAAGCTCAATAGATATTTTAAAGAACAGATTACATACAATGGAAGAGAGAAATATTAAAGTGGAATGTGAAACTGAAGAAATTACCTAAAATGTAGCTCAGAAAGCAAAAGAGGGAGGAGGGGGAAATAGAAAAGAAAAGGGAATGGGCAGAGGGAGAGAGAAGAAAACAGTGATGACAAGAGGCAGGAAAGATAATATGAGAAGTTTAACATGTTTTATCAGGGTTACAGAAGGATATAATAGCAAGAATTGTTGTTGTTGTTAGGTGTCTTCTGCTCAATTCCAACTCATAGTGACCCTATGTACAATAGAACAAAACACTGCCCAGTCCCATACCATCGTCACAATAGTTGTTATGATTGAGCCCATTATTGCAGCCACTGTGTCAAGCCATCTCCTTGAGGGTCTTCCTCTTTTTCTATCACCCTCTACTTTACCAGGCATGATGACCTTCTCCAGTGACTGGTCCCTCCTAAAAACATGTCCAAAGCATGTGAGACAAAGTCTTGCCATCCTCGTTTCTAGT
Organism: Trichechus manatus latirostris; assembly: GCF_000243295.1. NCBI lineage: Eukaryota > Metazoa > Chordata > Mammalia > Sirenia > Trichechidae > Trichechus > Trichechus manatus. The sequence continues at coordinate 3,326,558 of NW_004444154.1, forward strand.
GAGCCCTCTGGCTGTACTTCTTCCAAGACAGATACTTTTGTTTTTCTGGCAGTCCATGGTATATTGAATATACTTCTCCAACACCATAATTCAAAGGCAAGAATTCTTCTTCTGTCTTCCTTATTCATTGTTCAGCTTTCACATGCACAGGAGGCGACCAAAAACACCACGGGTTGGGTCAGGTGCACCTTAGTCTTCAAGGTGACATCTTTACTTTTTAACATTTGAAAAAGGCCTTTTGCAGCAGATTTGTCCAATTGTTTGATTTCTTGACTGCTGCTTCCACAGGTGTTGATTGTGGATCCAAGTAAAATGAAATCCTTGGCAACTTCAATCTTTTCTCCGTTTATCATTTTGCTTATTGGTCCAGTTGTGAGGATTTTTGTTTTCTTTATGTTGAAGTGTAATCCATACTGAAGGATGTAGTCTCTGATCTTCATCAGTAAGTGCTTCAAATCCTCTTCACTTTCAGCAAGCAAGCTTGTGTCCTCTGCATAATACAGGTTGTTAAGGAGTCTTCCGCTAATCTTAATGCTCTGTTCTTCCGCTTATAGTCCAATTTCTTGGATTATTTGCTTAGCATACAGATTGAATAAGCATGGTGAAAGAATACAACTCTGAAGCATATCTTTCCTGACTTTAAACCACGCAGTAAGAAGCAATAATCAAAGTGGTAGAGAATAACTTTAAAGCGTTGATGAAAATACCAATCTTCAGATCCCAAAAGCATAATGAACCCCTAGAAGGAAAATTTTAAGGAAATTCTTACCTAAAAATATTACAGTGAAATAGTAAAGCACCATGAAAAAGAGATCTTTAAAGAGCCAGGGAAAAAGACAAAGAACACCTACAGATAATGGACTTATTAATAGCAATAAAGATGGAAAACAGTAGAATCTGTAATATATACATATAGTTTAATTTCCTGAGGAAAAAACAAACTTATCAACCTATGATTTTATACATATAAATTATCTTTTTGAAATGAGAGTGAAAGTGAGGATACACCCGTAACAGATAAAAAAAGTGAGAATTTACTGGTAAGGGTCTTCTTTTCACAAGAAGAGAATCTAATAACACTATAAACATTAAATAAATTAGTTTTCTAAAATCTCACTAAGAATATATGAGGACAAGATTACTTAATATATGGGTTCCACTAAACTTTCAAGAAAAAAATAATTCCAAACTTACAAAAATCCTATCAAAAACCAGAAAAAGAATACTCACTGATTAATTTTAAGACTAACAATACCTTAATACTAAATCCAGAAAAAGGTCATAAAGAAAAGAGAAATTATAGGCCAGCTTTACTCATGATCATTGTAAAATAACTTAAGCAAACTATTAGCATGAGATAGCAAAAATAAAATATTTTTAATTAACTTGTGAGATAAATTTAATATTAGAATAAATTAATAATATTTTATTAGCAGATTAAAAAGGAAATATTTGTATTTAAAGAGATTTTGAGAAACTATTCATTAATATATAATATCCATAGATTTTTAGAGATATATTAAAAAAAAAAAACCTGAAAAAAACTTCCCTCACTTGATAAAATCCATCGTCATGAATTGAATGGTGAACCCCAAAAATACGTGCCCACTTGGCTAGGCCATGATTCCCAGTATTATGTGGTTTTATTCCATTGAGTCTTTGGATTATCTTCCATTTTGTGATGTGTTGTAAATCCTAGCCTCTGTGCTTATTTATGGTTATGGTCCCATTTGTGAGTGAGTTGTTCATTATTTTAATGAAGCAGAATTAGGTCATATTAATGAAGATTAGGGTGGGATGCAACACCCTTAATCAGTCCATAGCCCTAATCTGATGTAAGGACAGTTTCCTTTGGGTGAGGCCTGCATCACCTTTTGTCTTACAAGAGATAAAAGGAGATAGAAGCAAGCAGAGAAGGAAGAACCTGCTACCACCAAGAAAGAAGAGCCAGGAACAGAGCACAGCCTTTGGACCCAGGATCCCTGCCTTGAGAATCTTCTAGGCCCAGAGGAAGATTGATCCCAAGATATATGGAGATTTCCAGGGAAAGCCAGGCCCACGAATGTTGAAAGGAGACAAGGACCTTCCCCCAGAACGGACAGAGAGAGAAAGAATTCCCCTAGAATTGGCACCTTGATTTCAAACTTCTAGCTTCCTAAACCATGAGAGAATAAATTTCTGTTTGTTAAATACCACTTGTGGTATTTCTGTTAAAGCAGCACTAGATAATTCAAACAGGCATTGTTGTTGTTGTTAAGTGCCGTCGAGTTGATTCCAAGTCATAGTGACCCTACATAAAATAGAATAAAACACTGCCTGTTCCCGCGCCATCCTCACAATCATTGCTATGTTTGACCCCATTGTTGCAGCCACTGTGTGAATCTGTCTCATCGAGAGTCTTCCTCTTTTTCTATGACCCTCTACCTTACCAAGCTTGATGTCCTTCTGAAGGGACTGGTCCCTTCTGACAAAATGTCCAAAGTACATGTCTTAGTCATCTAGTGCTGCTGTAACAGAAGTACCACAAGTGGATGGTTTTAACAAAGAGAAGTTTATTTCCTTACAGTCAAAGTAGGCTAAAAGTCCCAATTCAGGTCATCAGCTCCAGGGGAAGGCTTTTTCTCTCTGTCAGCTTTCTTCTCTTCGGTGTTGCCCTGGACTAGGAGCTTCTCTGCGCAGGGACCCAGGTCCAAAGGACTCGCTCTTCTCCCGGCACTGCTTTCTTGATGGTATGAGGTCCCCCTGTCTCACTGCTCACTTCTGTCTTTTATATCTCAAGAGATTGCCTCAGGATACAATCCAGTCTTGTAGATCAGGTCCTACCTTACCAGCACAACTGCCGCCCATCCTCCCTCATTAACACCATAGAGGCAGGTTTACAACATACAGGAAAATCACACAGTACCAGGAATCGCGGCTTAGCCAAACTGATACACACTTTTTTGGGGGGACATAATTCAAACCATGACAGTACATGAGATGAAGTCTTGCCATCTTCACTTCTAAGGATCATTCTGGCTGTACTTCTTCAAAGACAGATTTGTTCCTTCTTCTAGCAGTCCATCATGGTATATTCAATATTCTTTGCCAACACCATAATTCAAAGGCATTAGTTTTTCTTCGGTCTTCCTTATTCATTGTCCAGCTTTTGCATGTGTATGAGGCGATTGAAAATACCATGGCTTGGGTCAGGCACACCTTAGTCCTTGACAATGTCAATCATTTCTCCATTTATCATGATGTTGGTTACTGGTCCAGTTCTGAAGATTTTTGCTTTCTTTATGTTGAGGTGCAATCCATACTGAAGTCTGTGGTATTTGATCTTCTTTAGTAAGTGCTTCAAGTCCTTTTCACTTTCAGCAAGCAAAATTATGTCATCTGCATATCTCAGAATGTTAAATAGTCTTCTTCCAATCCTGATGCTGCATTCTTCTTCAGCCCTGACAGTGCAGTGGTTAAGCGCTTGGCTGCTAACTGAAATGCCAGTGGTTTTAATTCTCCAGCATGGGAGAAAGATGTGGCTGTCTGCTTCCATAAAGATTACAGCCTAGGAAATCCTATGGGGCTGTTCTACTCAGTCCTGTAGGGTTACTATGATTCGGAATCAACTTGACGGCTACAAGTTAACAATAAAAGCTATACAAATTCTTAATATAAAATATGGCTAAAGAAATACAGGTGAATGTACAGAAAAAGAAAGTTCATGGATTAGAAAACCAAATATCAAAAAAAAATCTATTTTCCCAAAACTTCTTTCTACAACTTACACAATTTCTTTTCTTTGGGGAGGGGTGGGACTTGACAAGCTGTTCTCTGAATTATTCGGATTGGCAAACAGCCGCAGATAGCTAAGCTTTTCCTTAAGAAGATAAAACAAGGTAAGTTGATTTGTCTTAATAGATACAAAGATTTATTTTTAAACAATAATAATTAAGACAGCATGGAATTAGTGCAAAAGATGAGATCAGACATTTTATAGAAGACAAAATCTCAATGGCCCCAAAATAAATTAAAAAAAAAAAAATTCACCTAAAAAACAAACCAAACCTGTTGGTATTGAGTTGATTCTGACTCATATTGACCCTATAGGACAAAGTAGAACTGACCCATAGGATTTCCAAGGAGCAGCTGGTGGATTCAAATTGCCAACATTTTGGTTAGCAGCCGAGATCTTAACTACTGTGCCACCAGGGCTTCAAGATACTCACACAATTTAGTAGTAAGGGATGTGTCATTTAATAACCACAATGAGATAATTTTGCACCCGTCTGATTTTCTAAAAGTCTGAAAATTAATGTGTTAGCAGAAATATGAGGCAATGATAATATTCACTACTGGTAAGAATGTAAATTTGTTCAACTGGTTAGAAAACAAATTGGTGTTACCTACTAAGATAAATATGCACACATCCTGCAACCCAGAAATTTCATTCCTATGCAACTGGAGATATGTGCAAGAATGTTTGTTGCTCAAATAAATATAAGAGGGAGAAAAAAATAGAAACATTTCAAATGTTCATCAAGAGAAGGATAGAAAATTAAATAGTGATAAATGCATGCAATGAAATATACCATAGTGAAAAGTAATGAATGATATCTTTTTTGCTTAAACATGTATGAATGTCCAAAATATAACACTTAGTAGAAGCAAGTCTTAAAAAATGCCATTCAGTATGATTCCATTAATTTAAATTTCAATAACTCTAAACACTGTATTGTTTAGATATATAAACTCTAGACAATGTATTATTTATATATGTATACGTATATGTGTGTGTATGTGTGTGTGTGTGTGTATGTATATACACACTATTGAAATCCAGTCGATTCTGACTCATAGACATCCTACAGAACAGAGTAGAACTGCCTCATAGGGTTTCCAAGGAGAAGCTAGTGAATTTGAACTGTCCTTCTCCAGGGACTTGTCCCTCCTGATAACATGTCCAAAATATGTGAGTTGAAGTCTCATCATCCTTGCTTCTAGGGAGCATTCTGGCTGTACTTCTTCCAAGACAGATTTGTTCATTCTTTTGGCAGTCCATGGTATATTCAATATTGTTTGCCAACATCACAATTCAAAGGCATCAATTCTTCTTCCGTCTTCTTATTCATTGTCCAGCTTTTGCATGCATATGAGGTGATTGAAAATACCATGGCTTGGGTCAGGCACACCTAAGTCTTCAAGGTGACTTCTTTGCTTTTCAACATTTTAAAGAGGTTTTTGCAGCAGATTTGCCCAATGAAATGTGTCTTTTGATTTCTTAACTGCTGCTTCCATGGGTGTTGATTGTGGATCCAAGTAAAATGAAATCCTCGACAACTTCAATCTTTTCTCCATTTATCATGATGTTGCTTATTGGTCCAGTTGCAAGGATTTTTGTTTTCTTTATGCTGAGGTGTAATCCATACTGAAGGCTGTGGTCTTTGATTTTCATCAGTAAGTGCTTCAAGTCCTCTTCACTTTCAGCAAGCAAGGTAGTGTCATCTGCATATCTCACGTTGTTAATGAGTCTTCCTTCAATCTTGATGTAGGGTTCTTCTTCATATAGTCCAGCTTCTGGGATTACTTGCTCAGTATACAGATTGAATAAGTATGGTAAAAGGATACAACCATAACACACACCTTTCTTAACTTTAAACTACACATTATCCCCTTGTTCTGCTTGAAAGATTGCCTTTTGGACTAAGTATAGGTTCCTCATGAGCACAATTAAGTAATCTGGAATTCCCATTCTTCGCAATGTTATCCACAATATGTTATGACCTACACATTCATATGCCTTTGCATAGTCAATGAAACACAGGTAAACATCTTTCTGGAATTCTCTGCTTTCATCCATGATCCTTCTGACATCAGCAGTGACTGAATTTCTGACAGTTGCCTGTGGATGTACTGCTGCAACCACTTTCAGCAAGCAAGGTGATATCATCTGCATAATGCAGGTTGTTAATGAGTTTTCCTCTAATCCTGATGACCCATTCTTCTTCATATTTTTCAGTTTCTCAGATTATTTGCTCAGCATATACATTGAATAAGTATGGTGAAAGGATACAACCTTGACACACACCTTCCCTGACTTTAAACCACACGGTATCCCCTTGTTCTTTTCCAAAGACTGTCTCTTGGTCTATGTGCAGGTTCCTCCTGAGCACAATTAAGTGTTCTGGAATTACCATTCTTTGCAGTATTATCCATAATTTGTTATGATTCACACAGTTGAATGCCTTTGCATAGTCAATAAAACACAAGTAAACATCTTTCTGGTATTCTCTGCTTTTAACCGGGATCCATCTGACATCAACAATTATATCTCTCGTTCCATGTCTTCTTCTGAATCTGGCTTGAATTTCTGGAAGTTCCCTAGAAATGTAATGCTGCAGCCACTTTTGAATAATCTTCAGCAAAATTTTACTTTTGTGTGATATTGATATTGTTCAATAATTTCCACATTCTACTGAATCACCTTTCTTTGGTATAAGCATAAATATGGTTCTCTTCCAGTTGGTTGTCCAGATAGCTGTCTTCCAAATTTCTTGGCATAGACAAGTGAGTGCTTCCAGTGCTGTTGTTTTCTTCTGTGCAGCTTGTACCTCTTTCTTCAGTACAATTGGTTCTTGATCATATGCTACCTCCTGAAATAGTTGAACATTGACAAATTCTTTTTGGTACAATGATTCTTTATATTCCTTCCTGAGAGGATAGGCTGATAAATTGACAGGCTGTGTCACACTGCTTGGCTAAAGAGCCACCGGTGCATGGACTCCCCAGGACCACACTGCCCCCACCAGCAGACTCCACTGGCGAAAGGCCTCTCCAGGTCTTCCCCACACCCACCTGGTGAATCCTACTGTGCCATAATTTTATTTACTTTTTTTGGCTTTGTTTTTGCTTCAGTTTCTCTCTTTTCTTTCTCTCATCCAGTTTGCTATGCACAGCATATCTTTTCCCTTCCCTCCTGCCTATCTGCACTGATCCAGTCACTGGACCCCACCCTACGCTGTCCCCTGACCCCGCCCCCTTGACCCCACTTCCTGCTGCAAACAACCTATCCCTATCCATCTATCTGCTGGACCTGCCCTGCCACACCATAGCTGAGCAATCAGCCCTGCCCATCTTGACAAGGTGATGAGAAGTATTGTGCCCACAGACAAGCAAACAACAAAGCACACCCAGCCTGTCTTACCAGACATAACCAAATGAAACAAAAAAGCAAGACAAAAGAAACAAATTTACAATCAATGAATAAAGAAAATAATTTCTGAATGTCCTGAAGACAGCAGACAATATCAAAACATATATAAAAAAAAAAAGGACAGGATGGCTCCAGAAAGCGTCCAAAATAAAACACCAGATGACCTTCCTGTGAAGAAAAGGCATTGGAACTACCTTATACAGAATTCAAAACTATAGTATTCAGGGCCTCCAAGAGATGAAGGAAAATACAGACAAAAATAAGGAAAAAAAATGGACAACATCATGGAAAACACAGACAAAATCATAGAAAAGACAGACAAAACAATGGAAGAACTCAGAAAAGTAATACAGGAACACAATGTCAAAATAAACAAACAATTAGAAATCATTCAAAAACAGCAATTAGAAATTCAAAACATAAATAACAAGATTTCAGAAATGGACAGTGCAATAGAAGGTTTTAGGAGCAAATTTGAATCAATGGAAGACAGGATCAGTGAAACTGAAGACAGATCCTCGAACACCACTTTGTTTGAGGAAAAATCAGAGAAAAGAATGAAGAAAAATGAAGAAACCCCAAGAACAATGTGGGATACAATCAAAAACAAAAATTTGTGTGTGATCAGAGTTCCAGAACTGGGGGAGAAAATGGAAGAGGATCATTGAAGATTTGCTAACAGAAAACTTTCCTAATACCATGAAAGATGAGAAGATGTCCATTCATAAAGTTTAATGAACCCATATAGGATAGACTTGAAATGAAATATACCAAAATATATCATAATCACACTTACTAAAGACAAAGACAAAGAAAGAACCCTAAGAGCAGCTCAAGAAAAACAAAAAGTCACATACAAAGGTGAAACAATATGACTAAGCTCTGATTACTCAGCAGAATACCATACAGGCAAGCAGGCAATGGGATAATATATACAAAACTTTGAAAGAAAAAAAAAATTGCCAACCAAAAATAACACATCTTGCAAAACTCTCATTCAAATATGATGACAAAATTAGGGCATTTCCAGGTAAACAGAAATTAAGGTAGTATGTAAAAACCAAACCAAACTTCCAGAAATTATTAAAGGGAGTCCTTCAGTTAGAGAACCAACAAAATCAGAAAACAACCTAAATCTAGGAAGCAAGATCACGTCAGCCAGATAACAACCTAGGTAATGAACTCTCAAGGATTTAAAAAAAAAAAAAAAAAAACCTGAAAGAGGTACATCAGGAAACCAGAGAGGTCAATCTGTAAATGACAACATCAGAGCAATAAAAGAGGAAATAAATGGTGTAGGTATAGAACTTTCAAATGCAGAGGAAGTCAAGGTGATATCAAGTAATAACAGACTGGTTTAAACTTAGGAAGATAGGGGTAAATTTCAAGAAAGTTAACAAACCTACTCATCAAAATATAGAAGAAAAACATAAAGTCTCAGTAAACACAAAATCTACAAAAACGAAAGAGATGAAAAAAAAATCCACAAACAAAGAATTCAGCAGAGGAGAGTGAGAGGAACAAAGAAAACATCAGCACCATGTGGGTGGGGGGGTAGAAAACACTACAAAATGACATCAATAAACTCACACCTATCAATGGTCACACTGAATGTAAATGGCTAAAATGTACCCATGGAGAAATAGAGAGGGACAGAATGGATAAAAAAACAGGACCCATCAACATGTTGTCTACAAGAGACACACCTTAGAAACAAAGACGTAAATATATTAAAAATCACAGGATAGGAAAAAAAAAAAAAAAACGTCAAGCAAACAGCAACCAAAAAAGAGCAGAAGTGGCAATACTAATCTCAGATAAAATAGACTTTAAAACAAAATCTACCATGAAAGACAAAGAAGGACCTTATATAATGATTCAAGGGACAACCCACCATGAGGTCATAACCATATTAAACAGCTACTCAACCAACGGCAGGGCTCCAAAATACATAAATCAAGTCCAGAGATTTTCCACTCCAGAAAATCAGCATACAATATCTTGCCAGGCTGAAGAAAGAGCAGTCATTGAGCATTGTGAACTGAGTGAGAGTGTCTAGGAATACAACAGACTTTCAATCAATTCTCTTCATAATGGTAACTTCACCCCTGTGCCCATTATTCCTACTAACAGCCACCTAGAGCCACCCTGTACCCATTATTCCTATTAACAGCCACCTAGAGCCACAGATCTCTGAATCTTATAAAATTTTATGTGTATTAGTCATCTTGGTTCTTTTAGCCACCACTGATTTAAGATCTAGTTTTCTTGGTAATGCTAATTATTTTATAATTAATTTATTTGCTTTCTAATTTCCCAAATTGTGCTAATGTTATATCTTCCTTCATTCTCTGAATCCTTGTGGTCTTATTGTTCATTAAAATTCAAACATATGAGCAATCACACAATTGTCACAATTTTATACCTTCATTAAATAACAGAGACTCTCAGAATGGATAAATACCATATGGTAATTTACAAGACATGCCTAAAGAAGAGCAGATGAAGATAACTCAATAGAAACATATCCAAATGCAAACAGCTGAAAGAAAATTGCTTCATCATCTTATAGAGGTTTTAAGACGAATAATATTAATAGTTATTTTATTTTATAAGGAGCCCTAGTGGCACAGTGGTTAAGAGCTACGGCGAGCTATGGCTGCTAACCAAAAGGTTAGCAGTTTGAATCCACCAGCCGCATCCTGGAAACCCTATGGGGCAATTCTACTATGTCTTTTAGGGTCACTATGAATCGGAATCAACCTGATGGCAACAAGTTTTTGTTTTATAAAGGCAACACTCAATAAAAAGGATATTATAATCATGAACATATATTCATTCACCTAATAACATAGGCTTAACCATATAAGCCACCATCCATCTCTCAATTTGCTGTACTGTGGTGGCTTGTGTGTTATTAATTCCATCATTAGCCAGAAGCTATGCCACCAGTATTTCAATTACCAGCAGGGTCACCCATAGTAGACAGGTTTCAGTGGAGCTTCCAGACTAAGATAGACTAGGAAGAAAGACCTGGTGATCTACTTCTGAATATTAGCCAGTGAAAAACTTATGGATCACAATAGAAAATTGTCTGCCTTTCTTGCTTTAGACACATCATCAGGAGGTGTCAATAGCTGGAGAAGGACATTGTGTTTGGAGAAGTGGAGGGCCAATGAGGGCAAAGGAGACCCTCAGTAAAATGGATTGGCACAATAGCTACAATGATGGATTTGAACATGCTGGTGATTGTGAGGATGATGCAGGACCAGGCAACACTGTGTTCTGTTGTACATAAAGTCTCCATGTGTCAGAATCAACTTGATTGCAGATAACAACAGCAATTCATATGTGAAGCAAAACCAAACAGAATTAAACAAGAAAAGAATAGATCTTCGATATAGGTGACAGATTTTAACACATTTCACTCAGAGACTAAAGATGAAACAGAACAAGAAGGAATTTAAACAGTGGCCAGAAATGATGAGGTGAGTATCTGAGTACCAATATTATATATATATAAAAAAAAAAAAAAAAACCTTACTCTCTTTCTATACATATAGTCATCCTTTTCTCATTTTTTTTTCTTTTAATGGTGCTTTAGGTGAAAGTTTATAGAGTAAATTAGTTTCTCATTAAACAATTAATACATACTGTTTTGGGACATTGGCTGCCAACCCTGTGACATGTCAACACTCTCTCCTTCTCAACCTCAGGTTCCCCATTTCCATTCATCCAGCTTTCCTGTCCTCTGCTGCCTTCTTATCTTTGCTTTTTGTCTGGTGTGTCCATTTAGTCCCATATACATGGTTGAATGAGGTGTGTTATTGTTGGTTTTATAGGCCTGTCTAGTCTTTGGCTGAAGAATGAACCTCAGGAGTGACTTCAGTACTAAGTTAAAAGGGTGTCTGGGAGCCATACTCTCAGGGTTTCTCCAGTCTCTGTCAGGCCAGTAAGTCTGGCCTCTTTTTGTGAGTTAGAATTTCGTTCTACATGTTTCTCCAGCTCTGTCTGGAACCCTTTATCTTGATCCCTGTGAGAGCAGTCAGTGGTGGTAACTGGGCACCATCTAGTTGTGCTGGACTCAGTCTGGTGGAGGCTGTGGTAGTTGTGGTCTATTAGTCCTTTAACTAATCTTTCCCTTGTGTCTTTGGTTTTCTTCATTCTCTCTTGCTCCAGACTGGGTGGGACCAGTAGACCATATGATTAAAGTTTATAATTAATCATATACTTATTTACCTTTTGGCTTATCAGTGAATTTGAAATACTGATGTTTCCTATAGAATAACTGACATTATTGAAATAAAATGCAACTCTCTGCACAGTTTTAACTTCCTAAATGTTATCAGTAGGTTGTTGAATGATAAACTGGAAAATTGTAAACATTAGTTTTGCATTCAAAGGGAAATTGTTTTAAAACAATATGCTTGTATTTTGTTTTGATATTATACAAACTAGAATTCAGAAAATTCCAACCTCTTTATTTTTAAAAATAACAAAACCACAAATTAGACTGTGCAGAAAATAGAGTTTAATATCACCTGTCATCAGCTGTCCTAAGAACTATTTTTGTTTTTATATATTCTATTTAAATAACTTCTCATATTCATATTTAAATTGTATAGTCTCTACCATTGTGTATTTTCAAGTTTAGATTCTGCTTTTTCAATGAAAATTATATCATCAAGACTTTCTATTAGCCTGTTAGTTTTCAAAAACCATAATTTTAAAATTGTTATGTAGCATTCTACTTAGAGTGAATACAAATATCATTTAATTAATCTTTTACTTTACATTCAGTTTCCTTCTAATATTTTGCCTCCATTAACACTTACGTTTCCAAGTCATTGCATGGATTAATTGGCATAAAGTATAATTACATCATATATGTTAGTTTAATTACACTGTATATGTTAATATGTGGGACGTAGTTGCATAATGAATGGTTAAAGAGCTCAGCTGCTATGATGGTTAATATTGTGTGTCAACCTGGCTGGGCCATGATTCTCAGTGTTTTAATGTAATCACTGCCATGATTGAATATATTATGAGTAGCCAATCAGATGAAAGGGAGTCTCCTTGGGGGTGTGGCCCGAATCTGTATATAAGCAGATGTTCTGGCTTTTTGCTCTCTCTGGATCCTGCAGCTGCTTCCTGTTGTCTCATCTCCCGTTCTTGAGACTTGAGCTGTCAGCTTATCTGCCGAATCTGGGATTCATTGATCTGCACAGCCTGTGAGCAGGAGCCCTGCTCTCCGACCTGCTGATCTCGGGCTTGCCAGCTTCTGCGGCTATGTGACTTGGGAGAGGCCTCTACCCTGATCCACAGACTTGGGACATTCTAGCCTGTACAATCACGTGAGCTGTTTCCTTGAGATAATCTCTCTCTGTATATATATATTTATACACTTTACTGGTTTTGCTTCTCTAGAGAACCCAGCCTAAGACAGCTGCTAACCAGAAGGTTGGCAGTTCAAATCCACCAACCACTCCTTGGAAACCCTATGGGGCAGTTCAACTTGACAGCAATGTTTTTTTTTTTTTTTGGTTTATGTTAGTATATGCTAGTAAGTATATTTAACTATAGCCCCTTGAATGTATACGGCCTTATTCTTTGCAATAAGCTTTAAATTGTTTTAAATGTATATATAAGAAAACATCTGTCATTTCAATATTTTTTACATGTGCAATTCAGTGACATCATGTTGTTCAGCCATCACCACTATCCTACCATCTGTTTCCAAAGGTTTCCATCATTCTTTACAGAAGCTCAGTGTACCCCAAGCAAGTTTTTTGTATGCTTATTATTTGATCCTCAGAGAACTGCGAAAAAACTGGTGTGTAAGTATTACTATCCCCATTTTAAAGAGATAGAAATTGAAGTTCAGAGGACTTCTGTGATTTGTGTAAGATGTGGATTCAGTCAATAATTTAGCTGAGACTAGAAACCATCTCTTACTTCAACTATTATATCTGCCTCTGAGTAAATATTTGTTCATTGAGTGAAGTTCCAGCTCTGTTTATTGCTTTCCCTTGTTTTTTTTTTCCCCTGTTTGTTGTTGAAACATATGAAGAGATTTATTAACACATTATTACCAAAAATGCATTAGTCATAATATAGCTCATTAAACGACTTATATTTTAAACTATTCAATGTTGATGACATACTGACTACACACACACACACACACACACACATACTATTTGAGAGGGTGTCACTACACACACTACGTGCAGCCAATACACTATGACTTGTAGAATCATCTGTGTGGTGCATATTTAACTGCATTTCCTCAAACATCTCTTAAATAGCCAAGCTGGGCTAGTGACTAGAAAAAGTACCAAGGATGCCACAGAGAAAAGACAAGGCTCAGTCCTACGAACTAGCAAGAAAGGATGGGGTGAGAGACAGACAACTAGACAATTGGCTAAAATGCAGTGCTGTAGGAGGTGACAGAGACATGAAGAGGGTGCTGAGGGAGAATGAAAGCCAGGCCTCCTAATAGTACGGTGAGCTGTAAAAATCTGCTTAGTGGACAGAGCTCTCTGGTCCTGGAGACATGAATATTTCTGCCAGGGGAAAGAAAAGGAAGGAATTCCTGGCAGATGAAACATAAGCAGAGAAAGCTCAGCAGTGTCATGCTTTAAGATGAGTTTGGGAAGCAGAGTGAAGGAGATCTGGAGCAGAGTGCCTGCAGGGAGGGAGGTCAGGGGCAGGAGCCTCTACCAGGTACTCACAACGTCCCCACTCTCCCCACTTTGGCTAGTCTAGCTTCTCCCAAGAGATGATCTCTCCTTGTTGGTTTGGTCTGGTTGCAATGTTGTGCAAGATAAGAAACAAGGCACAGAGCAACACTGGCAGATTCTGGCCAACATGCCACCATGTTTTGCTTCATGAGACTGATGTACCCAGGGCCCAGTTTTATGGACTTCCGTGGTAAATACAAAATGGAACTGGAAGTGACGGAAACTCTCTTGTCCTGCATGTCTCAGGGTTCAACTCTTATACATACATGATTGAATTTCCTGTTTACAACAAACTCACAAAACAAAAAAAAAAAAAAAAAACCTATTGCTGTCGAGTCAATTCTGACTCATAATGACCTTTTAGAACAAAGAAGAGCTGCCCCACAGGGTTTCCAAGGCTGTAAATATTTATGGAAGCAGACTGCCACATCTTTCTCCTGTTGAGCAGCTGGTGGGTTTGAGGACTTAACCACTGTGCCAGCAGAAAACCGGTTGCCAATCAAATTGACTTTGACTCATGGACACCCCATGTGTGTCAGAGCAGAACTGTGCTCCATAGGGTTTTCAATGGCTGATTTTCAGAAGCAGATCGATAGGACTTTCTTCTGAGGCACCTCTGGGTGGAATTCAAACCTCTAGTCTTTCGGTTAGCAGCCAAGTGTGTTAACCATTTTATAGGCTAACAAAAGTTGATCAAAGTCACACAGGATGTTTTTGGGGCTCCAAGCTCGTAACACCTTGGTTTAATTGGTTCTGGGGGAAGAGACCAGTTGCTGATGGTAGCACAGCAAGATTTAATACTCTCCTGACATCTGAAATGGATTCTGTGCACTGGGGGATGACTAAACATTTAAGTCGTCGCCCGCTATTAACTCTCCGGGCAAGGAAACACGCGTCTCCATTTATACTGAAAGTCTTGGCGGTCATGCGGTGGCAGCGCCGGAGCATGTGTTTCTCCGTGTCCATGGCAGGAGGCCACATGCCATGCCTAGGTGCACGTTGACATGACATAAATGTTAAAGTCCTGTTCTAAAACCAAAGCCTGCCGGAGAGAGGAAATACCACCCCCGCCATACCCAGGGCCCAGTGTTTGGATACTGCAGACTCTATTTTGACTCCAGAGTGTGATGACTATGTAACTTTTCACAAGGATTTCATTTTTTCCATGTCAAGCCACATTATTTTAAGGGTGACAATAACTTGGCTGCAAATGAGCTGAAACCATCAAGGTGATAAATGAGTTTCTGGGGGAGGGAGGCATCAGCTAACCTACACTTTGCAAGACCACACACCTCTGTAGCTCTTGCACCTTCCTAGCAGAACAATGCTTCACAGAGCTCCCCTCCCCTCTGCCCCCCAATGCCCCTTCCCTCTGGCCTCCTGCTTCTTAAGGCAATAGAGAACCGTGAACACTTGACTTTGGAAAATATACCGTATTTCACAGCATTTGGGGCAGGGGGGACGATTTGATATTTTCCTCTGGCTGTTAGCAAGGATCTGATTTATAAAACTGCCTTTGAGCCAACTCCTCACCCAGTTTATTTTCTCTGTCAGCCAGGTCTGTCTCTGACGTGGGGGTGCCCATGGTCAGCGCAGTGGTCAGCCTGTTTTTTTGAGTTGAAACCTAAGAGTAATGTCAGGAAGGGCCTGGTGAGCTGGCGAGCTGGATTCCATGTCAAGAAAGATGACTCTCGGAATATTTTGCTGAATAAAGTAGGGAGTTGAGGACAGGATTACTCTCCAAGTTTCACATGCGTAGTCTCTTTTAAATTATTTTCAGTTAGTTCATTTAACATAGCTAAATTAAGCAATTTGCTAAACTATTTGCCTTGAGATTTAACAGCCAGGACTTGAACCTGGAACTGTTGGACTCTGAAGCTTCTTTTCCTTTATCTTTGCCCAATTCTTCACTTAAGATAAAACCCCTATGAGGAAAAAAAAGTTGTCTTCAAGTTGATTCTGACTCATGGCAATGCCGTATGTGTCTGAATACAGCTGTACTCTACAGGGTTTTCAATAACTGTAATTTTATGGAAGTAGATCACCAAGCCTTTCTTCCATGGCACCTCTGGGTGGATTCAAACCGCCAACCTTAGTACTGTGGAAAAATGGGCTCAGCGTTTTGCACCTTGAACATTCAATGCTGAGGAAGCACTCAGGAACAAGGATTTGTGATAATAAACAAGAGTAAAGCATTGTAACAGTACCTGGCTTAGAACTATAAGCTATCTATATGTTCATATTTGCTATTAGTAATGTCTTGAGGGTGTGGGAAAAAAAATGGCGTTAGGGAGTGGATTGACTTCACATATTGCATTTCATTTATCCCAACAAGGAAAACACAGAGATTTCAAGCTGATTATAAACCTTAGTGTCTAATAGGCAAACTACACATGCTGATAGAAGAAACAAGAGCACATACCAGTTGATTGAGATGTGGCAAGTGGATTCCTTTCACATTCTGCTGAAGATAGAGTTCCACAGCTCTGAGTAGACAAAAAAAGAAAGAAGTCTATCCCTTTCTTTTATCTTTTACTTTCTATTTTTAATGTTCTTTAACGTTGCATGAGAGTTGAATTTAAAAGTTACAGGTTGAGGCTTAAGTCCACTCACTTGAGAGTATTTAGTGCCATCATTATGTGTTTACATGTCTGACATACTCACTAGACTTGCATCAATTTGAGGGCATGGCTTTTCTTATTCAATTGTCTTTCCCTAGTACAGAGCATAATTTTGCACATATGCTCAGTAAGCATCTGAAAAGTTAAAACATGATGAGTGATGTAGATGAGTCTTTTAAGTTCATTCCACCTCCATTTGTTTCCTTATTAAATAGGGATAAAAATGGCAACCCTATTGGGCCACTATGAATATCCAAGAGTATAATTTTGTGCAAGACGTTGTGTGTATTATAGTACTATCTCTAAACATAGATAAAATAGACTTAAATGACATATATTGAATAATATTTGATGAAATTACTTTATTAATAATTACAATATCTACACTAGTAACTCCAAAATCAATATCTCCAGAATCACCCAAGCTTTTGAACTCCAGAATTTTATGATTGACTACCTGTCTGATATCCTCACGTGGATACATAATGTCATTTCAAGTTTAAAAAAAAAAAAAAAACTTTTTGTTCTACATATATTCTAAATCTCCTTTCTAGCTTTTTACCATGTCACCAACATTTACCAAATTACTATGGCCAAAACCCATGGAGTCATCCTGATTCATCTCTTTTTTTCTCACATCTACGTCATTATAATCAAACCCATTTGACTTCACCTTCAGAGTAAATCCCAAATCAGACTATTCCTTTCCACCTTCACAGACACCTTCTTAGTTCAGGTCATCATTGTTTCTCTCTTTTAGATTCTGACATAGCATCTTCATTCTACTCTCATCCACCAGAGAGTCCTTTCCAACGTGGATCATATCGTGTCACATTCCTGTTCAAACCCTTCCAAAGGCTGACCTCTTACCAAACCATGTTTTACATGTTGCATATGATCCTTCTCCTGGCTATCCCTCTGTTTTCATTCCCGCTATGAGTACCTTACTCATTCTTTCTCTACAATCTTCATTCTTTCTCTTGAACACCTTACATATTCTCTTGAATAAGGGTCTTTGTAATTGATTATGGTTGGAACTCTTTTCCTCCAGATGTTTACATAAATTGTGCCATTATTTTGTTCATATTTCATGATAGAGTCCATTGATGACTAAGAACTCACTCCACCCATTACATAACTTTTTCTTGTCCTATCTTGCTTTATTTTTCTTCATAGCACTTAGCACCGTCTGATATTTTATCATATATTTATTAATTTGATTTTATATGTCCTCCCTCAGTAGAATGGGTGCTCCACGATGTCAGAAACTTGAACTGATTTATTTACTGCTGTGTCCTCAGCAGTATTCATCTATTCCATACCTATCCATTGAATATCTACTGTGTGTCAGACAACATTTCAAGGGCTATATCAATGAACAGAAGACACAAAAATCTCTGCCTCATGGAGTTTACATTCCAATGAGAAAATAGACAATAAGCAAGTAAATAAGTAGACTCTTCCAGATGGTGGTAAGTTCTATGCAAAATCATTAAGCAAGCAAGAAAGACGGAACATGCTTCAAGCAGTGGGACATGCAATTTTAAATGGGGTGATCTGAGAGAGGCTCCTTAAGGGGTAACATTTGAGCAAAGACCTGGAAAAGAGCATTTCAGATGAAGGGAGCTAGTAAATAGCCCTGACATATTTCAGAAACAGCATAGAGGGCAGAGGGGCAAGAGACGAATGTGCATGGTGAGGGTACAACAAGAAATTAGACTGGGAAAGTCAGGGGGTTCAAAATTATGTAGAAAATTTTATGGACTTCAACTTTAATCCTTAAAGAAACAGAAAACCATGGCAGGATTTTCAATAAAAGACTTATATTAACTCTCTTACATTTTAAGAAGTTTGACTGCTAAAAATCTACAGTAGAGGAGCAAGTCCATAAATAGAAAGATCATTTAGAAGGCCGTTGCAATAATCAAAATGAGAGAAGATAGTGGCTTGGATAGGGTGGTGGTCCTATAGGTCATAGATTTTATAAGATGTGGTCAGATTCTGTACATATTGAAGTAGAGCCAAGATTTCCTGGTAGAGATTCTATCGGATATAAAAGAAAAAGGGTGATTGAAGATGATGCCAAGTTAATTGGTCTGAGCAATTAAAAGGATGAAGCTGTCATTTGCTGAGCTGAGGAAGACAGTGGGAGAACAATATTGGCGCTCAGGTTGAAGATGACTATTAGCTATCTCAGTGGAGATGTCACTATTGATGTTGGAAGTATAAATCAATATGACTTTTTGAAACCACATGGCATTATCTTTTAAAGCTGTACGTATGCATAGACTATAACCAGGAAATTCTACTCACAGGTATATATTAAGAGAAGTATCTATTTCTATAAGGAGCCCTGGTGGCTCAATGGTTAAGCACTCAGCTGCTAACCAAAAGGTTGGCAGTTTGAACCCGCCCAACAGCTTTGCAGGAGAATGAGCTGGCGATCTGCTTCAGAAAAGATTACAGCATTTTCTAACCCTGTAGAGCAGTTCTGCTGTGTCACAGGGGGTTGCTATCAGTCAAAATAAAATTGACAGCATACAACAACAACATCTATTTCTATACCTTAAAGAGAAGGTACTAGAATCTTCATTGTTGTTAGTTATCTTTGAGTCAGTTCTGACTCATGGCAACCTTGTGCATAACAGAACAAAATGTTGCATGGTCCTGTGCCATATTCATGATCATTGGTATGTTTGAGTTCATTGTTGTGGCTATAGGATAGTGCCTTCCAACCTAGGAGGCTCATCTTCCAGTATTATATCAGACAATATTTTGTTGTGCTCCATAATATTTTCATTGGTTAATTTTCAGAAGTAGATTGCCAGGCCTTTCTTCTTGGTCTTTCTTAGTCTGAAAGCTCTTCTGAAACTTGTCCACCATGAATAACTCTCTGATATTCAAAATACCAGTGGCATAGCTTCCATCATCACAGCAACATGACAGCCATCACAGTATGACAAACTGAAAGACAGAATCTTCATAGCAGCATTGTTTTCAATATTCCCAGAGATATGTACTGGAAAGAATGGAAATGTTAATTCATAATTAAATATATAATTAAATTATAACATAGTAGTTTTAAATGTGGAGAAAAAAATGAACTCTTATACTCAATGATACAGATGAATATCATGGGCATAAAGTTGAGCAAAGGAAGCACAAACAAAAGTATACATATTATACGATTTCATTTATACAAGGTTCAAAAATAGGCAAACCTAGTCTGTTGGTATACAAGTCTGGAGCCCTGGTGGCACAGTAGTTAAGAGCTCGGCTGCTAACCAGCAGTTCGAATCCACCTGCCACTCCTTGGAAACCCTACGGGACAGTTCTACTCGGTCTTATAGGATCGTTATGAGTCAGAATTGACTCAGTGGCAACGGGTATGAGTATAAAAGTCAGAATAAGCTTCCTTTGGGGATGGAACTAACCAGCACCTCTGAGGTGTTGGTGATTATCTTGAGCTGCATGGTAATTACATGGGTGTGCTCACATGGTAAAAAAGACATTGGAATGTACAATTAAGATGTGTGCACTTTATGCTTTAAAAAAATGAATACTTCATTCTGTTTTGCAGGAATTTTCTTAAAAAGAAAATGGTAAACATAAAGGAACTCAACCAATTTAAATGAAAAATATGACATATTCCTTTTATTACTTCTAACAAATATAAATTTTAATATTATTAGTTGGAACTTGACTGTCACCCATTTTTCTGTATTATGAAGTTGGTATTTTCAACTTTATTTTGTATTCATGTGATCATTGATGTAATTAATTAATTAATTAATTAATTTTGGAATATGTATTATATGTGCATAGTCCAAAATTCAAAACATGACGAATTACAATAGATGTCAATTAAAACTACTATTTTAGAGGTTTTTGTAAGTTTATTCACAATGTTCCTGGGTTGGGTGATGGGTTTAGCAGTGCTCATTACAGTTTGAGGAGCCCTGGTGGCACAGTGGTTAAAGGGCTCAGCTACTAACCAAAATGTTAGCAGTTCAAACCCACTAAATGCTCCATGGGAGAAAGATGTGGCAGTTGGCTTCCGTAAAGATTTACAGCCTTGAAAACTCCATGGGGCAGTTCTACTCTGTCCGATAGGGTCACTATGAGTCAGAATCCACTCAACGCAGAGAATTTTGTTTTTTTTAATTGTATTTTGAATAACCAAAGTAAACCTTGTCATCCAACCGATTCCTACTCATAATGAAAATGTGTCCTACTAAGAGTTATGGGTGATCCAATTCTGTATTCTTGAGACTCAATATGAAATGGTAAAACAGTAACAAATAATACAGAGAAGCAATTCCATCTCTCATCCTTGCTCTCTCTGTCTTCCCCCATGTATGTTGTTAAGAAATGGTGACACAGTTTATCCTGTACTTTGCAATTGGATTTTTCCACTTAATATTGTATTTCTATACATATAGAAGTGCCTCATCTTTGAATGGCTGCTTAGTTATCCATTGTGTCCCTAATGTATTTTGCTCCATAATATATTTTGCCAGGCTCGTATGACATACATTGAGATTGAACTCTATCTTTTGATGTTACAAACAATAATGCCCTGACTGCCCATGTGGATATGCATTTGCCTACAAATGTGAGGGCATCTACAGAATGCATTTCTACAAGACAAATTGTTGGGTCAAAATTTATGTGCATTTTATATTTTGATAGCTTTTGCAAAATTGTCTTCCATAGAGTTAGAACCAATTTAAGTTTCCATTAACAATGTATAAGTGCATTTTTCCCTTGCAAATAGAATGTCCTCTCAAGCATTTTGATTTTTGCCAAGCTAATACATGAAAAATGATATTGCATTGTTGTTTTAATTAGCTTTCTGCTTATAACAAGTGCTGTTGAGAATCTTTTCAGATATTTAAGAGCTATCATGTATCTTTCTCTATGAACCATTTGCCCACGTCACTTGCTCATTTTTTTTTCCCTTCTGTTGTGGTACTGGTCTTTTTCTTTCCATATAAATAAAAGTAGGTCTTTGTCTGTGATATGTGCTATAATTTTTCCCCTAGTTTGCCATTTGTCTTTTGGCTTCATTTTCTCCCAATGCAGACACTTTTTTATTTATTTAGTTTAAATTTCAACTTCAAATTTATTAAATTTATCAATCCTTTGTAACCTTTGGACTTTCAGTAATACTGAGGAAGGCATTACTGACTCAAAATTTTTGAATTATTTATGTTTTTTACTAATTATATATATAATCAAAATTGTCAAACCATCTGGTGTTTATTGTGATGCAAAGAGTGGAGTAGGAATAAAACTTGATTTTTATTCCAGATGGCTACCAGGTTGTTCCAGCACCATTTATTGAACAGAATCTCTTAAATTCCCTGAATATTCTGAACACTTTTACATATTTGAGTCTGTCTCTGGGTGTTCTCTTCTCTTCCATTGATCTGTATCTACATACATGTGCTGTCACTACTTTTAATGACCTTTGTTGATATGATTTGATATCTTGTGGGGCTAATCCATTGCATCACTACCTTTGCCCCCAAGAATGTTCCTGGTTCTTTTTAAGTGAGGCTTGTTCCTTAAATGTCTGGACTCTGAAGTCCAACTGGATTCAAACACAACCCCTGCCATGTATTACCTCTCTGTTTCTTGAAATCTTCACATGCAAATGAGGATAAAATAAGACCTTTCCGTAGGATTGTTGAGGAAAGTGTGTCATTTAACACATGTAAAATGCTTACCATAACACCTGGTACATCCTTAATAGCTAATCTATTATGATTCTTGCTTATTTGTTTTTCCATATGAAGCTTAGATCCAGCTTGTCTAGTTATTAAAAAAATTACTGGTATTTTTGTTGTGGTTACATTAAATGCACAGATTGATTTAGAGAGAATTGTACCTTCATGATATTGGATCTTACTATCCAAACACAAGATGTATCTTCCCATTTTTTCAAGTCTTCTTCTGGGTTTCTCAGCTTTTTAGTGCTTCTTCATATAGCTCTTGCTAATTTCTAATAGATTCATAGGTAGATATTTTATGTCTCGTGTTCTTGTTGTACTGTAGTATTTTCTTGCATTTGATTTTCTAATTGATTGCTATCTTTGTATAATAAGTTTACTATTGTACATATTAATTTTTCTATCCAGTCAAGTTTAACATTTATTGTAAAATTTGAATTTGACATGATTGTATTTGCTTTAAGAAAACACTGGAGAGATGGCTATTTATTTTTCTTAAAGAAACGTAACAACTAATTTGTAAAATCATTAATCAAGATAAATAGGGCTAAATAAGGAACTCCCTTATTGTGAATTAACTAGTTTCGATTGAGTTGATTCCAACTCATGGACAGCCCATGTGTTACAGAGTAGGGTGGCTTTGAGTCATCAACGTTTCACTTAGTAGTGAAGCACTTAACCATTTCAGTCACCAGAGGAATGCCTTATTGTGAATTATACTTCCTTACATTTCTCTGAAAAACTAACTTTTTTAACTCAAAACTTACATAGTGTTCAAAAGGGATATTTAACATTATGACACAGAGTTAATGACCATAGTCAAATCCACAGGTGCCTATTATTAATTAAACAAGCTGATAACCGCCTCTGTTTCATCCACAGGTGTAGATACTAGGGCTATTCAATCTTAGAGGTGCTAAATGTTTAGTGAGACTAGCAGACAAAGAAATTAGTAGCTGTGATACAGCCTGGTAAGTATTACGAGAAAGGCAAACATTCTCTCCTCTTTTAATCCTCCTGTTCCTGGATTTCTGTCAATTCACCGTCAAGTCTAGAAGACAAAGAAGTTGACCTGTTAGTTCTTTGTTTTGATATCTTCTCAGTGCTGCACCTGTGGCCTCAAGGCTCTAGACAACTATCTTTAGACACAGGGGAAGCTAAACTGACTTGCCATAACCTTTCATGACCTACTTTGAGGCTAAATCCAAGCCTGGAAGAACAGACATTGGTGGGCTGGGTTATCTTTGAGAAAGTAGCTGCCTTACTGGCCACCGGCCATGAAGTCTAGAGTGGCAACAAGAACATTTTATCAAGAGCCATAGTTTAGCTGTGCTTGTGAAGAGAGGGCCAGAGGGGTGTCTTTCTGCAACGTAACCTTCTCTCTGTACACTTCAGTTTTTACAACCCTTGGAATAGTTAACGAATTGATAGTTTTACTCTAATCTGTTATTGAAAATGTTATGTATTAACCTATAATGGTAGGAAGTGATTCTGTTCTAATGATTTCCTTGCAGTAAAAGAGAATGAGAGATAGAGTCAATCACCAATATTTACCTAACTCACTGAGGACAGCAAACTGGATCAAAGTGGACTGCCTACAGTCAGGTATCTGGAAGTTAAAGAAATAGAAGATACTGAAGTCTACTTTCTGATTCACCACCTGCTCACATGCTGCACTCTCCTCCAATTGCTATCAATCTGTCCATGGTGTTTACCTTGGATAAGTATTACCTTGGATAAGTTATTTCCTCCCTCTGGTCCTCAGTTTCCTCAAACACAAAATGAGAATATTAGTCTAAATCAGTGATATTCAACACTGACTGTACACAGAATCCCCTAAAGAACTTTTAAAAAATAATGATCTCCAGGCTTCAGCTCAAACCAATTGAATTCAAACGTGGTTCTAGGACTGGGCACAGATACTTTTTGATGTATCCTTGGGGACTCTGATCTGTAGCTTACATGGAGAATCAGTTAGAGAGAAGGTCTTAAGGTCCCTACTATCTCTGAGTCTCTGAATCTATGAGTTTTCCAAGGGCTAACTGTACCCACATAAATGACAATGTTTTCCTAGGGACAGCTTTAAACAAATCTATATATTTTAAACTTTTAAATTAATTTTAACAAATACAGATCAAGAGTGTGTTGTATGTCAGACTCTGTGCTAGTTATTAAAAAAAAAAAAAAAAAAAAAGATTCCTTAGCTCTGAACACAGAGCTTCTGAATCAAAATCTTCTGATGTGAGGCACTGGGGCAGGACTGACTATGTAATGTGTGGGGCCTGACAGAAAATAAAAATATGGGGGTCACTTGTTTAAAATTATTAAAAATTCCAAGGTGGCAAAGCAGAACATTAAAACAAGTGCAAGGCCCTTCTGAGCATGGAACCCTGCACAACTGTACACCCATAAAGCCAATCCTGCATAGGAGTTTGTGGTTAAAAAATCTGGCATGTCGTTTTGATAAGTCACCTGGTTGGGGAACAACTGTAGTAGGGAATTAAAAGATATTTAATTCATAGTGTTTACCTTAATGTAGCAGAGAGAATAGGTCAACACAAGTCAATGGGCCAATGATGTAACTTTGCTTAGAAGAAACAGAGACTCACTCAATATTTCTTAAATATCATTAGGTTTATTGAAAATATTCCAAGGAAATTGAGAAGACAAAACTGTTAGAGACTGTGATGGTTAAGATTGTGTGTCAACTTGGCTGGGCCATGATTCTCAGTGTTCCTATGTGATCACCCCCATGGTGGAGTCTGCTGTGAGTAGTCTATCGGTTGAAAGGGAGTTTCCTTGGTTGTGTGGCCTGCATCCAAATATAAGTAGATGTTCTGGCTTTTGCCTGCTCGGGATCCTGCAGCTGCCTCCTGTTCGTCTGACCTCCAGTTCCTGGGAATTGGCATAACAGCTTATCTGTCAGTCTTGGGATTCATGGATCTTCACAGCCTGTGAGCAAGAGCCCTGCTCTCTGACCTGCTGATCTTGGGTTCGCCAGCCCCTGTGTCTACATGATTCAGGAGAAGCCTCTATCGTGATCCACAGACTTGGGACATTCTAGCCTCTACAATCACATGAGTGGTTTCCTTGACATAAATCTCTCTATATATGTATTTATATGCTTTACTGGTTTTGCCTCTATAGAAAACCCAGCCTAAGATAGAGATATAAAGTAACTCTAGTGTAGAAAGCCTAATACTCCTCTAGACTGGCTACAGAAGGACATTTTGGATTCAGGGAGCTCTACAGACCAGTTACACCAGTTAGAATTCTTTTAATTACAAGAGACAGAAAACCCAACTCACTAATGTATAAAGAAAAGTGCATTCGTTCACATAACAGAAAAGCCTGTATGAGGGCAGATTTCAGACACACTAGACAGAGATACCTGTTTCCTCCATCTCAACTTGACTCTGTTCTCCTTGCTTTGTTGGCTTCTTTCTGAGACAGGTTCTCTGTGGTGTTAAAATGCTATTGTTGCTACTCTAGACTTCATGACCAGTAGTGAGTAGTGCTGCTTCTTTCCCAGAAGGTGAAAATTTCTTCTGCCTGGTAATCAGTAACCCAAATTATTTTCTATGCTAATCTCTCAACCAGTCATTGTGGACTGGAAGAGGAGAGAAGTTGATTGGCTTATGCCAGTTAGATCCCCTTGAGAGAAAATTTACTCTTTTCTCCTTTTTACAGATAAGAAAAATGAAGTATAGAGGGTTAACATATTTTTACGCAAATAGCATGCACATTCTACTTTTGTTGGCCAACCACTCCCTCCCTCTGAGAAGTATTTTCATAAGCGTGCTATGGTAATTATATTTTATAGTAACATGTGAAAAAATTGGCTTAGCAACACTTAACGAAAATATCTCAAGGTGGGAGGGAGTGGTTGGCTAACAAACGTAGAAGGTGAGTGTTATTTGTGTAAAAATATGGTATATAGCTTGCCCAAGGTCATAAAGCTAGTATAAGTGAGCCCCGGAACTTAAACCTGGGCAACTAACTACAGGACTTATATTATTAACTACGTCACTATCTTAAGATGTCACTTTGAGGACTAAGGCATTCTTGGCCCAAGCCATGGTTATTTTCAATCTCCTCATATGCCTGCGAAAGCTGGACAATGAATAAGGAAGACTGAAAAAGAATTGATGTTTTTGAATTATGGTGTTGGTGACGAATACTGAATATACTGTGGACTGCCAGAAGAACAAACAAGTCTGTTTTGGAAGAAGTACAGTTAGAATGCTCTTTGGAAGCAAGGATGATGAGATTTCATCTCACATACTTTAGACATGTTATCAGGAGGGACCAGTCTCTAGTGAAGGACATCATGCTGGGTAAAACAGAGGGTCATACAAAAAGAGGAAGACCCCCAACGAGATGATTGACACAGTGGCCACAATAATGGGCTCAAACACAACAAAAATTGTGAGAATGGTGCGGGACCAGGCATTGTTTCGTTCTGGTGTACATAGGGTCTCTGTAAGTTGGAACTGTCTCGATGGCACCTCACAAACACACACACACACATATAATTATATGTGAACCTATACATATATAAATATTTATATATATACACATACACATAAAAGTATATATATATATATATATATATATACACTTGTGCAATAACTGCTTATATCTTTCATCCATCAATTTTAGCTCCTTGAGAACAAAGTGAATTACAATTCATTTCTGAAATCTTAACACTCAGCAAAACAGAGTAGGCAATCAGTAAATAATGATTGAATGAGTAAATAAATGAACTATTCAGTTAGTCAATCAATGACCAGCTCAAGGGGGGAAATTAAATGATGGTAATCAATATTTTGGAAGGTTATTCTGACATTACTTTAAGCATAGGAGTGTAAAGGAAAGAGACTCTCAGGTCAGATAGTCCTAGCTTTGAATCATATTTCAAATTGCTTACTATGTTTGTATCTTTGGACAAATAATGGTCTCTCTGAGCCTCAGTTTCCTCATGTATAAAATGGGAATAACACCTACCTCATGGATTGTTGTGAAGATGAAAAGAAATGATGTCTATCGATGGCCAGTACAGAGCCTGGCACATAGAAGAACTTCTATAAATGATATGTCCTTTTCCTTCTTCCCTTTTTAAGAATAATTCACCCAATTGCCTACTGCAGGGGGGATATTTCTGTTTCCCTACTCTTCATTAACAGTAAGGGCTAATCTCAACAGTAACCTCTATAGTTCACTATTTGGCATAGTAACAATCCAATTGAGAACCTACTGGGCATATTGTCATTTAATCCTGTTAATAGCCCAACAAAGTATACATTGGTGTTATTCCCATTTTACAGAGGGGAAAATTGAGATTTTGGAAGTTAAATAATTCACTCAAGGCTGCATCTCAGTACGGGAAACAATGGGCTCCAAACAAGTCTGTGTTGAGTCTGAGCTCTTAACAACTTTACTGGTTCTCTAATGATTGTGCAAACTGTTAGCAGACTACGAGGCTCTCTAAGGGTGTTTCCAAGAACCAAAGAAACTGCTTGAAGGTGGTCTAATCCTGAAGTAGTAGGAACCAGGGAATAACACTCAAAAAGAGAGGCAGATTCTTCTTTCAAGAGATGTGTCCCACTTTTGTTAGGGTGCTCTGCCCTCTGCTGGATGCTTTTAATGTTTTTATACACTTGGTCCATTTAAAATGCAAAGTATGGATTTTATTTATTTTCCCTTGGTGGTGAGCAAATTACTTCAAATGAGAATACTTTATCATATATGTAATTAGCATATAAATGTGTGGCTGTGGCAAGGATATGTATATATTTGTGCACATATATGTGTGTGAGTGTGTATGTGTGTATACTCACCTGCAAAAGTATAAAGCCTAGCACATAATGCCCATAACATAATAGGCAATATGTAAATATTGCATGAATGAATGAATGGAAACTTAAACACAGAAAGAACACAAAAATTAAAGTGCTGGATTGAATACAGATAGAAGGTAATAGAAACAAGAATGACATAGTTATAAGGAAGCTTAATAGGTAGAATCAAACCAAAAATCTGTTGTCTTTAAGTCAATTCCGACTCATAGTGACCCTATAGGCCAGAGTAGAACTGTCCCAAAGTGTTTCCATGGAGCTGCTGGTGGATTCAAACTGCTGAACTTCTGGTTAGTAGCCGAGCTCTTAACCACTGCGCCACCAGAGCTCCAATAGGTAGCATAGTGTAGTAAAAATAAAAATTATTATTGCCATGTTACCATGAAGGGAAAGAGCCCTGTGTTGCAATGGTTAAGCACTCAGCTGCTAACCAAAAGGTCGGAGGTTTGAACCCACAAGAAGCTCCATGGGAGTAAAGAGCTGGCGATCTGCTCACATAAAGATTACAGCCTAGGAAATCCTATAGGGCAGTTCTACTCTGTCATACAGGGTCACTATGAGTCTGAATAGACTGAGCTGCACACGACCACAACCATCACAGGAACATAGAAACAGAGAGGTTATATAACTTGACTGTGGACGCATGTAAATAAGCGGCCAGCAAGTATTCTAACTCAGTTTTTCTAACTCCAGACAGTCCATTATCCTGACTGTCATGCTACCTTGACTCTCGAAGCAATCAGTATCTGTGGCTTCCAAGGAAAATCAACACAGCCATGTCATTGGGCTATAGTTCGGTAAAGATGTTAACTTTGAAACTTAAAATGAGTAGTTGTATTGTGGATGGCCCAGAAAGTATGAAAAGGAAGTTGAGAGTGTGTGTTTGTTCAGAAGTAACATGTATAAGTATAGACGGCTGAGAAGCTGATGGGAAGAGAGCTATGGGAAGTGATTGAGATTATTAAGAGCTTCATATGAGCTGTACACTCTGGTAGGTGGTTTATAAATATTGTTTCATACAAGTCTCAGAAAAACTATATAGGGTAGAGATTTTCCCAGTCATTTTCAGATAAACTGAGGCTCATAAAGGGCTCGTCGGTTGAAGCTTAGCTGATTGTCTTTGTCCCTGGAACTGAGAAGAGGTAGGCCCCAATGTGGCAGGGTTAGAGGACAATAATAGAAGCATCTGAAGAAGGCAGGTACTAAAAAATTTAGACTTGGTCTTATTGGGTTCTAGGCCTTTGCTTAACTTAGTGTTTCTCTAGGTATAACGTGCATATGAAAACCTGGACATTTTGTTTTAATGCAAGCTTTGATTCAGTAGATTTAGAGTGAGGCAGTCGTTCAAACAGAACAAGATGATATTATGTGGTTTAAAATTCGAAAAGGTATGTCTAGGATTGTATTATTTTGTTTTACTTATGCAATCTAAATGCTGAAATAATCATTTGAGAAGCTGGATTATATGAAGAAGAATGTGGCATCAGGTTTGCAGGAAGACTCATTAATAACCTACGATATGCAGACAACACAACCTTGCTTGCTGAAAGCAAAGAGGAAGTTTAGCACTTACTGATAAAGGTCAAAGACTACAGCCTTCAGTGTGGATTACATCTGAACATAAAGAAATGAAAATACTTATAACTGGACCAATAAACAACATCATGTTGTTGCTTTGTTAGGTGCCATTGAGGCGAATTCAACTCATAGCTGCCTGATGTACAACAGAAGGAAACACTGCCCGGCCCTGTGCCATCCTCACAATTGTTGTTATGCTTGAGCCCATTGTTGCAGCCACTGTGTCAATTCATCTTCTTTAGGATCTTCCTCTTTTTTGCTGACCCTCTACTTTACCAAGCATGATGTCCTTCTCCAGGGACTGAACTCTCCTGATAACTTGCCCAAAGTGGGTGAGACTTAGTCTCACCATCCTTGCTACTAAGGGGCATTCTGGTTATACTTCTGCCAAGACAGATTCATTTGTTCTTTTGGCAGTCCATGGTAACTTCAATATTCTTTGCCAACACCACAATTCAAAGGCATCAATCCTTCTTTTGTCTTTCTTATTCATTGTCTAGTTTTCACATGCATATGAGGCGATTGAAAACACCATGGCTTGGGTCAGGCGCACCTTAGTCTTCAAGGTGACATCTTTACTTTCCAACACTTTGAAGAGGTCTTTTGCAGCAGATTTGCCCAATGCAATGCATCTTTTGATTTGCTGACTGCCACCTCCGTGGGTGTTGATTGTGGATCCAAGTAAAATGAAATCCTTGACAACTTCAATCTTTTCTCCATTTATCATGATGTTGCTTATCGGTCCAGATGTGAGGATTTTTGTTTTCTTTATGTTGAGGTGTAATCCATCCTAAAGGCTGTGGTCTTTCATCTTCATTAGTAAGTACTTCAAGTCCGCTTCAGTTTCAGCAAGCAAAGTTATGTCACTTGCATATTGCAGATTGTTAATGAGTCCTCCTCTAATCCTGATGTCCCATTTTTCTTCATATAGTCCAGCTTCTGGTATTATTTGCTCAGCATACAGGTTTAATAGTATGGTGAAAGGATACGACCATGACACACAGCTTTCCTGACTTTAAACCACACCGTATCCCCTTGTTCTGTTTGAACAACTGCCTCTTGGTCTAAGTACAGATTCCTCATGAGCACAATTAAGTGTTCTGGAATTCCCATTTTTGCAGTGTTATCTATAATTTGTTATGATCCAGAGTCAAATGCCTTTGAATAGTCAAATAAAACACAGGTAAACATCTTTCTGGAATTCTCTGCTTTCAGTCAGAATTCATCTGGAATCAACAATGCTATCCTTGGTTCCATGTTCTCTGTCGATATACTGCTGCAGGTGCTTTTGAATGATCTTCAGCAACATTTGACTTGCATGTGATATAAATGATATTCTTCGATAATTTCTGCATTCAGTTTGACCACCTTTCTTTGGAATAGGCATAAATATGGATCTCTTCCAGTTGGTTATCCAGGTAGCTGTCTTCCCAATTTCTTAGCATAGACGAGTGAGCACTTCCAGCACTGCATCCATTTGTTGAAACATCTTAATTGGTATTCCATCAATTCCTGGAACCTTGTTTTTCACCAGTGCCTTCAGTGCAGCTTGAACTTCTTCCTTCAGTACCATCAATTCCTGATCATATGCTATCCCCTGAAATTGTTGAACATTGATGAATTATTTTTGGTATAGTGATTCTGTGTATTCCTTCCCTCTTCTTTTGATGCTTCCTATGTTATTTAATATTTTCTCCATAGAATCTTTCAATATTGTAACTCGAGGCTTGAAATGATGGGCATGTTCTTCCTTTTAGGCTTTCTATATCCAGGTCTTTGCACATGTCATTGTAATACTTTACTTTGTCTTCTGGAGCCACCCTTTGAAATCTTCTGTTCTGCTCTTTTACTTCATCATTTCTTCCTTTTGCTTTAGCTACTAGATGTTCAAGAGAAAGTTTCAGAGTCTCTTCCAATATCCATTTTGTTTTTTTCTTTATTTCCTGTCTTTTTAATGACCTGTTGATCTCTTCATGTATGATGCCCTTGATGTCATTCCCCAACTCATCGGGTTTTCGGTCATTAGCATTCAAAGCGTTAAATCTATTCTTGAGATAACCTCTAAATTCAGGTGGGATATACTTGAGGTCATACTTTGGCGCTCGTGGACTTGTTCTAATTTTCTTCAGTTTCAACTTGAACTTGCATATGAGCAATTGATGGTTTGTTCCGCAGTCAGCCACTGGCCTCGTTCTGACTAATGATACTGAGCTTTTCCATTGTCTCTTTCCACAAATGCAGTTAATTTGATTCCTGTTTATTCCATCTAGTGAGGTTCACATGTGGAATTGCCATTTATGTTGGTTAAAAAAGATATTTGCAATGAAGAAGTCATCGGTTTTGCAAAATTCTATCACTGGATTTCTAGCATCGTTTCTGTCAGCAAAGCCATTATTTTCCAACTACAGATCCTTCTTCTTTGTTCCCAACTTTGGCATTGCAGTCACCAGTAATTATCAATGCATCCTGATTGCATGTTCTATCAATTTTAAACTGCAGAAGTTCATAAAAATCTTCAATTTCTTCATCTTTGGCCTTAGTGGTTGGTATGTAAATTTGAATAATAGTCATATTAACTGGTCTTCCTTGTAGGCATGTGAGTATTATCACTGACAACATTGTACTTCAGGATAGATCTTGAAATGTTCTTTTTGACAATGAACGCACTGTCATTCCTCTTCAATTGTCATTCTCGGCATAGTTAGACCATATGATTGTCTGATTCAAAATGTCCACTACCAGTCCATTTAAGCTCATGAATACCTAGGATATCGATGTTTATGTGTTCCATTTCATTTCTGATGATTTCCAATTTTCCTAGATTCATACTTCGTACATTCCATGTTCTGATTATTAATGAATGTTTACAGCTGTTTCTTCTCATTTTGAGTCGTGCCTCATCAGCAAACGAAAGTCTCAAAAGCTTGACTCCATCCATGTCATTAAAGTCAACTCTGCTTTGAGGAGGCAGCTCTTCCCCAGTCATATTTTCAGTGCCTTCCAAACTTAGGGGCTCATCTTCCAGCACTATATCAGACATTGTTCCACTATTTATAAGGTTTTCACTGATTAATATTTTTCAGAAGTAGACAACCAGGTCCTTCTTCCTAGACTGTCTTAGTCTGGAGGCTCAGCTGAAACCTATCTGGTATGGGTGACCTTGCTGATATTTGAATACTGGTGGCATAGCTTCCAGCATCACAGCAACATGCAAGCCCCTACAGTGAGACACACTGACAGCTGCTTGGGGGAACATCATGTTAAATGGTGAAGAAATAAAGTTGTCATAGAGTTCATTCTTCTTGGATCAACAATCAATGCTCACAGAATAACAATCAAAAAAATCAAACCACGTATTTTGCAAATCTGCTGCAAAAAACCTCTCAAAAGTGTTAAAAAGCAAAGGTGTCCCTTTGGGAACTAAGGTGCACCTGAGACAACCTATGACATTTTAAATTGCCTCTTATATATGTGAAAACTGGACAATGGAAAAGGAAGTCTGAAGAAGAATCGATGCATTCAAATCATGGCGTAGGCTGAGAACATTTAACATAGCATAGACTTCCAGAGGAAAGAATATATCTGTCTTGGAGGAAGCACATCCAGAATGCTCCTTAGAAGGGAGGATGGTGAGACTTTGTCTTGCTTATTTTGGACATTTCATTAAGAATGACCAATCACTTGGAGAAATATATCATGCTTGCTAAAGTAGAGGGTCAGCAAGAAAG
The DNA here is from genome assembly GCF_000243295.1 of Trichechus manatus latirostris. NCBI lineage: Eukaryota > Metazoa > Chordata > Mammalia > Sirenia > Trichechidae > Trichechus > Trichechus manatus. Next base: position 3,360,016 of record NW_004444154.1, read on the forward strand.
GAGACCCTCAATGAGACTACACTTTGAGTAGCAAGAGTACAAGTCATCTCTAAACAGCTTAGCAACAGACCAAAAATTGGTGTTCCATGTTTTTTGAATGACTGAATGAAATCAGTCAATCAATCAACCAATGTTGACATTCCTGCAATTAGAGTAGAATCATTAATCTACAATCTGTATTCTCTTTCGACCCTAAAATTGGTTTAGTGAACAAACAGTTGCTTTTTGTTATTTCTCCTTCTAGATATTCACAGTAAGATATTCTCTTCTGTTTTCTTGTCAATAATAGTGATCAGCATGGTGAGAGGAAGCACTGTAAGTCCAGGCTGGGGTATTTTGGAAGAAATATGCACGTGAAAATACCTGGAAATATTGCTGAAAAATTCTGACACGTTGGAATTCAGGAATTTTCTTACGCCATTCTTTTCTTTCCTGCCTTCCTCCTCACCTCTCTCTTTCCTCTAAACAAAAAATAAATATGAAACACCTGGGTTTTTGTGATTAATATTTTCTCTTGTTTTCTATTTCTATCTGTGATACTTCTGAATGTAACAGCAAATGTGAGAGATGCTAGACCTTCTTTCCCCCACCTCATCCCACCCTAACCTCGAAGTTAGATGAATAATTTTAGAAGCGATTCTGACAATTACTCCACTGCAGTGTCAACTAACCCACTGTTTCAGGACTGAGTATGCAATTGCATCATGGCAGATTAGCAAAACCAGGAGGCCATCCACGGGTGCACAGACTTAACGAGTGTTTTGCTACCTTCAAAACAGTGCTACAGGGCTGTCCATTTATCTTTTTGCTGAACTCTGTTGGCAACTAATGAGATCACCCCAAATCTCCGCTGATCATTACCAGAGGCTTTGCTCTTCAGTTTCTCCAGGGAAGACAGAAAATACCGGACGAAGTGGAACGAGGGCACTGTCAGGAGTAATGGCATCTGTTTCTCTGAATTTTTAGAACTGTTTTATATCTCTTGGATTCTAAGCAGAAGGCATCTGAGAAGAAAAAAAAAAAGGCACATTGAGTGTATTTTTCCTCTAAATTATGATCTTAAAGTGAAAGACAGGTATATATAAAAAAATGGCTTTAATAAAATTTGTAGCTGAATCTCGGGTAACAATGATAGCAATTGAGTTTGCAGCTCTTCAATGCTTCTAACCAGTTATACCAAAGGGGATTTGGGTGTTTTCCACTACAATAATAATAATAATAACTTATTATTATTAATATTATTGCAATGTAATTAATAAGTCATATATAATGCTATGTATTTTAATTATTGTATTATATAATATAATATATAATGCATATGTTGTTGTTGGTAGGTACCCTCAAGTTGGTTCTGACTCGTAGCGACCCTATGTACAACAGAATGAAACATTGCTTGGTCCTGCACCATCCTCATAATGGTTGTTATGCTTGAGCTCATTGTTGCAGCCACTGTGTCAATCCATCTCATTGAGGGTCTTCCTCTTTTCGCTGACCCTCTACCAAGCATGATGTCCTTCTCCAGGGAATGATCCCTCTTGATAACATGTCCAAAGTATGTGACCTGCTGTTGGTCCCTCAGAAACTATCTGCCATAGGACCCTTCTTCCTGTCCCTCCCACATTGCCTCCTAGAAGCCCCGATCTCCTTTCTGCTGGGGCACTGACTCTTTTTCTCATAGCCCTTTGACTCAGCTTAATGGTTATTTAATTTCACCTGGTTTTCTTCTGGTTTGAGTTACAAAAGGCTCCAGATTCATGTGGGCTGTGGAGAGAGTGAAGGCAAACCAAGCCACCTGGCTTCAAGGAATCATCTATAAAATAAAAGAATCAAAACTTTTACACTGCCGATAAATTCTGGAATGTTGTTACGCACAATTTCCCTGTCTGTCTCTCGCTCTCTCTTTCTCTCTCGCTTTCCCTCTGTCTCTGTCTGTCTCTCCCTCTCTCCTTCTCTCTGTCTCTCATCAGCTTGTCTGTAAGGGTGAGGAATAAAACTTATATTGCCACTTTCATATAACCACAAGAGGTCCCTAGGTGGCGTAAACATTTAAGTGCTCAGCTACTGACTGGAAGGTTGGTGTATTGAACTCATCCAGAGAAGCCTCAGAAGACAGGATGAATGAATGTATGAATAAATGAGATAGATATTCAAAATGACTCATTCCTAGAAATGGCATTTTGCCTATGCATTTCCTTGTAAGACAGATGGCCAAGTAATATAGAGGTTCTTATGTACAGTGGAAAGGAAAAAAATGTGGAATCAGAAGTTCTGAGTCTAAATCTCATCTTCACATTGTCGGCTGAGAGTACTTCGTGCAAGTTATCTAAGCCTCAAATAGAAAATGAGGGGGGTATTTCATTGGGTTTTTGTGAGAATTAAATTGATGGGATTGATGAGAGACCATAAGATGTTATCGGATACATAGTAAAGAAAATTCTCAATAAAAGTTAGTTATTCTTTCCCCTCAGGGGACTCACAGCCTCTCTTGTGATAGGAAAAAAAAAAAAAAACCTTTCAGTTCAGATGGCATGACACTTGACCACCAGGTGGCAATATTAAGTCACCATCATGCATTTTCCTAGGAAAAAAGGGAGAAGAAAAAGAGTGTTAATTCTGAAAGTCTAAAAATTTATATTTATCCAGTGTGATCACAAAACAGTTGCTAAAGATTATGAGAGCTGAAGTGCTATAATCTCAAAAAAGAACATTGTGCTGTTTCTTTTCACTCCTGTTACTCTATAATGCTTATGAAACTATCCACTGTTGACAGATTATTATTATTATAGTTAAGCAATGGAAACAGAAGTTTTTGTTTTCTTTTTTTTTAATTGTACTTTAGATGAAGGTTTACAGAACAAATAGTTTCTCATTGAACAGTCAGTACGCATATTGTTTTATAACATTGGT
>NW_004444154.1:3363022-3399279 GCF_000243295.1 Trichechus manatus latirostris
CATTTCAAAAATTTCTACATGTACAATTCAGTGACATTGTTTACATTCTTCCAGTTGTGCTGCTATTCTTACTATCCTTTTCCAAATTATTCCATCATCATTGTCTTCAACTCACTGTCTCCTAGGCTTCCCATCAAATATTTTGAGTTGCTGTTGTCAATTTGATCTCATGTAGATAATTCTTTTTTTTTTATATATACTTTAGATGAAGGCTCACAGAACAAGTTTTTGTTTTCTTATTTCCGACTGTTGGAGAGGTTTTAGGCTTTTACAAAAAGAAAAGGGATTGGAATTTCAAATTCCTTTTCTGGAGGACATTCCATTTTGTCAGCACTGGAGGAAAGCTCCTCCCATCTAGACTAAGAAGAAGAAGAGTTACCCCCTCTATCTCTGGACTCCTGAGTAATATTAAAGAAGCAAATGTAGCTCATAAGCTTTCATGTATAGTCCTCAGCTTATGGGGCTGCACAAGAGGTGACCTCCTCTTGGTCCCTCAGGAACTGTCTTCTGAAGCCTCTCTTCCCACATGAATCCCACTGTCTCCTAGGCTCTGTGTCCCTTCCAGCTGGGATCCAGTCTCTTCTCCTTTGGACCAGGTTGACAGTCATTTAATTTAGTTCCAGCTGGTCTTCTCCTGTGTGAGCCAGGAGGGAGTCCAGATTCCCGTGGGCCGAGGATGGAGCAGAGGAAAACATCATTTCATTTGAAAACATCACAATATTTAAAACATTTAGAAAAGTATAGAAGAAAACAACACCTGTATGCTCATAATGTACATTTAACAAATGTTATCATTTTGTCATTTGATTTCAGCTCTTACAAAAAGCATTACAGATAAAGCTACAGCCCCACCCATGATCCTATTTTCTTGTCTCACTCCCAAGAAATAACTGTTGTCGTTAGTTGCCCTTGAGTCTTCTCCAACTCATGGTGATTCCCTGCATAACAGAATGAAACATTGTCCAGTCCTGAACCATCTCCATGATTGGTTGCAGATCACACTGTTGTGATCCATAGGGTTTTCATTGACTGATTTTTGAAATAGATCACCAGGCCTTTATTCCTAGTTGGTCTTAGTCTGGAAGCTCTGCTGAAACCTCTTCAGTATCATAGCAACATGCAAGCCTTGACTGACGGATGGTGGCTCTACATGAAGTGCATTGCCTGGGAATTGAACTCAGGTCTCCTGCATGGAGGATAAGATTTCTACCACTGAACCACCACCACCCCCACTAGAGATAACAACCACCCTGAATTTGATAAGTATCCATCAGTACACATTTTGATCCTTTAACTACTAATTTATTTAATAACTTTGCAGGTTATTCATAATGTAGGTATACTTCTTCTGCTTTGGAAGGTAGGGATAGAAAGAACTAGACAGGCAGAGACAGAATGGTCCAGTACTAGCTCACCCTTCTCTCCCTCCTGCACCCAGAGACCTACCCTGCTCCCTCTCTGACCCCATCTTTCTTTCATATTTTCATTTCTCAGAGTGCTGACATGGAAAAGGGCACTATTTAACTCAAAGGGCACGGATTTGAGTCCCAGTTCTGCTACAAATGAGTTAGAAGACCTTGGTCACACCATGTCATTTCTCTGAGCTGTATCAGGTTATCAACGCAAAATGTCTGAAATAATACAATTTCTAAGGGATCATTAATTTAGTCTCTAATCACATATTGAGCCCTGTGGTTGACACTAGTGCAAACTCAAATAAGACAGAATCTCTAGAGAAAACATTCCCTTCTTGAATGGAAAACAGGTGCATAAAGCAATTGAAGTGCATTGTAATTAGTACTATAATAGATTTGTTTATAAACTGTTATGCTTGCCCAGGAGAGGCAAATGTGAGTGTGCCTTTGGGCATCAGAGGAAATTTTGATGTTGTTGATGTGTGTGTGTGTGTGTGTGTGTGTGTTTTAAAGGTGACACCTTGAGTTGTGCTACACAGCTATTATGGGAAGAAAAGTAGGAGAACATTAACAATTATTTGGAACTTACTAAATGCCAGGTCCCAAACATGTTCAATCTCACTTCCTTTCTCATCTATTCATATTTTTTTTCTTTTTTTATCTAGTACTTATACTGCACCTGTTATTAAGGGAATGATATATTGCCTATATTCCAGATGAGGAAGCTGAGAATCAGAGAGGAAAGACAAGGCATCGAAGACCATGTGGCAAGTAAAGACTACAGACAAGTTCCACATACTTTTCATGGTACCCTGTGTGGACTGAAGTATGTCAATCCATATATTCTTGTTATTAGGTGCCATCGAGTTGGTTCCAACTCATGGCAATCCTATGTATAACAGAACAAAACGATGCCTGGTTATGAACCATCTTCATAATTGTTGCTATGTTTGAGCCCATTATTGCAGCCACTGTGTCAATCCATCTCATTGACAGTCTTCCCCCACCCCGTTTTTTTTTTTTTTTTACTGACTTTGTGTTTTATCAAGCATGATGCCCTTCTTCAAGAATTGGTCCCTCCTTATAATATGTCCAAAGTAAGTGAGACTTTATGTCGCTGTCCTGACTTCCAAGGAATACCCTGGCTGTACTTCCTCCAAGACAGAATTGTTCATTTTTCTGGAAGTCTATGTTATATTCAATATTCTTCTCCAACACCACAATTCAAATGCATCAGTTCTTCTTCTCTCTTCCTTTCTTATTGCCTAGCTTTTGCATGCATATGATGTAATTGAAGATACTGTGGCTTGGCTCAGGTACATCTTAGTTTTCAAAGTGACGTCTTTTGCATTTAGCACTTTAAAGAGGTTTTTGCAGCAGATTTTCCCAATGCAATACATAATCTGATTTCTTGACTGCAGCTTCCATGGGCATTGATTATTAATCCAAGAAGTATAAAATCCTTCAATTTCTTCACAATTTATCATGATGCTGATTATTGGTTCAGTTGAGAAGATTTTTGTTTTCTTTAAGCTGAAGTGTAATCCATACTGAAGGCTGTAATCTTTTATTTTCATCAGTAAGTACTTCAAGTCCTCTTCACTTTCAGCAAGCAAGATTGTGTCATCTGCATATCACAGGTTGTTAATGAATCTTCCTCTAATTCTACCGCTGCATTCTTCTCCTTATAGTCTAGTTTCTTAGTTTATTTGCTCAGAATACAAATTGAATAAGTATGGTTAAATGATACAACCCTGACATACACATTTTCCAACTTTAAACACACAGTATCTCCCTGATCTGTTAGAATGACTGCCTCTTGAGCTAATGTCAAAGAGGAAGACATTGAAGGTTTTTACAAACTGTGGTAGTCTGAAATTGATCAAACATACAAACCAAGACTCATTGATATTTACTGGTGATTGGAATTCAACAATTGGAGAAAAAGAAGAAGGATTAGTAGTTGGAAAATACATATTTGGTGACAGAAACAATGCAGAAGATCATATGATAGAATTCTACAAGAAAAAGTACTTATTAATAGGAAATAACTTTTTTCAACAACATGAATGATGACTATGCATGCGGACCTTGACGGGTGGAATATATAGGAATCAAATAGAACACATCTGTGGAAACAAGACGATGGAGAAGCTCAGTATCAACAGTCAGAACAAGGCCAGGGATCGACTTCAGAACAGACCATCAATTACTCATATGCAAGTTTAAGTTGAAACTGAAGAAAATGAAAACAACTCAATAAGAGCCAAAGAAGAACTTTAATATATCCTGCCCTCAATTTAGAGATCATCTCAAGAATAGATTTGATGCACTTAACACTGATGATCAAAGACCAAAAGAGTTGTGGGATAACATCAGTGACATCATACACGAAGAAAGAAAAAGGTCACAAAAAAGACAGGAAAGAAAGAAAAGACCTAAACGAATGCCAGAAGAGACTCTGAAACGTGCTCTTGGGTGCAGAGTAAATAAAGTGAACAGAAGAAATAAGTAAACGAGCTGAACAGAACATTTCAAAGGGTGGCTCTAGAAGACTAGATAAAGTATTACAATGAAATGTGTTAAGACGAGGAATCAGAAAGCCAAAAGGGAAAAACATGATCAGCATTTCTCAACTTGAAAGAACTGGAGAAAAAAATTCAAGCCCTGAGTTGCAATATTGAAGGATTCTATGCAAATAAAATGCACGATGCAAGAAACATTTAAAGAAGATGGAAGGAATACAGAGTCTATACCAAAAACAGTTGGTTGACATTCAAACATTTCAGGGGGTACCATATGATCAACTACTGATTGTCCTGAAGGAAAAAGTTCAAGCTGCATTGAAGGCACTTGCGAAAAACAAGGCTCCAGGAATTGACAGAATACCAACTGAGATGCTTCAACAGATAGATGCAACACTGGAAACACTCACTAGTCTATGCCAAGAAATTTGGAAGACAGATATGTGGCCAAATGACTAGAAGAAATCCATATTCATACCCATTCCAAAGAAAAGTGATGCAAAGGAATGTGGAAATTATTGAACAATATCGTTTATATCACATGCAAGTAAAATGTTGCTGAAGATAGTTCAAAAATGGCCGGGAACTGCCAGAAATTCAATCCAGATTCAGAAGAGAATGTGGAGTGAGGGATATCATTGCTAATGTCAGACGGATCATGGCTGAAGGTAGAGAATACTAGAAAGACGTTTATCTGTATTTTACTGACTATGCAAAGACATTCTACTATGTTTATCAAAAGAAATTATGGATAATGTTGTGATGAATGAGAATTCCAGCATACTTAGTTGCTCATGTTCATACCCGTACATAGATAAAGCCATAAATATGTGCCAAAAAATATTTGTTGAATTCCTGGCCCTTGTACCTGTGGATGCAGACTTGTTTGGAATAGGGTTTTGTTTATTTTGTTATTTAGATCATATCCAAATAGGGTGGGTTATAAATCTAATCTCTTCTGAGTTATAAAAGAGCAGATTAGATACAAAGACACGCACACAAGAGGGGGCAGGAACAGACGCCATGTGACGCTTATCTATAAGCCAAGGAACCAAGGAAATAACGAATCCCCAGGACTAGCTGCAAGGAAGGAATCAACATGGCTGAGACCTTAATTGGGACTTTTAGTTTCCAGAATTATGAGAAAATAAATTTCTGTTCTTTAATGCCACCCACTTGTCGTGTTTCTGTTACAGCAGCACTAGGAAACTAAGGCACATTCATTTGGTCAGGGCACAGGGGGTGGGTGGGCAGTGCCTGAGGGGAGGGAGCATCCTCCACTCATTCTTTTCTGAATCACAGTTAATTGAAAATAAATTTTCTCAGTTGAAACCAGTTGTGTTTTATTGGCTATTTTTGCTGGCATCTGACAGTGTGGTCTGGTTGCTCCTTCTTGAAGGCTTGGACTTCCCTGGCTTCTAAGACCCCATCATCCAGTGATATCACTAAGGGAGTGCCAGGGGTGCAGACCGCACTGCATGACACTGTCAGACGGGATGATACCAAAATATCTGTCTATAAAATTTTTGTGCAGTGTTTCAGCAGAAGTTTATTATTTTTTATAAAAAAATCCCTGTAGTTTGTTATAACAACAAAAAGATTTTTTGTAAGCCCAGCTTGCACATATCGATATATCTACAAGGCTAAAATTCCACGCTGTTTTACTTTTGAACCTTCTAATGCTACTCCGGTCAGAGCTGTCAGTATTACCCAGTTACAATGACACTTCAAATCACATGGTTTCGTCTGCACATGCTAAAAGCACACGTTGTTGTTTTCATTCCTGCTGGTGTTTTTATAGTTACTGATTTTGTCAAATTTTCTGATGTTTTAGCTACAGTATTGTGGTAATTACCATGGGGAAGTGACACTATGAGTTACCACACTGGATGACACCAACCCTAGTGATGACATTGCCTTCATCTCTTGACTTTTTCTATACCTCATTCCCCTCATCCTCTCAGCCTCCTCAGAGGCCCACACATGACAGGTTTCTGTTTCCAGGGTCCTTCTTTGATCCATTGCCATTTGTACTTGGTACATTTTATTACAGGCTCTCACAGCTATTCTCACAGTTACTACTACAACCCTTGCACCAAATAGTCTTCATCCAGTTCACCTACACTCACCTGCACTCACCTGCACTCACCTTCAGGTCTCATTATACTGATTTTTTTTCCAGAAAAACCTTTCTTGAACCTCAGAGAGTCCAGTCACAATCTTATCTCCTCCTACAATTTTCCTTCATAACACTAGTTACTATTTGTGTGTGATTATTGGTTTAAGGCTATTATCCTCTTTCAAATTTTAAGTTCTATGAGAAAAGACTGTCAGGCTATATCTGTTTAGCTTAAAGTTGTATATGTATTGACTAGCACTGTGGCCATAGATAGACAGACAGACAGACAAATAGACAGATAGATAGATATTAGAGTCAACTCCAACACACGGTGACCTTACGTACAATAGAACACAATATTGCCTAGTCTTGCATCATCCTCACAAACATCAGTATGCTTGAGCCCATTGTTGCAACTATTGTGCCAGTCTGTCTCACCAAAGGTCTCCCTCACCTTTATTGGCCCTCTGCTTCACCAAACATGATGCCCTCCTCCAGCGATTGATCTTTCTTGATGACATGTCCAAAGCAAGTAAGTCAGACAATATTCCATTGTGATCCATAAGGTTTTCATTGGTTATTTTTTGGAAGTAGATCATTAGGCCTTTTTTCCTAGTCTATCTTAGTCTGGAAGCTCTGCTGAAGCCTGTTCGCCATGGGTGACCCAGCTGGTATTTGAAATGCTGATGACGTATCTTCCAGCATCATAGCAACACACAAACCATCACAGTATGATAAACTGACAGGCAGGCAGTGGACGCTAAAACTACCTTATATGTTTGTATTTCCCTCCCCGAAAGTGATGTCTTGCAGGGAGGACCTTCTTTTACTTGTCTTTGTGTTCAGCAAAACTGGTCCAGAACCAGGCTAGTTGGCTAAAATTGTCTAGATGAATCATTATTAAATTCATGAGTACATTCTCTCACTTTAATGAATAACTTCATGAGAATATGAACCTGGGCACTTCATTGCATTAGTTTTTCACATAAGACAGCATTTGTTGAAGTACAGTTTTTAAAAATTTATTACATTTAGGATATTGACCTGCTATTTTCACCTAATTTAAAACTAGATTCATCTTTTGAAGGAATTTAGTTGAGTTTCGATACAGTCCTATGATCTGAGTAAACCATGTGGTCATCTAGTTTTTTTTTGCTGTTGTTTTTATTCAGGACTGGCATTTCAGTTAATCTTTTCTGTAGGAGGGGATAGTTTTTTATTTAGGAGGCTGAGATGTGTTTCTTGAAGAACCTAGCTGTTCAGCCCTCCAAGAAACCTTCGCCTGTTTCTGTAGATGAAGACATTGCTGAGGAGCAGTGTCTTAGCCAATACTGACAGCTCAGCTCTTGGATTCTAGCCTTGCACTTGATAATTCTTTTTAATTAGACCCTTGATAATCTTCACTCTTTCTAAAAATACTATTTTGCTGTAGGGATACAAGGACAATCTCTATTCCCTGAGCGATAATCCCAGATCTCCACTGCAGAATCAGATAAAAGTTGTAGCTTACATATTTCAGAGGCCCTTTTTATCAAAACTTATATACTAAACCATCTTTGCTGATCTCCATATAGTGAATAAAATTAATTTTCTGGTGACATGTGTAGATTACATATTCCTATGTTATGTTCTTTATTTTAAATCAGGCTATTTTTGCAATCATTTTGATCATCATTTAAACCTTTTTTTTTCCTAGTAGATTTGCCTTTTCTCCACTGGATGAAACGTTATCTAGTCTTGCTGTTAGGTGCCATCCAGTCAGTTTTGACTTATACAGCCCTATGCATAACAGAACAAATCTTTAACCAGTCCTGCACCATCCTTACAATTGTTGCTATGCTTGTGTCCATTGTCACACCCACTGTGTCAATCCAGACTTAGGATTTAGTAAATGTCGGTTCTTCTCTTTCTCTTACACCATTCCCACCACTCATTCAGAATCAATCCCTTCTCCTAATTGCAGGGTGGGGAGACGGGCAGGAGAGCAGTAATATATTCTTCTGTTTCTATGGAAACCAAACCTTCTATAATTGGTGTATAACTTCTGCTAATGAGCAAGCTCCTTGAGGACACAGAGTCTGCCTTCTTTAACTTTGTATTCTCAGTGCTGAACATGGCCAGTGCTGTATACTATTTGTTGAAATTAATTAAAACAAATGAATGAGACTCTTTGTCTCCAGGTCATCTCATCTTTGGAAAGGGACCTTCATAAAATAAAGACCTGACCCATAAGAGGTTGCTATGCCATCGAGTTGACGTAAGTACTTCCCAACACAACGGAGGAGACTTTCCACTATCTGGCCCCATATACTGCTCTGTTTTCACTGCTTCTCACTTTTTGCCTAGAATCTGAATCCCTTAAAGTCACTACAAGTGGCTCAAGATCCATTTCCAAGCCTGTCCTGCCCACATCCTAACCCTGCTATGTGTTCTGAGCGTAACTCAGGTTATTCATAAACTAACACTTGGCAACTAGACAGTAAGATCTTTAAGGGATGGGAAGTACCTGGATTCTTTTATTCAAAATCTGTATTCTGGGTGCCTAGCCCAGTGTATGGGACAGTGGTGGTTCAGTGGTAGAATTCTTGCCTTCTATGTAGAAGACCTGGGTTCAATTCCTGACCAGTGCACCTCATGCACAGTCACCACCCATCTGTTAGTGGAGGCTTGTGTGTTGCTATATGATGCTGAGCAGGTTTCAGCTGTGCTTCCAGATTAAGACAGACTAGGAAGAAAGGCTTGGTGATCTACTTTTTTTTTTAATAATATTTTATTGAATTTTTGGTGAAAGTTTACACAGCAAATTAGGTTCCCATTTGACAATTTCCACACAAATCATTCAGTGACATTAGTTACATTTATCAAAATGTGTCAACATTCTCTTTAATTATATTTTGTTTGTTCCATTTCCAGTACTCTCGTTGCCCTGTCCCCTTATCTTCTCATATTTCCTTTTGAGTAATTGTTGACTTTTTGGTCTCATATTGATTGTTTCTAAGTACAGCATCAATCTTAAGAGTAATAGCCTTTATTTAGTGTGCCACTCTGCTATTTTACTAAAAGATGATCTCAGAGGATAGACTTGGTTCTAGGTTTAAAGAGTGTCTCAGGGCAATAGTATCAGGGAGTACTCTGTTCTCTACTGTTTCAGTTTATCTGGCTTTTTAAAAAATAAAAAAATAAAAATTTGATTTCTACTCTACATTTTTCCCTCATTCTATCTGAGGCCATCTATTGTGACCATGGTCAAAACAGTCAGTGGTAATAGCAAGACACCGTCTAGTTCTTCTGGTCTTGGGGTAGATGAGGTTGTGACTCATGTAGACTTATTTCTTCTCTGAGCTTTTGATTATGTTCCTACTCTTTTGCTCCTTGAAAGTAGAGACCCATAATTGTGTCTTAGATGGCCCCTCACAAACTTCTAAGACCCACAGACACTACTCACTTCACTAGGATTCAGATCATGAATTGTGTGAACTATGTTATGCCTATTGACTGAATTGTCCCATGAGATTATGGTGTTAAGCTTTCAAACCCAGAAATCCAATCTTGAAATATGTTTGGTTGTGTCTGAGGAGTATCCATATTTGTGTTTTCAATGAATACCTGCATTCACATATATGCATTTACAGATACTTACAGATAATTGTTTTTAAGAATTGATGCCTTTGAATTATGGTGTTGGTGAAGAATAGTAAATATACCATGGATCCTCAGAAAAAGGAACAAATCTGACTTAGAACAAGTACAGTCAGAATGCTCCTTAGAAGGGAGTATGGCAAGACTTCATGTTATGTACTTTGGGCACGTTATCATGAGGGACCAGTTCCTTGAGAAGGACATCATACTTGGTAGAGGGTCTGTGAAAGAGAGGAAGACCCTCAAGGAGATGGATTGACATAGTGGCTGCAATGATCTGCTGAAGCATAGCAATGAGTGTGAGGATGGCACAGGACCGGGCACTGTTAAGTTCTGTTGTTCATAGGGTATCTATGAATCGAAACTTACTCGACGGCACCTAACAACAACAGCATAGATACTTCTAAGGATCCCTAGTGGTGTAGTGGTTAAGGGCTTGGATGTTAACGTAAGGATCAGTGGTTCAAACCCACCAACTGCCCTCTGGGAGAAAGATGTGGCAGTCTGGTTCCATAAAGATTGCAGCCTTGGAAATCCTATGGGGCAGTTCTACTCTGACCTGTAGAGTTGATGTGAGTCAGAATTAAGTCAATGGCAATGGATTGGTATGGATATAGATATTTCTATCTGTTCTCACCTGTGTACACACCTATACCTACGCATATACCAATATGCATATATCCATCCATATGTGATCAAACACTCATTTTTATTTGGTTGTGCTGTGCTCAATGTATCCACATTCGGTGACACTTTTCCCATCACCAAAAATAACAAGTCTCTATGGTCTAAAGTGTACTTTCCCCTCCCTTCCTCCTCTCCCTGGTAACCACCAATGAAGATTGGTTTCACCGTATGTTTCTATTTTTGTCTTCTTATAGAAGAAGGATTATGCAATATTTGTCCTTATATGCTTGACTTTTTTCACTTAGCATTATGTCTTCCAGGTCTATGTGTATTTAATACGTTTGGTGGAATCATCATACTTCTTTATGTTTCATAGTATTCCATTGCATATGTGTACCACAATTTGCTTCTCCATTCATCAATTGATAGGTACTTCCATTGTTTCCAATGATTTGTTATTATGAATAAAGCAGCAATGAAAATAGTGTGCATATGTCTGTTTGTATCAATATTTTTAGGTCCCTAGGATACAATGGTACTGAAAGAAGAAATCCAAGCTGCACTGAAGACATTGGTGGAAAAACAAGGCTCCAGGAATTGACAGAATACCAACTGAGATGTTTCAACAAATGGATGCAGCACTAGAAGTGCTCACTTGCCTATGCAAAGAAATTTGGAAGACAGCTACCTGGCCAACTGACTGGAAGAGATCCATATTAATATCTATTTCCAAGAAAGGGGATCTAACCAAATGTGGAAATTATCTAACAATATCATTAATATCACATAAAAGTAAAATTTTCCTGAAAATCATTCAAAAACAGCGCAGCAGGATATAGACAGGGAACTGCCAGAAATTCAAGGTAGATTCAGAAGAGGACATGGAACCAGGGATATCATTGCTGATGTCAGACGGATCCTGGAGGAAAGCAGAGAATACCAGAAAGATGTTTACCTGGGTTTTATTGACTATGCAAGGCATTTGACTGTGTGGATCATAACAAATTATGGATAACATTGCAAAGAAGGATAATTCCAGAACACTTAACTGTGCTCATGAGAAACCTGTACATAGATCAAGAGGCAGTCTTTCAACAGAACAAGGCAATACTGTGTGGTTTAAAGTCAGGAAAGATGGACATCAGGGTTTTATTCTTTCACAATACCTATTCAATCTATGTACTGAGCAAATAAACCGAGAAGCTGGACGATATGAAGAAGAACAGGGCATCGGGATTGAAGGAAAACTCATAATCAAAAAGAACATTTCAAGATCTATCCTAAAATACAACCCTGTCAGTAATAGGATAATACCTATAGGACTACAAGGAGTTAATATGACTATTATTCAAATTTACCTATGAATCACTCATGCTAAAAATGAAGAAATTGAATATTCTTACCAGCTTCTGTAGTCTCAAATTCATCTAACACAATCAAGATGCACTGATAATTAGTAGTGATTGGAATATGAAAGTTGGAAAGTAAGAAGAATAAATGCTTGGAAAATATGGCCTTGGTGAGAGAAATGATGCTGGAGAATGTATGATAGAATTTTGCAAGACCAACAACTTATTCATTGAAAATACCTATTTTCAACAAGGTAGATAATGGCTGTACATGAAGACTGCACCAGATGGAATAAAAAATAATCAAGTCAAATACACCTGTGGAAAGAGATGATGGAAAAGCTCAATATCATCAGTCAAAACAAGGCCAGAAGCCGAATGTGGAATAGACGATCAGTTGCTCATAAGAAAGTTAAAGCAGAAGCTGAAGAAAATTGGAACAAGTCCACAAGAGCCAAAGTATGACGTGAGTATATCCCACTTGAATTTAGAGACCATTTCAAGAACAGATTTGACATATGGAACACTAATAATTGAAGACCAGAAGAGCTGTGGGATAACATTAAGGACGTCACACTTGAAGAAAGCAAAAGGTCATTAAAAAGACAGGAAAGAAAGAAAAATCCAAAAATGTATGTCAGAAGAGACACTGAAATTTGCTCTTGAACAAAGAAGGGTTAAAACAAATGGAAGAAATGATAAAGTAAAAGACCTGGACAGAAGATTTCAAAGGGCAGCTCGAGAAGACAAAGTATTATGATGAAGTGTGTAAAGACCTGGAGTTAGAAAACCAAAAGGGAAGAAAAACCTCAGCATTTCTCAAGCTGAAAGAACTGAAGAAAAAATTCAATCCTTGAGTTTTAATACTGAAAGTTTCTATGGGAAAAATACTGAACAATGCAGGAAGCATCAAAAGAATATGGAAGTAATACACAGTGCCACTGGACCAAAAATAATTGGACGACGTTCAACCATTTCAAGAGTTAGCAGAAGATCAAAGAATTAATGTTAGAGAAATAAGAAGTCCAAGCTGTACTGAAAGCATTGGCAAAAAACAAGACTTCAGGAATTGATGAAATACCAATTGAGATGTTTCAACAAACAGATGAAGCCCTGGAAGTGTTCACTTGTCTATGTCAAGAAATTTGGAAGACAGCTACCTCGCCAACTGACTGGAAGAGATCCATGTTTGTGCTTATTCCAAAGAAAGGTAATCCAACAGAAAGATGAAATAATTGGAAAACATCATTAATATTACATACAAGTAAAGTTTTGATGAATATAGTTCAGAAGCAGTTGCACCAGTACATCCACAGGGAACTGTTAGAAATTAAAGCTAGATTCAGTTTGTTGTTGTATGCTGTCAAATTGATTCTGACTCAGGGACTCTATAGGACAGAGTAGAATTGCCTCACAGAGTTTCCAAGGAGTGGCTGGGGGATTCGAACTGCCAACATTTTGGTTAGCAGCCTGAGCTCTTAATCAGTTCTCCACCAGGGCTCCAGAAGAGGACGTGGAACTAGATATATCATTGCTGATGTCAGATGGATCTTGGCTGAAAGAAGATAATACCAGAAAGATGTTGACCCATGTTTTACTGACTGTGCAAAAGCATTCAACTATCCTGATCATAACAAATTATAGATAACATTGTAAAGACTGGAAATTCCAAAACTCTTAATTGTGCTCATGAGAAATCTGAACATGGACCAAATGGGAATCATTTGAACAGAACAAGGAGATACTATGTAGTTTAAAATCAGGAAAAGTGTGCATTAGGGTTGTATGTTTCATCATACTTATTCAGTCTGTATGCTGAACAAATAACCAGAGAAGTTGGACTATATGAAGAACGCAGCATCAGGGTTGGAGGAAGACTCATTAACAACCTGCTTTATGCAGATGACACAACCTTGCTTGCTGAAAGTGAAGAGAACTTGAAGCACTTACTGATGAAGGTAAAAGACTACAGCCTTCAGTACAGATTACACCTCAACATAAAGAACACAAAAATCCTCAGAACTGGAAGAATAACAAAATCATGATAAATGGAGAAAACATTGAGGCTATCAAAGATTTCATTTTACTTTGAGCCACAATCAATGCTCATGGAAGCAGTAGTCAAGAAATCAAACAGTCCATGGCATTGGGTATATCTGCTACAAAACACGTCTTTCAAATGTTCAAAAGCAAATATATCTCTTTGAGGACTATACTTTGCTTGACTAAAGCCACGGTATTTTCAGCTGTCTCATATTTATGCCAAAGCTGGACAATGAAGAAGGAACACTGAAGAAGAATTGAGGGCTTTGAATTATGGTGTTGGCAAAGAATGTTGAATATACCATGGACTGCCAGATGAACAAATTTGTCTTGGAAAAAGTAAAGCAAGAATGCTTCTTATAAATGAGAATGGTTAGTTGCCTCTTCTGTTCTGTTTTTTTTTTTCAACTTAGTCAGTGGTATGTCTATTTTATTTATCCTTTCAAAGAACAAACTTCTGGTTTTGTTGATTCTTTCTATTCTTTTTCTATATTCTACTTTTGTTTAGAATATACATCAGTTTGCCTTACTGTGTTGGCTTGCATGTTGCCGTGATGTTGGAAATCATGCTACCAATATTTCGTTTACCAGCAGGGTCATTCATGGTGGATAAATTTCAGCAGAGCTTCAAGATTAAGATTAGGAAGAAGAACCTGGCCATCTACATCTGAAAAATGTAGCGAGTGAAAAATTTATGAATAGCAGCAGAACATTGTCTTCTATAGTATCAGAAGATGAGCCCCTCAGGTTAGAAAATATTCAAAATAAGACAGGGGAAGAGCTACCTCCTCAAAGTAGAGTTGACTTTTATGATATGGGTGGAGTAAAACATTGGGACTTTCATTAACTGATGTGGCACAACCCAAAATGAGAAGAAACAACTGCTAACATCCATTAATAATTGGAATGTAGAATGTACAAAGTATAAATCTAGGAAAATTAGAAGTCTTCAAAAATGAAATAGAACTCATAAAGATCAATATCCTAGGCAGTAGTGAGCTGAAATGGACTAGTATCGGCCATTTTGAATCCGATAATCATATGGTCTACTATGCTTGGAATGACAACTTGAAGAGGAATGGTATCATATTCATCATTAAAAACAATACTTCAAGATCTATCCTTAAGTACAATGCTGTCAGTGATGGGATAATATCCACACGACTATGAGAAAGATGAGGTAATATGACTATTATTCAAATTTATGCACCAAACACTAAGGTCAAAGATGAAGAAATTGAAGATTTTTACCAACACCTTCAGCCTGAAATTGATAAAGCATGCAATCAAGATGCATTGATAATTACTAGTGATTGGAATAGTAAAGTTGGTGACAAAGAAGAAGGATCAATAGTTAGGAATATGGCATTGGTGATAGAAAAGACACTGGAGATCACATGACAGAATTTTGCAAGACCAATGACTTCTTCATTGCAACTTGCTTTTTTCAACAACATAAATGGCAACTATATACATGGACCTCACCAGATAGACTACATAGGAATAAAATTCACTACATCTGTGGAGAGGATGGAGAAGCTCAATATCATCAATTAGAAGAAGGCTTAGGGTCATCCGTGGAACAGACCATCAATTGCTCAGATGCAAGTTCAAGCTGAAGCTGAAAAAATTAGAACAAGTCCATGAGAACCAAAACACAACCTAAAGTATATTCTACATGAATTTAGAGACCATCTGAAGAACCAGTTTGACACATTGAACACAAATGATCGGTGACCAGACGAAGTGTGGAATGACACCATACATACTGAAAGCAAGAAGTCATTAAAAAGAAAAAAAGTAAAGATCAAAATGGATGTCAGAGAGACTTTGAAACGTGCTCTTGAACATAGAGTACCTAAAGCAAACAGAAGAAATGATGAAGTAAAAGAGCTGAAGAGGAGATCTCAAACAGTGGCTCAAGAAGACAAGGTAAAGTATTATAATGAAATGTGCAAAGACCTGGAGTTAGAAAACATAAAGACAAGAACACAATCGACATTTCTCAAACTGAAAGAACTGTAGAAAAAGTTTAAGCTGTAAGCTGAAATATTGAAAGATTCTATGGGGAAAATATTGAATGACATAGGAAGCATCAAAAGAAGATGGAAGGAATACACAGTCACTGTATCAAAAAAAATTGGTCAACATTTAATGATTTCAGGAGGTACCATATGATCAAGAACAGATGGTACTGAAGGAAGAAGTCCAAGCTGCACTGAAGGCATTGGTGAAAAACAAGGCTCCAGGAACTGACAGAATATCAATTGTGATGTTTCAACAAACTGATGCAGTACTGGAAGTGCTCACTTGTCTATACCATGAAATTTGGAAGACATAACTGGAAATCCAACCAAAAGAGAGCCATATCTGTGCACATTCCAAAGAAAGGTGATCCAACAGAATGCAGTAATTATGGAAAAACATCATTATATCTCTCTCAGGTAAAATTTTGCTGAAGGTGTTTCAAAAGGGGTTGCAGCAGTACATTTACTGGGAACTGTCAGAAATTCAAGCCAGATTCAGAAGAGGGATATCATTGATAACGTCAGATGGATCTAGGCTGAAAGCAGAGACTAACAGAAAGGTGTTTACCTGTGTTTTATTGACTATTCAAAGGGATTTGACAGTGTGGATCATTACAAATTATGGATAACATTGTGAAGAATAAGATCAACATACAAAAAACAGTTGGATTTCTCTACACCAAGGAAGAGAACTTCCAAAAGGAAATCACCAAATCCATACCATTTATAATAGCCCCCAAGAAGATAAAATACTTAGGAATAAATCTAACCAGGGACGTAAAAGACCTATACAATGAAAACTACAAGACACTACTGCAAGAAACCAGAAGAGACCTGCATAAGTGGAAAACCATAACTTGCTCAAGGATAGGAAGACTCAACATTGTGAAAAGGTCAGTTCTACCCAAAGTGATCTACAGACACACTGCAATCCCAATACAAATTCCAATGGCATTTTTTAATGAGATGGAGAAAAAAATCACCAACTTCATATGGAAAGGGAAGAAGCCCTGCATAAGTAAAGCATACTCAAGAAGAAGAATAGTGGGAGGCCTCACACTACCTGAGTTAGAACCTATTGTACTGCCAGGGTAGTCAAAATAGCCTTGTACTGGTACAACAATAGATACATAGACCAATGGCACAGAATTGAGAATCCATTCATCCACCTATTAGCAGCTGATGTTTCACAAAGGCCCTAAGTGCATTAACTGGGGAAAAGACAGTCTCTTTAACAAATGGTGCTGGCATAACTGGATATCCATCTGCAAAAACTGAAACAAGATCCATACTTCACACCATGCACAAAAACTAACTCTAAATGGATCAAAGACCTGAATATAAAATCTATAATGATAAAGATTATGGAAGAAAAAATAAGAACAATGCTAGGAGCCCTAACACATGGCATAAACAACATACAAACCATAAGTAACAATGCACAAACACCAGAAGAGAAAGTAGATAACTGGGAGCTCCTAAAAATCAAACACTTATGCTCATCAAAAGACTTCACCAAAAGAGTCAAAAGACAACCTACAGACTCGGAAAAAATTTTTGGCAACAACAGATCGGATCAGTGTCTAATCTCTAAAATCTACAAGATACTTCAAAACCTCAACAACAAAAAGACAAATAACCCAATTAAAAAATGGGCAAAGAGTATGAACAAGCACTTCACCAAAGAAGATATTCAGGCAGCTAACAGACACATGAAGAAGTGCTCATGATCATTAGCCATTAGAGAAATTCAAATCAAAACTACAATGAGATACCATCTCACCCCAACAAGGCTAGTATTAATCCAAAAAACACAAAATGATAAATGTTGGACAGGTTGTGGAAAGACTGGAACACTTATACACTGTTGACGGGACTGTAAAATGGTACATGAACTTTGGAAATCAATTTGGCTCTTCCTTAAAAAGCTAGAAATAGAAGTATACGATCCAGCAATCCTGCTCCTTGGAATATAGCCTAGACAAATAAGAGCCATCACAAGAGTAGATATACACACACCCATGTTTGCTGCAGCACTGTTTACAATAGCAAAAAGATGGAGACATCCTAGGTGCCCATCAACGGAAGAATGGATAAACAAACTATGGTATATTCACACAATGGAATACTATGCAATGCTAAAGAACAATGATGAATCCATGAAACATAACATGGAGGAATCTGGAAGGCATTACGCTGAATGAATTTAGTGACTCACAGAAGGACAAATATTGTATAAGACCACTATTATAAGAACTCAAGAAAAAATTTCTACTCAGAAAAAAACATTCTTTGCTGGTTACAAGGGTGGGAGGGAGTAAGAAGGTAATTCACGAACTAGACAGTAGACAAGAATTATCTTAGGTGAAAGGAAGGATAGCACACACTACAGAGGAAGTCAGCACAACTGGACTAAACCAAAGCTAAGAAGTTTCATGAGTACATCCAAACACACGGAGGGACAGAGTAGTAGGGGCGGGGTCTGGGGACCATGATTTCAAGGTACATCTAGGCCAATTGACATAACAAAATTTATTAAAAAATGTTCTGCATCCTACTTTGGTGAGTGGTGTTGTCTTAAAAGCTAGCGAGTGGCCATCTAAGATGCATCAATTGGTCCCAATCCACCTGGAGTAACGGAGAATGAAGAACACCAAAGTCACAAGGAAAATATTAGCCCAAGAGACAGAAAGGACCACATAAACCAGAGACTTCATCAGCCTGAGACCAGAAGAACTAGATGGTGCCTGGCTACCACAATGATCACCCTGACAGGGAACACAACAGAGATTCCCTGATAGAGCAGGAGAAAAGTGGGGTGCAGAACTGAAATTCTAGTAAAAAGGCCAGATTTAATGTTCTGACTGAGACTGGGGGAACCCCAGAAGGCATGGCCCATGGACTCTCTCAATCTAGAACTAAAACTATTCCTGAGGCCAACTCTTCAGACAAAGATTAGACTGGACTATGGGACATAAGATGATACTTGTGAAGAGTGTGCTTCTTAGCTCAAGTAGATACAGGAGACTAAATGGGCAGCTCCTGTCTGGAGGTGAGATGAGAAGTCAGAGAGGGTCAGGAGCTGGTTGAATGGACATGGGAAGTCAGGGATGGAAAGGAGAAATCTGCTATCATAATGTAGGGAGAGTAATTAAGGTCACATAACAATGTATGTATAAATTTTTGTAGGAGAAACTAACTTGAATTATAAACTTTCACTTAAAGAACAATAAAATAAAATTAAAAAAAAAAGAAATCAAATGATGTATTGGACTCTTTTAAGTGTTAAATAGTAAAGATGTCACCTTGAAGAATAAGGTGAGCCTGACCCAAGCCATGATGTTTTCAATCACTTCATATGCATGCCAAAGCTGGACAGTGAATAAGGAAGACCAAAGAATTAACACCTTTGAATTGTGGTGTTCGCAAAGAATGTTGAGTATACCATGGACTGCCAAAAGAAAGAACACGTCTTTCTTTGAAGACTTACAACCAGAATGCTCCTTAGAAGCATGAACAGTGAGACTAATTCTCACATACTTTGGACCTGTTATCAGGAGAGACCAGTACCTGGAGAAGGACATCATGCTTGGTGAAGCAGAAGGACAGTGAAAAAGAGGAAGACCCTCAACAAGATGGATTCACATAGTGGCTGCAACAATGGGCTCAAACATAACAAGAGTTGTGAGCATGGTACAGGACTGGGCAGTGTTTCATTCTATTGTACATAGTCACTATGAGTTGGATCCAACTTGATGGCACCTAAGAACAACAACAACATTGCATTGGACAAATCTGCTGCAAAAGATCTCTTTAACATGTTAAAAATCAATGTCATGTTGAAGATTAAGTTGCATCTGACCCAATTCATGGTATTTTCAATCGTCTCACATGCATGAGAAAGCTGAAAAATGGATAGGAGGACTGAAGAAGAATCTATGCGTTTGAATTACAGTGTTGGCAAAGAATATTGATTATGCCATGGATTGCCAGAAATACAAAGAAATCTGACTGTGAAGCAGGACAGCCAGAATGCTGCTTAGAAAAGAGAATTTTGAGGCTTCTTCTCACGTACTTTGGATATGTCATCAGAAAGGAGAAGTTTCTAGAGAATGATATCATGCTCAGGAAAGCAGTGGGCCATCAAAAAAAGGAAGACCTTCAACAGGTTGGATTGACACAGTGGCTGCAACGATGAGCTCCAGCATAACATCGATTGTGAGGATGGCACACGACTGGGC
The DNA here is from genome assembly GCF_000243295.1 of Trichechus manatus latirostris. Lineage (NCBI taxonomy): Eukaryota > Metazoa > Chordata > Mammalia > Sirenia > Trichechidae > Trichechus > Trichechus manatus. The sequence continues at coordinate 3,383,008 of NW_004444154.1, forward strand.
AGTGTTTCGTTCTGGTGTACATTGGGTCACCATGAGTCAGAACTGACCTCAGGGCACTTACCAACAATAACGTTTCATTTATTTCTTCCCTTATTTATTTTATTACCTTTTTTTCTGGCAGATTTTAGTTTCTTTTGCTCATCCTTTTCATTTTGCTCATGTTGTTGCTCTAAGTTAATGGTTCTGGATTTTTCTTCTTTTTAGAGTAGGCATTTATTACTATGAATTGTTCTCTGAGTACTGCTTTTGGTGTTTCCCAAAACTTTTGCTATGTTGTATTTTCATTTTTGTTTGATTCTATAATTTTTTTTAAATTTCACTTTTGATGTTTTCTATGACCCAAAAGTTTGTGTTTTTTTTTTTTTTTTTAATATTGTATTGTTAACTTTCTATGTCCCCCCCCCCCATTTTTCCTGTTGTTGACTTCTAGCTTTATACCACGATGGTCAGAGAAGATTCTTTGTATAACTTCAATCTTTTAAAATTCATTGGGACTTATTTTGTATCCTAGCATAGAGTCTCTTCTGGAAAATGATCTATGTGCACTACAGAAAAATGTGTATTGTTCTGATGCTGGTTAGAGTGTTTTATATATGTCTGTTAAGTACAATTGGCTTATGGTTTTCTTTAAGTTCTGAATGTTCTTAGTGATCTTCTTTTTAGATATTCTTTCTATAACTGAAAGTGATGAGTTGAAGTCCCCTAATATTATTGTGGAGTTTGTATTTCTCCTTCCATTAGTCAGTATATGTTTCATGTATTTTGATACATTGATGGTTGTTGTTGTTGTTAGATGCCATTGATTCAGTTCTGACTCACAGGACCCCATGGACAACAGAATGAAACAGCGCTCGGTCCTGCACCATCCTCACAGTCATTGTTATGTTTTATCCCATTGTTGCAGCCACTATGTCAATCCATCTCATTGAGGGTCTTCCTCTTTTTCACTGACTCTCTACTTTACAAAACATGATGTTTTTCTCCAGGGACTGGTCGCTCCTGATAATGTGTTCAAAGTATGTGAGACATAATCTTGCCATTCGTTTTAATGACCTTTTGCTTTCTTCATGTATGATGTCCTTGATGTCATTCACCACTCATCTGGTCTTTGGTCATTAGTGTTCAACGTGTCAAATCTGTTCTTGAGATGGTCTCTAAATTCAGGTGGGATATACTCAAGGTCATTGTATTTTGGCTTTCTTGGAATTGTTCTAATTTTCTTCAGCTTCAACTTGAACTTGCATATGAGCAATTGGTGGTATGTTCCACAGTCTGACCCTGGCCTTGTTCTGACTGATGACATGAAGCTTTTCCATCATCTCTTTCCACTGATGTAGTTGATTTGATTCCTATGCATTCCATCTGGTGAGTTCCACGTGTATATTGCCCATTTATGTTGTCAAAAAAAAGTATTTGCAATAAGGTCCTTGGTCTTGCAAAATTCTATCATGTGATCTCTGACAGCACTTCTATCACCAAGACAACATTTTCCAACTACAAACTCTTTTTCTTTGTTTCCAGTTTTTACATTCCAATTATCAATGCATCTTGATTGCATGTTTGATTAATTTCAGACTGCAGAAGTTGGTAAAAGTCTTCAATTTCTTCATTTTTGGCTTAGTGGTTGGTGAATTTGAATAATAGTGGTATTAACTGATCTTCCCAGTAGGCCTGTGGATATTATCTTATCACTGACAGCATTGTACTTCAGGAGAGATTTTGAAAAGTTCTTTTTGACAATGAATTTGATGCCATTCTTCATTATCATTCCCTGTATAGTAGACCATATGATTGTCTGATTCAAAATGGCCAATACTAGTTTATTTCAGCTCACTAATGCCTAGGATATTGATGTTTACGCGTTCCTTCTCATTTTGGAGGATTTCCCATTTTCTTAGATTCATAATTGGTGCATTCCACATTCCTATTATTAATGGATGTTTGCACCTGTTTATTCACATTTTGAATTGTGCCATATCAGCAAATGAAAGTCCCCAAACCTTGGCCTCATCCACATCATTAAAGTCGACTCGACTTTGAGAAGGCATCTCTTCCCCAGTCCTCAATTGAATGCCTTCTAACCTGAGGGGCTCATCTTCTGGCATTATAGCAGACAAAGTTCTGGTACTATTCATAAGGTTTTCACTGGCTAATTTTTTTCAGAATTAGACCATCATGTCCTTCTTCCTAGTCCGTCTTAATCTGGAAACTCATCTGAAACCTGTCCATCATGGGTGACTCTGCTGGTATTTGAATACAGGCAGCATAGCTTCCAGCATTACAGCAACATGCAAGCCCCAACAGTAAGACAAACTGACTGACGTGTGCGTTGATGTTAGGAGCATATATATTTTTAATTGTTATTTCTTCTTGCTGGACTCAGTCTTTTATTATTATGTAATGTCCTTCTTTATCTCTTACAATAGATTTTTATTTAAAGTCTCTTTTTTCTGATATCAGTATGGCCACCCCTACTCTTTTTTTGTTTACTGGTTGCATGGAATATTTTTCTCCATCCTTTGTTTTTAGTCTGTTCCTGTCCTTATGTCTAAGGTGTGTTTCTTGTAGATAACAAAAGGATGGATCATGTTTTTTTTTTTTTTTTATCCTTTCTGCCACTCTCTGCCTTTTACATGGTGTATTTATATCATTTACATTTAAGGTTTTCAATGAACATGGAGTGTCTACCTCATTCATTTTGCTTGAGTGTTTCATGTCTTTTTTTTTTGTTTTTTAATTTTTCTGTTTTTTGTATTTAGCTGCTTTCTTGTGATAAGACCTTTTGCTTTCTTCCTTCTTTTCTTCTGAAAGAAAATTTTCTTGCTGTTAATTTCTTAGTGGTTACCACATTATTACATTACACAACTTGCAATTGCAACATTTAGCATTTGAACAACAGTTAACATACAATCTTAACATAAGAAATCTATTCTTGATATGCTCCTCCCTGTCTCATTTCTTTTTGTATGTCTCCTTTAACATCAATATACAACCTATATTAGACAAGTTTACTTTGCATTTATTTCTTTCAATCTTGATGTTGTATAGTTTGTGGGATTCAATTACTGAGTATATTTACTGAAAATATCATATACTTGGTCCTTATGATTGCTCTTTTTTTTTGCATTTTTTTGAGATTTTCTCTCTCACTCTTGTATTTTGTTTATTTTTCCTGCGTATAGATACAATTATTTATTTAATTATTTAATGCTTTTGCCTTTCCATTTGGAGTACTAGTTTGAGTAATACTTTTAAAGCTGGTCTAGTAGTAGCATAGTCCCAAAGCTTCTCTTTTTTTGGAAATGTCTTAATTTCTTCTTCATTTCTGAATGACGTCTTTGCTAGGTAAAGAATTCTTGGTAATTGTTTTCATTCAGTATTTTATATATGTCACTCCATTGTCTTCTGGCCTCTGGAGTTTCTGGGGAGAAATCCACATTAATTCTTACGAAAGATCCTTGGCATGTCATATTGAGATTTTCTCTTGCTGCTTTCTTAATTCTCTCCTTGTCTTTGGTTTTCAAGAATTTTATTAGGATATGATGCAGAGTGGATCTTTTTGTGTCTTTTCCAATTGGGGTTCATGTAGATTCCTTTATTTGCAGGCCTGGTTCTCTGTTCAGATTTGGGAAATTCTGATTATCTCTTGGTAAATTGTTTCTGTGCCTTTATTGTTGTCATGGTGCTCTGGGATTCCAATAAATATAATGTTAAATTTCTTATTTGAATCATGCATTTCCTTTTTGGTTTGTTCACTTTTCTTTGTTCTTTCTCTTGTTTCTCTTGAGATTTGATAAGTTCAGCTATTTTGTCTTCTAGTTCATTTATTCTGTCTTCTGTCTGCTCCACTCTATTGTTGAGTTTCTCTTGATTTTTCTACTTCAGTTGCTTTATTTTTCAGTTCAAGTAGTTCTGTTTTTTTAGATGTTATCAATTTCCTTGTTGAGTGTCACATTGTGTTCCTCCATTTATTTCCTTATCTCTGCTAGTTTGTTTTCTGTGTGATATTTGTTTTCTTTAAACATACTTAGCACCATAGTCTGAAAGTTATCAATTCTTGCATTAGTCTGGCCTCTATAGGAGAAATTGCCTCTTCTTCATGTTTTGCTTTTGATTAGTCCTTCTTCTCTTGTGATTTTGTGTATTTTAGTATCTCTTTGAACTTGGGCCATTTCATTATGATTATTATTACTTAAAATTTTGTATTCTGGTTTTTGTGGGAAAACTTTCTGATTGGCATCCTGATGGGACAGCAGCCAAGCATCTGGCTGCCAAATGAAAGGCCAGGGCTCACACCCACTAGCCATTCTGTGGGAGAAAGATGTGGTGGCCTACCTCTGTAAACACTCACAGCCCTGAGAACTTTACAGGAAAGCTCCACTCTACACCACAGAATCATTATGAGTCAGAATTGGCCCAGTGGCAGTGGATTTGGTATCTTCTCTAGATTACTACTAAAAGGCACTCTTATTCTTAGGTTTTTTTCAGCTGATTCAGTTCTAGATGATTGATCACTGGAATTCAATGTGCATGTACAAGAGGAGGACTTAGCTGCTCACTGACTCTGAAGTAAATAGTGGGGCTCAACTTTCCTGTGTTAAAGGTGGAGGGCTCTCTATGTCTTTCCTTCATAGTTGCCTCTTCATAGGCTCTCCCACGATGTCTCACTGTGGGCAGGGAGCTAGCCGATTACCTATGTTGATATATTTCCAAAGTATTCTCCTAACCCTGCTGCTCTTGCAGTTCCTTCCAGTCCTAGTACTCATCTGTCTCAGGCCTCAGAAAGATTTAACAGCACTCTCTCACAGCTTGGTGGTCTGATTTTGAAAATCAGCCAATAAGAACTCTATGGATCACAAGGGTCTGATCTGAAACTTATCATGGTGATGGCTCAGGACCAGGCAGCTTTTTGCTCCATTTTGAGTGGGGTCAACATGAGGCAATGGCAGCTCACAACAGTATAGGATGGGGCAGAGAATAGGCGCACAATTACCATTTGTCAAATGAATGAGAAGTAAATGTATGTGCCCTTTTCTCTTTCTTCTGCCAACTCAAACTCATGCTCTGAAATTTGGTTCAGATGCATCTTCTTTGGAAAGCCTTCCCAGATCATTCCTCTCCTCTCCTTGGATGAAGTACTCCTCCAGCATGTTCCCATAATGCATTTTGTAGGCACTGCTCATTGTCTTTATCACACCACATTGCATTTCTCTCTTTATTGGTCTCTCTCTCTCCTACAGGAATGTGAGCTCTGTGAAGGCAGCAATTTTAACTGAATCATTTTTTTTTCCTGATTTTTAGAGCTTTACCTATTGTAGGCACTAAAAATATATTTGTTGAATAACTGACCAAGAAAATATGTAATATTTTATGGAAAAACTATATCCTTTGAAAGTAGACATTCAGCTAAAACCACAAGGATCTGTTGAAATACTACTGTCTGTCTGGTGAGATGCAACTGGGAAGAAAAGAGACAATATAAATAAAGGTACAGATTATAAGGTCTGCCTGTCCTCAGGGCCTGTGTGATGTCTTTGCAAGCCCTCCATTGATTCCCAGAGACCTGCTGGGGATACGTGATAATTAACAATGTGCAGACAAAAAAAAACAGCAAGGGAAATGAAGCATCACTAAATATATTTTAAGCAAAATATCTCTGTCAGGGAAATCAGGCAAGTAACTCCCTAGAAGAGAGGACTGCTTCTGCTAAAGAGTGCAAATGGTTAATGTTAGTAAAAGGAAACTTCAGTATGTCATGTTTTGTTTTAGAAAAAAAATGGGCATTTATAATCTGTACCTGACTATGGACCAGATTCCTTTTTACATACCGTGTAAGATGTTTGAAAGATGACCCTTTATCATTGCTTTATAGATGAGAAAAATGAGGCTCAAGGAATGCAATTGTCCATCCTTGCCTATTTTTCTCCAGAAACATGAGACACAGGGCAATTAAAGGTAAAACTTAAGAAGATGCACTTTGGAGATAAGTTAACCTCAATTCCAATTCATTTTCTACCCCTAGCTAACTCTTAAATTCTAGTCAAGTGATTTCTCCTCTTTATTCTTCAGCTTTCTTTCTATAAAATAGGGCAAGTTTTGGAACCTAAGCGTCTTAGTTACCTAGTGCTATTGTAACAAAAAATATCACAAGTGGGTAGCTTTAAAGAACAGGCATTAATTTTCTCGAAGTTCAGGTGGCTTGAAATCTGAATTCAGGGAAAGGATCTAGGGGGAGACGCTTCTTTGTCTATTTCAGCTTCTACTACCCTGCAGTCCTTGCAGCTCCTGGGCTTGTAGATGCATATGCTCTGTGTATCTGTCTTCATACGGCATCTTCTCCCTGTGTATGTCACTGTGTTTATTCTGTGATTTTTGTAACTGAGAAATGGTTAGGTTTAGAACCCACCATACTCTGGTAAGACTTCATCAACATACAAAAAGAAAAACTTTATTTCCAAACAAGATTGCATCCATATGTAAAGGGGTCAGGACTTCAATAGATATTTTTTATGGATACAATTCAAAACATAACACTACCTCGTGGAAATGTTGGGAGAATATATATGTAGACCTCACCAGGTAGAATGCATAGGAATCAAATCAACTACATCTGTGGAAAGAGTTGATGGAAAAGCTCCATGTCATCAGTCAGAACAAGGCCAGTGTCAGACTGTGGAACAGACCATCAATTGCTCATATGCAAGTTCAAGTTGAAGCTGAAGAAAATTAGAACAAGTCCATGAGAGCCAAAGTACAATGACCTTGAGTATATCCCCCTTGAATTTAGATACCATCTCAAGAATAGATTTGACACGTTGAACACTAATGACCAAAGACCAGATGAGTTGTGGAATGACATCAAGGACATCATACATGAAGAAAGCAAAAGGTCATTAAAACGAATGGCAAGATTTTCTCTCACATACTTTGAACACATTATCAGGAGTGACCAGTCCCTGGAGAAAGACATCATGCTTTGTAAAGTAGAGAGCAGAAAAGAGGAAGACCCTCAACGAGACTGACTGGCACAGTGACTGCAGCAATGGGATCAAGCATAACAATGACTGTGAGGATGGTGCAGGACCGAGCGCTGTTTCATTCTGTTGTCCATGGGGTCCTGTGAGTCAGAACTGAATCAATGGCATCTAACAACAACAACAGAAAACTTCAATGTATCAAAATACATGAAACATATACTGACTAATATGGAAGGAGAAATACACAACTCCACAATAATAGTAGGGGACTACAACACATCAACTTCAATTATAGACAGAATATCAAAAAAGAAGACCACTAAGAACATTGAGAATTTAAAGAAAACTATAAGCCAATTGTACTTAACAGACATATATAGACCACTCTAACCAGCATCAGAACAATACACATTTTTCTGTAGTACACATAGATCATTTTCCAGAAGAGACTCTATGCTAGGATACAAAATAAGTCCCAACAAATTTAAAAAGATTGGAGTTATACAAAGTATCTTCTCTGTCCATCATGGTATGAAGTTAGAAGTCAACAACAGGAAAAATAAGAAAAAAGAAAAAAAAAGGAAAGTTAACAGTATACTATTTAAAAAAAAACAAAAAAACTATTGAGTCAAAGTACGACCTTGAGTATATCCCACCTGAATTTAGAGACTATCTCAAGAATAAATTTGATACATTGAACACTAATAGCCAAAGTTCAGATGACTTATAGAATGATATCAAGGGCATCATACATGAAAATAGCAAGAGGTCATTAAAAAGACAGGAACAAAAGAAAACACCAAAATGGATGTCAGAAGAGAGTCTGAAACTTACTTTTGAGCATTCAGTAGCTAAAGCGAACAGAAGAAATGATGAAGCAAAAGAGCTAAACAGAAGATTTCAAAAGATGGCTCAAGAAAAGAAAATGAAGTATTATAATGACATGTGCAAAGACCTAGAGTTAGAAAACCAAAGGGAAGAACACACTTGTCATTTCTCAAACTGAAAGAACTGAAGAAAAACTTCAAGACTCGAGTTGCAGTATTGAATGATTCTATGGGCAAAATATTGAAGTATGTAGATAGCATCAAAAGAAGATGAAAAAATACACAAAGTCACTGTATCAAAAAGAATTTTTGAAGTTCAAACATTTCAGGAGGTAGCACATGATCAAGAAATGATGGTACTAAGGGAAGAAGTCCAAGCTGCACTGAACACACCGGCAAAAAGCAAAGTTCCAGGAATTGAAGGAATACCAACTGAAATGTTTCAACAAAGAATGCAGCACTGGAAGTGCTAAGTCATCTATCCCAAGAAATTTGACAGACAGCTACCTGGCCAACTAACTGGAAGAGATCCACATTTATGCCTATTCCAAAGAAAGGTGATCCAACCGAATGCAGAAATTATCGAACAATATCATTAATATCACACGCAAGTAAAATTTTACTGAAGATCATTCAAAAGCAGTTGCAGCAGTGCAAAAATGGGGAACTGCCAGAAATCCAAGACAGATTCAGAAGAGGATGTAGAACAAAGGATATCATTGATGATGTCAGATGGATTCTAGCTGAGAGCACAGAATACCAGCAAGATTTTTATCTGTGTTTTATTGACTATGCAAAGGCATTTGACTGTGTGGATCATAACAAATTATGGATAACATTGTGAAGAATGGGAATTCCATGACACTGAATTGTTCTCATAAGGAACCTGTACATACACCAAGAGGAAATCTTTCTAACAGACAAGGGGATACTTCATAATTTAAAGTCAGGAAAGGTGTATGTCAGGGTTGTATCCTTTCACCATACTTATTCAGTCTGTATGCTGAGCAAATAATCTGAGATGTTGGTCTATATGAAGAAAAACAGGGCATCAGGATTGGTGAAAAACCCATTAACAACCCACGTTATGCAGATGAAATGATCTTGCTTGCCGAAAGTGAAGAAGACTTGAAGCACTTATTGATGAAGATCAAAGACTACACCCTTCAGTATGGATAACACCTCAACATAAAGAAAACAAAAATCTTCACCACTGAAACATTAGTGACATCATGATAAACGGAGAAAAGCTCAAAGTTGTCAAGGGTCTCATTTTATTAGGATCCACTATCAATGTCCATGGACACAGCAGTTAAGAAATCAAATGATGTATTACATTGGGAAAATATGCTGTAAATGACATCTTTAAAGTGTTAAAAAAAAAAAAAAAGATGTCAGTTTAAGGACTAAGGTGAGCCTGAAGGAGCCATGGTGTTTTCAATTGCCTCATATATATGGGAAAGCTGGACAATGAATGAGGAACACCAGGGAAGAATTGATGCATTTGAATTATGCCGTTGGTGAAGGATATTGAATATACCATGGACTGCCAGAAGAACAAACAAATCTGTCTTGGAAGAAGTTGAGCCAGAATGCTCCTTAGAAGCAAGGATGACATGATTTCATCTCACATACTTAAGACAAGTTTTCAGGAGGTGTCAGTCCCTGGAGAAGGACATCACTCTTGGTAAAGTGGAGGATCAGAGAAGGAGAGGAAGACCCTCAAGGAGATGGATTGACAAAGTGGCTGCAACAAGAGGCTCAAGCATAATGATTATGAGGATAGCGCAGGATCAGGTAGTGTTCTGTTGCACATAAGGTTGATATATGTCAGAACCAACTAGAGGACACCTAACAACAACAACATGTTTTAAATTTGTGTTGAAAGAGCTCATGGGGAATCTCCAAGTTGTCATTAGAGTGTTTGTCCAAAATATTTATCTATGCAGGAGTATGCATGCCTTTCCCTCCCCAATGTCAGCTGATGGTGAAAGCTCAGGAGATTTCAGCTCCTTAAAAAGCAAAACCCTGCTGGTGGCATCATTGGACAGCCAGCTTACCTTATGTAACATTCATGAAATTCCAGAGCAATCACATGCAATCAAGGACCTACTGTGGTGGGGATGGTGGCAGTACTTATTCCAATATTTTCTCCTATAACACTTTTTCAAAGAGGCTGGGGAAATTATCCAATTCTCACCCTTCTCAAACCATCCCCTGAGCTCAGTGCTATAGTCTGCAGCCATTGCAAAAAAAAACAATTTGCAAGGTGCTAAATGAGCAGTAAAACTAAGCACAGTCATCGCTGAAACATAGCCCTGCTGCAATATCTATAACTTAATCAAAGTTATCGGGCTCATAAAAGTTAGACCTAGGATTCATCCAGTAATATCACTGTGTGGCTCAGGTTTTCAAATCAATTCATTCATTTGATTCTTTCCTTATCAGTAGCCCTTTGTGTTCCTCGGTTCCTTGAAGTTCTTTGGCTTGTAGATAATCCTCACACTGTCTTTTTGTGTATGTGTTTCTTTGTCTATTCTGGCCTTTTCTAACTCAGAAATGATTAAGTTTAGAATTCATCCAATACTGGTATCAACAATAACAAGAAAACTTTATTTCCAAACAGGGTCTTATTTACAGGTACAGGAGTTAGGATTTCATCACATATTTTCTTGTGATGACACAATTTAATTCATAACACTTATCTTGTGTTTGTTTCTGTCATGGATTGAATTTTGTCCCCCAGAAATAGCCATCAACTTGGCTAGGTCATGATTCCTAGTACTGTATGACTGTCTAACATTTTACCATCTGATGTGATTTTCATATGTGTCGTAAACTCTATCATTATGATGTAATAAGATGGATTAGCAGCTGTTATGTTGATGAGGTCTACAAGATTAGATAGTGTCTTAAGCCAATCTCTTTTGAGATATAAAAGAGATAAGTGAGCAGAGACATGGGAACCTCATACTACCAAGAAGGCAGTGCCGGGAGCAGAGCACATCCTTTGGACCTGAGGTTCCTGCCCTGAGATGCTCCCAGACCAAGGGAAGACTGATGACAAGAATCTTCCTCCAGAGCAGACAGAGAAGACAAAGTCTTTCCAGGGAGCTGACACCCTCAATTTGGACCTGTAGCCTACTGCACTGTGAAAGAATAAATTTCTCTTTGTTAAAGCCATCCACTTGTGGTATTTCTGTTATAGCAGCACTAGATGATTAAGACAGTTTCCTTCACCCTGACTACAACCTTAGAACTTGTCCCTTCATTATTCTCACTTTAGTTACCACTGAGCCCTGGTGGCACAATGGTTAAGTGCTTGGCTGCTAACTGAAATATTGACAGTTTGAACCCCCTCAGTGGCTGTAAGGGAAAAAGACATGGCAGTTTGCTTCTGTAATGATTACAGCCAAGAAAATCCTATGGGGCAATTCTACTCTGTCACATGGGGTCACTATGAGTCAGAATAGACTTGACAGCATCCAACAACAGTTAAACCACTTTGAATAATATCTATTTCTTCTTGAATCTTGAATTTCCCCAAACAAGTATCCTCCTCAAGCTAAGATCCATTCAATTATTCTTTCTCAAAAGGGAATTAACCCATCTCCCCATATAAAAACCTCCACTCTCTTCTTGACATACTGCAACATATTTTTGGCCTTTTGTGCTCTCTGGCAGTGGTTCTCCCTAACGTCACAAAGGATTTCTGTATGCCAAAGCACATGGCATATAGAATGTTCTGTTCTTACCTTATCCTAATTCTATTTCACCTGTCAGTAGGAGTAGCACAAACTAATAAGTTTGCTCCCTAAGAGCCAAAATCCAATGAGGGACTGAGTTGCTAAGCTTCCTTTAGCCATTGAACTATTTGGATAAGGGTAAGATTGGAGTCTAGCACCTTGTAGGAGGGCAGTGAACACTACACTCACAAAACTGCCACTGACCCTTTTCTCCCCTTTTCCATCTTCTAATATAGATATGAAGTAGGGAACTGAATGATAATTGAGGTACTGGCTTTTCCCAGCCTTGAAGAGAGTTTCTCCACCAAATGTTTGCAGCTTTCCTTAGAAAGTGTAAGTACTTTGATATTCTTTGTTCTCAACCTCTGATCTGGAGACAATAGGATAATCTCACTCAATATATTGTTATACCTGTATACAATACTATTGTGGTATAACAGATTACTAAAAAAACTTATGCCTCGAAACAACAAACATTTCATTATATCTCATGATTTCGTGGGCCATGAATTTGAGAAGGGCTCAACTAGAGGATTATTCTGTGGTGTGTCAGAGCCAGAGTCCTGGTGCCACAGTGGTTAAGAGCTATACCAAAAGATTGGCAGTTTGAATCCACCAGCCTTTCTTTGGAAACCCTCTGAGGCAGTTCTACTATGTCCTATAGGGTCGCTGTGAGTCAGAATTGACTCGGCAGCAATGGATTTTTGGTTGGTTTGGAGCCAATTTATACTATTTCATGAGAGCCAACAGTTAAATATTCAGGAATTTTGTGAGCTGACAGTTAAGCTAACCATATATTGAAATCATCCATGGTAGAGGTATTTACATCATGGAAATCAGGAAGCGCTAAAATCTTTTCGTTTTTGCCCAGAAGGCCAGTTTACTAGCATACCACTCCTTCTGGTCGACATGTTCTTGACCGTGTTCACTCCAGAGTATTCAGCAGGCAGATAGGCTGGTCTGGAAGGCCAAGAAAGCTTCACTCACATGTCTGGCACCTTAGTGGGGATGGTAGAAGGCCTGGCTGGGAATGTCAGAATACCTACACATGGTCTCTCCAGCATGGTGTCTCAGGGTAGTCAGACCTACTGTATGGTGACTCAGCGCCCTCAGGCAGAGTGTTGCAAAAGGACCAGGCAGATGCTGCAAGGCCTTTTTTAATATTGCTTTATAGTCCCAGAACATCACTTGCAATATTCATTGGTCAAGCAAGTCACTAAGTCCAGCTCAGATTCAAATGGTAAGGCACTACCTCTCCATGGATGTAGTAAAGATTTAGTGACCATTTTAGACCTTTCTTCTGGATGTCAACAGATACATATATACATGTACGCACATATATATACACGCATATATAAATGAATATAATTGCTCATTAATATCTCAGCCTCATTATTTCACAGGCATCACTAACTCATCATATCCAAAACTGAATTTGTATTAATTCCCCTTGTATTAGGATAAATTCTGTTAGCTGCCATAACATACAAACCCTGACAAGTTAATTGATTACTTCTTTCACTCAGTGTAGTCATGTAAGGGTCAGTTCTCTATGCAGACATTCCAGGACTCAGGATCTTTCAATGCTATGACTGCTATTTTTCACAGGTGATTTCAAAGCTCCAAGTCCCCTCTTTAGCAATCCTGCCAGCAAGAGGGAAAGGGACCTGGAGATCACTTAGGAGTTTTCATGGCCCATGCTGGAAGTAGTAAACACTATTTCTGTCTATATTCTATTGGCCAGAGGTCAATCACATGGCCCTACCTAACTTCAAAGGAGACTGGGAAATGTGGACTTTCTTCTTGGCCAAGAAAATATTGGAAAGGGTTTTATGAATATGTAGCTTTGAATCCTCAACAATCTGTTTTAGTTGTCACAAAATATATTTTACACTTTCATTTAGACCAACTTTACTTCCACCATGAGGGAGACAACTCAAAGACATTGCACCTGTTCCAAAATCTGGGATCTATGAGTGATACACAGCCCCCTCCATCAGACATTGTTCCTTGTGGTTCAGTGACCCATGGATGAAAGGGCTAGTTATCCTCCCCCCCAGCTCCTCACTGTTAGCCAGCCAATATAGAATGGTGCAGGATAACTGCAATAAAAATTTCCATTTAGACAAGAGAAAAGAAGACACATATCAGCTCCTGGTCCATAGAAATTCAAGTTCATCTCTCTCTGGATAGATCTTTTGAAAATTTTCTAACTTAAGAGAGGAGGAAAGTTCTTATTTGCAGCCCTTTTCTTCTCTGAAGGAAGAACTCCCCTTCCCAGTGTACTCTAAGGCATCTACTTCCTTTTTCTGGAAGGTTCTTCTGTGTCTATAATCCCACTTGACCACATCTGAATGGACGTGGGGAACATTTCCTTCCTGGGAACGGCACACATTTGCAGCCTGATTCCTTCTCATGGAAGATTGGTGATTACAGTCATTTTAAGTCTTGAACAAAGTCTCCCTTCCCCCTTCTATTGTTGTTCTCATTCCAGTTTCATGGTTCCATTGGCAAACAAAGTCTCTTACAAACTGCAGGTTTCTGGTTTATTTCTTTTCAGTCACTCCCATGTGGTAGTTTCCATACCTAGAGTACTTTCATAGTCTTGATTCTTGAGACTGATTTATTTATTTGCTTCTTTCCTGTGAAGACACTTTCTTTCTTTAGTTAAAGGTAGTTGATATCTTGAAGTATTCTGAAACAATAACTGGGACAGCCACACCGTTAATCTGATCTTTGCCATAGGGCTGAGTGTTTTTGCTCAGTTGAGAAGTGTACAGGCTCTTGCACAAAAAAACCTTTTAAAATTGCATCTTTTACAGTTTGGGACATAATAGTGGTTGGCTTTTATAATCCTCTATAACCTTGAATTTCTGGACTGTCATTATTCTTCTTCTTTCCTGCTTGCAAGCCAGCCAATTATTTCCTGAGCTACTTTTCTTTCATTAAATCCTTGCCCAACGCGCCTAATAACAACTAATACACACTAGTAAAATTCTGTTTACAACCTCTTTTTCAGCTCCAGAGGAACAGGCTCTGCTGTCCAAGTTACCATGACAATTTTGCCAAACAATTTGCTACTGTACAGCTTGGGCTTTACCTATCCAGTCAGCTTTGTCTGCTTCCTTGCCACCTGCCAATGGACTTCTAAGGAAATGACACCTAAATTAAATTTACTTTGCTTTTGTATCTTCTTCTCTGTTTGTTTTGCCAGTGTTGAATTTTGGCCAAATCCTGTGATCATGGAAAACAGCAATGCTTAAAGAAATCCCCTCTCGAGGCGTGAGACGCTTCCTATAACTCTCTTACAACAAAGACCTGGAAAAACAAGTGATTCTATGTGAACATCTGGCAGCCCTGAACAAGACAAGGTTAAGAAATCCATCTGAGTCATACCGGAGAGGAAGACCGTTTGGAAGAGGTGAGGAGCGCTAGAGCCGCGGTGGCTAAACTGCAGAGACACAGCCACGCCAGGCCATGGTGAAGCAGGCAAACAGTTGTGCTGTGCACGTGCTCGAGAAGCAGTTTCCACGTCAAGAGAGACCCGGCAGCAGAGATTCTGCTTGGACACGCTGAACCAGTGAAGAGCAGCTCCCAAGAGGCTAGGATAAGTACATGTGCACACACTTTCACAGCGATTTAAAAAAAAGCCCATTTGGGAAAAACCTCTCTCCCTTTTACCTCCTACCTCTGCGCTCTGCACCAGATTTGGGAAAAACCTCCCTTTCTTTTACCTGCTCCCTCCCCACTCTGCACTGGGAGTCCACTGGGCCAGAAGTAGATCCCAAAAGGTGCCCTGACCCATTTTTCTGGCCTTGGTGAGGGAACAAATAAGCTGCTGGCTCCCCTAGGCCAGGAACACAGCATCAGCACAACTCCTTTCCTGGCCATAGAGATCAGGGGCCCGCAGACTCTGAGTGCCATACACCCCTGTATAGACTTGTGGGGACCCATCTCAACAGCGTTAGTCCCCACTACCACAGTACAGCAGGGCAAACATCTGAACAACTGCTTCAGATGTGAACGGACAGATTGGTGATCCTCGAAATAGCTCTGCCCCTCAAGTAGGCACTTTTATCAATCTGCAGCAGGGTCTTGATGACTGCTGGTAGCTCCTAAAGTGCCTAGTCACCTGCTTCAGGAGTTCAAGAAAAAGTGGTACCCTTAAGTCTTTGCAGCCAACATAGTGTGGTGCTCTTAGCCCGGCTGCAAAACTCACCTACCTATTCACCCTAGAGAATAGGGACAAGCTTTCCTTTCAGACTCTCAGGGGTAGCCGTCAGCCCCCTGCCTGGCTCAGCGTGTGACCCCTACCACAGCCAGAGTCCAGTGCCTGCACCGATCACCCATGCCTCTCTAGGACTGGGGGTGAGAGCCTGCATCACACACATGGGGACTGACTGCTTGCACACCCAAGCTGATCCCATATAGGAAATTTTAACAGACTCAGGCATGCACCCACTTAGTTACAGAACTACCTGGTGACAGGACATCAGAGATCAAAAAGTGTCAAAAATCAAACTAGTGCACATGAGCAGCCTATTTGGGCATATCAAAACAAAACAAAATAAGAAGTTAGGTCTCACTAAGCAAACACAAAATAAAATTATAATAAATTATTGATGGCTTGGAGACAACAGTCAATATCAAGTCACACAAAAAGGCAGTCCATGATGGCTTCAGCAAGCTCAAAAAATAAAGAATCAATAAATTCTCTGGAGG
>NW_004444154.1:3399989-3402110 GCF_000243295.1 Trichechus manatus latirostris
AATGGGATGACATATTTAAAGCCTTGAAGGAAAATAACTGTCACCCAAGAGTTATATATCCAGCAAAACTGTCTCTCAAATATGATGGCAAAATTAGGGCATTTCCAGATAAACAGAAGTTCAGGGAATTTGCAAAAACCAAACCAAAATTACAAGAAATACTAAAGGGAGTCCTACGGTTAGATAATAAATACCACCAGCTAACAACGCAAGACTAGAACCCAGGACAGAGCAACCAGATATTGACTCAGATACGGAAATCGAAATTACACCAAAGCTAAAACATTGAAAATAGGGAGACAGATATCAATATGTAAAATAAAAAAAGAGGATAATATTAAAACAAAAAAAGAGGGACTTAAAAAATGGAGACATTGATTTTTTTATATTGAGGGCAAGTTAAGGCGATATAAAGTAATAAAAGACTGTTACAAACTTAGAAAATTAGGGGCAAATTTTAAGGTAACCACAAAGGAATATAACAATCCTACAAATCAAAATAAAAAAGTAGAAACACATAAAGACCCAGCAAACACAAAATCTACAAAAAAGAAAAAGATGAAAAAAATGCATAAAGAAAAACGACTCAGCACAGAAAATTGAGGAGAACAAAGAAAGTGTGAACAACACACAAAAAGAGATATCATGATGACAGCACTAAACTCATACCTATCAATAATTACTCTGAATGTAAACAGACTTAATGCACCAATAAAGAGATGGAGAGTGGTAGATTGGATAAAAAAGCATGATCCATCAATATGCTGCCTACAAGAGACACACCATAGACTTAAAGACACAAACAGGCTAAAACTCAAACGATGGAAAAAAATATATCAAACAAATAACACTCAAAAAAGAGCAGGAGTGGCAGTATAAATCTCTACAAAATAGACTTTAAAGTAAAATCCACCACAAAAGATAAGGAAGAGCACTATATAATGATTAAAGCGTCAGTACACCAGGAGGACATAACTATAATAAATATTTATGCACCCAACAACAGAGCTGCAAAATACATAAAACAAACTCTAACAGCTCTGAAGAGAGAGAGAGACAGCTACACAATAGTAGTAAGAGACTTCAACATGGCACTTTTGGTGAAGGACAGAACATCCAGAAAGAAGCTCAACAAAGACACAGAAGAGCTAAATACTATGATCAACCAACTTGATCTCATAGACATATACCAAACTCTGCACCCAACAGCAGCCAAGTATACTTTTTTTTCCAATGCACATGGAACATTCTCCAGAATAGACCACATATTAGGCCATAAAGCAAGCCTTAACAAAATCCAAAACATAGAAATACTACAAGACATCTTTTCTGACCATAAAGCAATAAAAGTGGAAATCAACAACACAAAAAGCAAGGGAAAAATATCAAACACATGGAAACTGAACAATACCTTGCTCAAAAACTACTGGGTTATAGAAGAAATTAAGGATGGAATAAAGAAATTCATAGAATAAAATGAGAATGAAAACACATCCTGCCAGAACCTTTGGGACACAGCAAAAGAAGTTCTCAGAGGTCAGTTTATAGCAATAAATGCACACATCCAAAAACAAGAAAAGCTCATAATCAAAGCACTAAACCTACAACTGGAACAAGTAGAAAGAGAGCAGCAAAAGAAGCCTACAGGTGCCAGAAGGAAGGGCATAATAAGAATTAGAGCAGAATTAAATGAAATAGAGAACAGAAAAACAATGGAAAGAGTTAACAAGTCCAAAAGCTGGTTCTTGGAAAAGATCAACAAAATTGATAAACCATTGGCCAAACTAACAAAAGAAAAACTAGAGAGGAAGCAGATAACCCGTATAAGAAGTGAGATGGGTGATATCACAACAGACCCAGCAGAAATTAAAAGTATCATAACAGAATACTATGAAAAATTGTACTCTGATAAATTTGAAAATGTAGAGGAAATGGACAAATTTCTAGAAACTCACTAACTACCTAAGTTAACACAGAGTTAGAACAACTAAATAAACCCATAACCAAAGAAGAGATTGAAAAGGATATTAAAAAACTGCCAAGAAAAAAAAAGCCCTGGCCCGGATGGCTTCACTGGAGAATTCTATCAAACTTTCAGAGAAGAGATAACACCACTTCTAC
>NW_004444154.1:3402210-3452342 GCF_000243295.1 Trichechus manatus latirostris
GAAGGCAGAGAGAGTTAGGAGCTGGTTGAATGTTCATGGGGAATCAGGGGCAGAGGGGAGGAGTGTGCTGTCCTGGAATGGGGTGAGTGGTTGCGGTCTCATAACAATGTATGTTAAAAAAAAAAAAAAGAAAAAGAAATCCTCTCTCCCAACCCCAATCTTTGTGTTCTGGAAAACAACTTACTGAAAATAATCACTCCTTCTCATATGACTCATATAAGACTCAGGGATGTCCCCTTATTTATCTATGACAAAGTCAAACACCAACAAATAAACAAACAAACTTATTGCCTACCAGTGGATTCAGACTCATAGTGATCCTATAAGTGTAGAACTGCCCCATAGAGTTTCCAAGGCTACAATCTTTATGGAAGCAGATTGCCAAGTCTTTTGTCCAGTGGAACAGCTGGTGGGTTTGAATCACCAACCTTTTTGTTAGCAGCTGAATGCTTAACCACTGCACTATCAGGGCTCTTTAAGGCTAGATTAAAAAAAAAAAAAGTTGCTTTCAAATTGATTCTGACTCATAGGGACCCTATAGGACAGAGTATAATTGCCCCATAGGGTTTCCAAGGAGTAGCTGGTGGATTTGAGCTGCCAACCTTTTGGTTAACAGCCATGCTCTTAACCAGTATGTCACCAGGGCTCCAAAGCTAGACACAGATCCTCCAAATTCCCCTTCTATGAAGATAAATAACTAACTGAATTGCTTGTCCCTGTTGATTAATCAGAAACAAAGTGTTTGTTGACCAAACTTTGGTTAAGCTTCTCTTCTTCCCCCAAGTGCCTGAACTTTGGCCCACTCTCAGTCTGAGCCAATATACAACCCCTCCTTATGGCCCCTTCTTGGAGAATAGGCTGGCCTCAGAGTAAGACCTCTGACTTCCTATCTGATCATTTCATCCTTTCATCCCACTTCTGCACACCTGGTTTTTTCTAGCCTTGTTTACCTTCATCTCTATAAATGAAAGGTCGTTTTTGCCTAACTTTTGAGACACTTTCTGGTTCTCCCTATTGCAGTAAACTACCCATCGGCCGCTGTAATACTTAGCCCCTTTCCCCTTTGCAATAGTGTTTTTTATAGATAAAGCATCTCCATATCTAAGTGTGGATTTTTTTTTTTTGACAGTTTGTTTTACTTTGATTTTACAGCAGCCCCGTATTCCAAGGTACCAATATCTGATTTAATCAGGGTATATTAACTTCTGTGAGAAACACCAGATCTCACTGACTTAACATAATTAAGGCTTATTCCTGATTCATATCACAGTCTAATGCTTGTCAGGTGGTTTTCCTTGAGGTGGTAACTCAGGATCCTAGGCTACTTCCATCTTGTGCTGCAACATCGCTCTGGAGTCTTCCACCTAGAAGCCAGGAACACAAAACGTCGAGGATCATGTGAGAGATTTTAGAAGCCAGGACCACATTTCATTGACTAAAATTCAATTGCATAGGCCATAGAAGATAATCTTCTATTGGGCCTAGGGAAAAAGGAAAACAGGTTTGAAGAACATGTTGCATTGTTTTAACCACACTTCCAAAATGGTTCTTTTTTTGTATTTTCTATCTGATTGAATAATAACATCATTTACCTGGCTCCAGAGCCAGAAGCCAAGGAGCAAGACCTCCACATCCAGTCTCCTACTAAGTCCTATCCCCTTGATACCTCTTTCAATTATACCCCTTTTTCTACTATGACAAACACTGCCTTAGTTCAGACAGTCGTTTTTACCCTGTGGGATATTTTGAAGTTACCACCTACCTTCTCTGACCACCTGCTGTCACATATTGTTTTAGTCTGAGGTCTATTCTGCTGCTAGACTTGTTTTAATGAAGTGGAAACATGACCATCTTATTCCAAGGCTTTAAGTCTTTCAGTCACTTCCTGAGTCTTTTAGAATGTAGATAAAATTTCTCAGAGAGAAAGATAACACTTCCTTAATTATCTGTCTTTCTTTCCCATCTAGACCTTTTGTCTCTTTCCTGTCCATCCTTTGCCCCAGCCAACCTCAACCACTTCTTTTTTTTTAATTAAAATTATTTTATGGTAATTATAGACTCACATGCAACTGTAAGAATGGATACCACAACCACTTTTAATTCCTGAAATCCATCATGCCTCTGCCCCTTCCACAACCCTCCAGAAAGACTTTTCTATCTGACTCTAACTCACAATTTAATCCTTATGTCAATCACTACCTACAACAGGAAACTTTCTCTTCTCATCCCTCAACGTTGCTAAGTGCATCCTTGTCCTCTTCCATCACTGTGTGCGTATCTTCACATTTGCATACAATTTGCAAGATTGTGTTGGTGGTCAGTCCAAGGGACCATGTCTTTTTTAGCTCTTAGAATAAGGCACTGTTCTTGGCCCAAAGAAGGTATTCAGTAATGACTGTGGATACTTGTGAGGCAGAATCCATAGTGGCTAAGCATGAAGGCTTTGGATTCTCTCTAATTGACTTTTATGCAGTAAGTCAAATATTTTCAAACTCTTCATGCTCCAGAGAATACTTGCCTTTGGCCAGCTCCTGGGAAATAACCTCTAAGCCCTTGTAATATTCTGCCCTGTCTTTATAAACATAAGGCCTTGGGCCATGCCAGATAGCTTTTGCTAACAATGTGATTTACGGTGGGGCTATTGGGCATGCTGTATCAGTTGGACATCTGGAGGGAATGAAGACTGAGTAATGAGGCTAGCAACATGTGAACTCCATGCATACATGATCTACTCGTCAATAAAACCCTGGGCACCAAGGATTAGGTGATCTTCCTTGGTTGTCAATACTCTATACATATTGCTGCACATTGTTGCTGGGAGAATTGAGTGCTGTCTGTACAATTCTATTGGGAGAAGACAACTGGAAACTTGTGCTTGGTATCTCCTAGACTCCACCCAATGCCCCTTTTGCGTTTGTTGGATCTCTCACTCTATAAACTCTAACTGTGAGTCTAATAGCTTTTCTGAGTTCTGTGAGTCCTTCTAGGGACTCATTGATCCTTAGGGTGCTTTTGGGGTCCCTGACACTGCTTCACTGCTGGCTTTAAAACTAATTAGCTGTGTGACTATGGACAAATCACACAAACCCTTTAACTTTAGTTTTTATCATCTGATATATGTGGATAATCATAATAATGTTGATCTCATTAGGATCTTATGACATTGAATATTACATGTAAAGCATCTGACTTATAATAGGTAATCAGTAAATATTAGCAGTTGTCACTGCCATAATTACCATACCCTGAATGTTTCCATGTTATTATATATTTTCATCATTTTTAAAATATTTGTATGCTATTCCATCAATCAGTAAAACCAAGGTTTGCTTAAACATTCATTTTCTGTTGTTGGTGTTGGTGGTGGTGTTGAACATTCAAGTCTTTCCAAATTCTTTTTCATCTTTATAAATACCATGGCAACGGATCTGTGTATTATGCTTTCTATATTTAGGATTACTTCCTTAAGATACATTTCAGAGAAATTACTGGGTTAGAGGTATTAAGTGATTTAAAGTTTGATGATATATATTGACAGATTGTTTTTCAAAATATCTGTGTCATTTTGCAGTTTTAAGAGCAAAGCAAATATTTTCCACATTTTCTTAGACCCATGAAGGCATAGGAAAGAAATGATTGTCTTGGATCAAACATGTAAAAGGAATGGATCATCCTAATATGACCATAAATTTCATGAGAATAAACTGAAGAAACATTTTTTGCTCCATCTGGTTCTGGAAATGGAAGGTCCGTATTTGCACAGACTTCAATTAGTATATTTTCTATTCATTCATTTATGCATAAGGTGAGAATCCACATAACAAACGCATCGTGATGTAGAGAAAAAAATAACTTCTGTTACCAAATCTGCATCTATTAGAAAAGATTAAGGGGGAAGAAAAATCTTTTTACCTTTGGTTCTGTAGAAGGAATTAATTCATTAGGCAGAGTTATGCTAATCACATTCATTCAGACTTGATAGTCTTGTCATTAATATTTGCCTAATCTGAGTAAGAAAATGAATATTTTTCCAGAGGTGAATTTTAATTTTCGTTTCTCCAAGAGTGTCATTGTCATCACTGAATTTTCACCTTTCCTACCCACTTCCTATAATAAAACTGTGATGGCAGGCCAAATAAAGTTTATAGCAGCATAGTAAACTTTTATCCTTTTATGTTTGCTTGTAACTTTCTTAATGTTTCAGCTTTCACTGATTGCTGCCATGTAAGAATAAAGCAAAGATATCTCATAAGTTCCAACTGGCACGGCAAACTAAAATATCCTAAGGCCACGTAATGGCTTCCTAATCATTTATGGATGCTTTTAAAGAGTGATGACTTTGCAGTGTCATTTTCCCCACCCCTACTAACACTTAGCAGTACAGATACCTGGATTAAGCATTCAGAGGGGCTCTCCAAGATGAGGGCTGTCAGTGCTGCTGGGCAGATGCTGTGGTTACCAAATAGACACAGACACTAGTGGGTTTATCCCCCCACAACCCACCACCCATCCACCTTACCAAATCTACCACACATATCCCTTTAAACTACCCTCCATCTCCTAGACTTGTGCCAAATGCTGTCTCAGAGCTCATGTTCATATTGCTCCTTGTGGCCATGTTGTTCTCCTCCCATCTCTGCATAGCCAAGTCCTAAACATCCCTCCAGGCCCAAGAGAAAAGTGTCTAGCCAGGATTTCTTCTGTATCTCCTACCTGGAATGTCCCAGGAGTTCAGTACATTTGGTCTTGTGTTACAAGTTTCTTTTGTACACGTTCCTTCTCTCCTATAAACTACTAGGCTCTCACAGAAAGACATTTTGTGTGATTTGCCTTTGTATTTTCAACCGAAACTTGCACAAAGCAGTTGTTAAAAGACAGAGTGCCCAATGAACAAAAGAGCATGAATGTATACTCAGATGATTTAAAAAATATTTTAAAAATATGCACCATAGGAGGAAAAAAAATTGCTGGTTTTAGGGACATTCACTACTTCTTTAACTTACAAATATTTGTAGAATTATTACTGTCCCAGGCACAGCTCAAATTCTGGCTCTGTAATAAGCTGTGTGATTTTGGGCAAATTACTTAACCTCTCTGAGTCTCAGCTTTTTCATCCATAAAGTAGAGATAATACTTTCTAACTTGCAGGGCTTCTGTGAGCATTCAACAGGAAAAATTATGTTATTTACTTAATAATTGATATTTTCCTTCTCTTTTGCCCTTCTATTTGACAAAAAAAATAAATAAATAAATAAAAAACCACAATCTCTCACACAGCCAGTACTACGTAGTTTCCTGTGTTTCAGATAAAACAAAACCAGGAGGAACAAAATCATTTCTCAGTACTATTCTTGCTTTCCAGCATATGTGAGAAATATTTCCAGTACTAAAATATGTAACAATATACCCTCACATTTGTATGGCACTAAAAAACAGACCAAACCCATTGCAGTTGTATCGATTGTGAGGTGGGAAGGACTTATTCATATTTTCTTTTTCTAATGGGGAAACTGAGGCACACAGAAATTAAGTGACTTTCTTAAAAACATACGAGAAAGAAGCATCAGAGTCAGAAGGTGTACCTCATTTTCCTGATACCCAGCAGACCACTTCCCAGTCTCTTAAACTTCTATCTTTAAGAAATATTGCTGCCTAAACAGCCCCTCAGTAGTACAAAGGTTTAATACACTCATCTGCTAGGAAAAGGTGGAGGTTTGATGCCATCCAGAGGTGCGTCTGAAGAAAGGCACACCTACTTCCGAAAAATCAGCCATTGAAAACTTTATGGAGCACATTTCTAACTCTGACACCCATGGGGTCACCATGAGTCAGAGTCAGCTTGATAGCAACTGGTTTAAACTGTATACTTCAGCAAAAACATCTCTGTCATCGACAGCCTTCTACCTATTATTTTCCCAGCGGGTTCCATTTCAAGCAGGCCTCTCTTTTAGAGCTCCCAGCCTCCTGCTAATGTTTCAGCTTTCACTAATTGCTGCCAGCAAGCAAGATGAATCCTGCAAGAAAGGCCTGATAAATATGTCATCAAGGCAGTGGGTCATAAATTCATCAGCCCTTCCCGACTGTGTCATGAGGTTGCCGGAACCCTGTGAGCACAGGCCAGGTAGACGCCTGTGAGAGGCAATGGCAAAACAAATGGCCCTGCTTTCAATGAGCCGGAGCCTTCTGCCTGAGTTAATGTTTCAGTGGGCATGTTTGCTTCCTGCAGCTGGCTAAGCACTTTTGGGGACTGTGACAAGAGTTTCCACGGGTTTGCTTTTACCAACTCATCAGACTTGACATGCAGCCATAGTGTTCTGCAAATTCCATGCTGGAAGTGCTTTGTGATGAGGTTTCCACAGTGTGCCCGATCAGGGTGCTAAGAGTGAGCCCACGACACCGGAAATAGCCGCAGAAAGAAAGAGAACAAAAGAATCTGATTGGGCGGTACAATAACCTGCACTATCCCCTTGAGTATGTATTTCAAGGAGTTAATGCACCGAACCTCTGGCCTGGGGGCCTAGGGAAGTGAGCTTTAGTATTTACACTGATTCTATTTTACTAGGTAACCACAGACAATTCACTTGAACTACCAAATTGTCTAACAATAATAATCACTTAGGACAAGTGTTAGTAAAAAATACAGATTTTTGAGCTTTCTCACAGATTACTGTATCTGTTAGTTTTTAGGTTAGGTGTCATCAAGACGGTTACGGCTCATAGCGACCCTATGTACAGCAGAAAAAAACTGCCCAGTCTTGTCCCATCCTCACAATCCTTACTATGCTTAATCCCATCATTGCAGCCACTGTGTTAATCCATCTCATTGAGGGTGTTTCTCTTTTGCTAATCCTCTATTTAACCAAGCATGATGTCCTTCTACAGGGCCTGATCTCTCCTGATAACATGTCCAAAGCACAGGAGATGAAATCCCACCATTTTCACTTCTAAGGAACATTCTCGCTGTATTTCTTCCAAGAGAGATTTGTTTCTTCTTCTGGCAGTGCATAGTATATTTAACATCCTTTGTCAATACCGTAATTCAAAGGCATCAATTCCTCTTTGGTCTTCCATATTCATTGTCCACTTTTCCATGCATATGTGGCAATTGAAAATACCACAGCTTCGGTCAGTCACACTTTAGTCCTCAAAGTGACATCTTTGCTTTTTAACACTTTAAAAAGGTCTTTGCTGCAGATTTGCCCAATGCAATGCGTCATTTGATTTCTTTATTTTTTTATTTTATTGTTGTACTTTAAGTGAAAGTTTACAATTAAAGTTAGTCTCTCATACAAAAATTTATACATACATTGTTATGTGATCCTAATTGCTCTCCCCACACTGTGACAGCACATTCCTCCTTTCCATGTCTGAATTCCTGTGTCCATTCAACCAGCTCATGTCCCTCTCTGCCTTCTCATCTCACCTCCAGACAGAAGCTGCCCATTTAGTCTCATGTATCTACCTGAGCTAAGAAGCACACTCTTCACAAGTATAAATTTATGTCTCATAGTCCAGTCTAATCTTTGTCTGAAAAGTTAACCTCAGGAATGGTTTTTGTGCTGGGTTGACAGAGAGTCCGGGAGCCATGCTTTCTGGGGTTCCTCCAGTCTCAGTCAGACCAGTAAGTCTGGTCTTTTTACTAGAATTTGAGTTCTGCACCCCACTTTCCTCCTGCTCTATCAGGGACTCTCTGTTGTGTTCCCTGTTAGGGCTGTCGTTTGATCTGCACCGTCTAGTTCTTCTGGTCTCAGGCTGATGCAGTCTTCAGTTTATGTGGCCCTTTCTGTCTCTTGGGCTAATACTTCCCTTGTGACTTTGGTGTTCTTCATTCTTCTTTACTCCAGATGAGTTGCGACCAACTGATGCATCTTAGATGGCCACTCCCTAGCTCTTAAGACCACAACACCACTCACCAAAGGAGGATGGAGAACATTTTATTAACAAACCTTGTTATACCAATTGACCTAGTTGTCCCCTGAAAGCATGGACCCCTGCCCCTGCTACTCTGTCCTTTGAAGTGTTTGGTTGTATTCAGGATATTTCTTAGCTTTGGTTTAGTGCAGTTGTGCTGAATTCCCCTGTAGTGTGTGCTGTCCTTCCCTTTACCTAAGACAATTCTTGTCTAATATCTAGTTAGTGAATAGCCTTCTCTCTCCCTTCCCATCCTTGAAAGCATCAAAGAATGTTTTCTTCTGTGTTTAAACCTTTTCTTGAGTTCTTATAATAGTGGTCGTATACAATATTTGTCCTTTTGTGACTGACTAAATTCATTCAGCATAATGCCTTCCAGATTCCTCCATGTTATAAGATGTTTCACGGATGAATCATTGTTCTTTATTGTTGTGTAGCATTCCACTGTGTGAATATACCATACTTTGTTTATCCATTTGTCTGTCGATGGGCACCTAGGTTGTTTCCATCTTTTTGCTTTTGTGAATAGTGCTGCAATGAACATGCGTGTGCATATATCTGTTTGTGTGATGGCTCTTATTTCTCTAGGATATATTCCAAGGAGTGGGATTACTGGATCCTATAGCACTTCTATTTCTAGCTTTTTAAGGAAGTGCCAAATCGATTTCCAAAGTGGTTATACCATTTTACATTCCCACCAACAGTGTATAAGTGTTCCAGTTTCTCCACAACTTCTCCAACATTTATTATTTTGTGTTCTTTGGATAAATGCTAGCCTTGTTGGGGTAAGATGATATCTCATTGTAGTTTTGATTTGCATTTCTATAGTGGCTAATGATCCTGAGCATTTCTTCGTGTGTCTGTGAGCCACCTGAATGTCTTCTTTGGCGAAGTGCCTGTTCATATCCTTTGCTCATTTTTTAATTGGGTTATTTATCTTTTTGTTGTGGAGGTTTTGCAGTATCTTGTAGATTTTAGAGTTTAGATGCTGATCGGATTTGTCATAGCCAAAATTTTTTTCCCAGTCTGTAGGTTGTCTTTTGACTCTTTTGGTGAAGTCATTTGATGAGCATAAGTGTTTGATTTTTAGGAACTCCTAGTTATCTAGTTTCTCTTCTGGTGTTTGTGTATTACTTATGGTTCGTATTCTGTTTATGCCATGTATTAGGGCTCCTTGCATTTTTCGTATTTTTTCTTCCATGTTCTTTATTGTTTTCAATTTTACCTTTAGGTCTTTGAACCATTTTGAGTTAGTTTTTGTGTGTAATGTGAGGTATGTTTTGATATTGTCTGCTGTCTTTGGGGGGTTCAGTAGTTATTTTCCTTGTTTATTGATTGTAGATTTGTTTGTTTCATCCTGCTTTTTCGTTTTATTTGGTTATGTCTGAGCAGGCAGGTTGTGTGTTCTTTGTTGTTTGCTCATCTGTGGGCTCGATACTTTTCACCTCCTTCTCCAATGGGCAGGGTCAGTCACTCAGGTATGGTATAGCAGGGCAGGTCCAGCTGAAGGGGAGTTTCTGTGATGGGTTGTTTATGGCAAGTACTAGGGCTAACAGTGCAGTCTGAGAATCAGTGCAGGGCAGGTTCCAGTAGGCCATGCATGTGCTGCTTGGGTGTGTGATGTTCAGGGCATGGTGCAGGAAGGCAACAAGGAGGGGGTAGATTGTGATGTGAGGAGCGAAGAAGGGTATGGGAAAGATGAGAGAGAGGAGAGAGGAACAGGAACCAAAAATGTACACACGAACAAAAAAGAGTGCTAAGGGAGCTTGCTATTGGAGTGGAGAGATGGGAGAGTGATAAATGGAGAAAAACAAAAATGGGGGGAAAAAAAGGATACAAGAAAAAAACGAGTAAATTGAGAAACTGGAAATGAAGAAAGACAAAAAGGGAATAAGAGAGAGAGAACAAAACAAACAAAAACAAACAAACAAAAAAAAACAACAGGAAAAAAGAAATGCCCCCAGTGATATCCCTGTGCATCTGCACAGAGTAAGGGGGTAGTTTCCAAGCCATTTGGAACTGCCCGCCTAGATGGGGCTCCCAAGCTGAGAAAAGAAAACAAAAGCAAACAGACAAATAAATTAAAGAAGAGCAAACCAGAGAAAACAAACAAAAAGCCCCCGGGGTCCCACCAGGGTGGCGGCATGGGCCAGGAGGCAGTTTCACAGTTGAGCAGTGTTTCACAGCCTTTTGGGAAGGAGTGAAGGTGGTACACGGAGCCAGGTATTTGAGAGTAAGGAAGGGGAGGTAGTGAGAGTTAAGGAAGAAATCTTAAGAAGCGGAAAAAAGCAACACCAACAGCGAACGAATGGCACTCAGGGAGCTGGCCAGTGCAGGTGGGTGGAATCCAAGCAACACCAGGGTGAAACCGGCGCTTACCAACTAAGAGACTGTGGCTGCAGGAAGCAGAGGAGGCTGAGTGGGGGTGATGAAGGATGGGGAGTGGGAAAGCGTATATCACTGGTTACCGGTTGTTCTGTCTCCTGCTGGAAGTTTCGTGAAGCTGCTTTCTCTTACACCCTGTTCACTGATCTCCGATAGCAGTCCAAGACGGCAGATCTGTGCTGCGGCAGCTGATCAGGGGCCTCTGCATGTATCTTTCCTTGCTCTCTGTTCTTGGTCAGTTTCTTATTCCATTCGGTGCTTGGCTGAGTTCTTTATCTCCTCATATGATGCTTAGGGTTTCAGGATTGACCTGTGACTCTGTTTGACTTAGCTTTTTGGATCTTTGCTGTGGAGGGAAGTCGTGGTGCTTCTGACTATAGTGCCATGTTGCACAGAAGTCTCCGATGAGTTATTTTTTTGATATGTTGCTGAATTCCACTGGCTAGAATTTTGTTGACGATTATTGAGCCAATGTTCATGAGGGATATTGGTCTGTAATTTTCTTTTTTTGTGGTGTCTTTACCTGGTTTTGTTATCAGGGTTATGCTGGCTTCATAGAATGAGTTTGGGAGTATTCCATCCTTTTCTATGCTCTGAAATACCTTTAGTAGTAGTGGTGTTAACTCTTCTCTGAAAGTTTGGTAGAATTCTCCAGTGAAGCCATCCGGGCCAGGGCTTTTTTTTTGTTGGGAGGTTTTTAATTACCTTTTCAATCTCTTCTTTTGTTATAGGTTTATTTAGTTGTTCTACTTCTGTTTGTGTTAGTTTAGGTAGATAGTTTCTAGAAATTTGTCCATTTCCTCTAGGCTTTCAAATTGGTTAGAGTACAATTTTTCATAGTATTCTGTTATGATTCTTTTAATTTCAGTTGGGTCTGTTGTGATATCACCCATCTCATTTCTTATACGGGTTATTTGCTTCCTCTCCTGTTTTTCTTTTGTCAGTTTGGCCAGTGGTTTATCGATTTTGTTGATCTTTTCAAAGAACCAGCTTTTGGTCTTGTTAACTCTTTCAATTGTTTTTCTATTCTCTATTTCATTTAATTCTGCTCTAATTCTTATTATTTCCTTTCTTCTGGTGCCTGAGGGCTTCTTTTGCTGCTCTCTTTCTACTTGTTCCAGTTGTAGAATGTTTTGAGTACCTTTCTTCTTTTCGAATGTGTGCATTTATTGCTATAAACTGACCTCTGAGCACTGACTTTGCTGTGTCCCAAAGGTTCTGATAGGATGTGTTTTCATTCTCATTTGATTCTATGAATTTATTTATTCCATCCTTAATTTCTTCTATAACCCGGTAGTTTTTGAAAAAGGTGTTGTTCAGTTTCCATGTGTTTAATTTTTTTTCTTGCTTTTTTTGTTATTGATTTCTACGTTTATGACTTTATATCAGAAAAGATGCTTTGTAATATTTTGATGCTTTGGATTCTGTTAAAGCTTGCTTTATCGCCTAATATGTGGTCTATTCTAGAGAATGGTCCAAGTGCATTGGAAAAGAAAGTATACTTGGCTGTTGTTGCGTGCAGTGTTCAGTATATGTCCATGAGATCAAGTCGGTTGACTGTAGCATTCAGGTATCCCGTGTATTTATTGAGCTTCCTTCTGGATGTTCTGTCCTTCACCAAACTGATGTGTTGAATTCTCCTACTATTATTGTGGAGCTGTCTATCTCTCTTTTCAAAGCTGTTAGAGTTTGTTTTATGTATTTTGGAGCCCTGTCATTGAGTGCATAAATAGTATAGTTATGTCCTCCTGGTGTATTGACCCTTTAATCATTATATAGTGTCCTACCTTATCCTTTGTGGTGGATTTTACTTTAAAGTCTGTTTTGTAAGAGATGAATATTGCCACTCCTGCTCTTTTTTGAGTGCTGTTTGCTTGATACATTTTTTCCATCTTTGAGTTTTAGTTTGTTTGTGTCTTTAAGTCTAAAGTGTGTCTCTTGTAGACAGCATATAGACGGATCAAGTTTTTTTTATCCAATCTTCCACTCTCTGTCTCTTTCTTGGTGCATTTACGCTATTTACATTCAGTGTAATTATTGATAGTTATGAGTTTAATGCTGTCTTTTTGATGTCTTTTTTTGTGTGTTGTTGACAGTTTCTTTGTTCCATTTAAGTTTCTGTGCTGAGTCATTTTTCTTTATGTATTTTCTTTTCATCTTTTTCATTGTTGAGTTTGTGTTTGCTGAGTCTTTATATTTTTCTAGTTTTCTATTTTGACTTGTAGGATTGTTAGTTTCCTTTGTGGTTACCTTAATATTTACCCCTACTTTTCTAAGTTTATACCAGTCTTTTATTTCTTTATATCATCTCATCTTCCTCTCCATATGAAAAATCTATGTCTTCATTTTTTAAGTCTCTCTTTTTTGTTGTCATCTTTTATATATTGACATCTGTTTCCCGATTTTCAGTCTTTTAGCTTTGATTTACTTTTGTGACTTCCCTATCTGGGTTGATATCTGGTTGCTCTCTCTTGTGTTCTAGTCTTGGATTGTTATCTGATGTTACTGATTTTCTAACTGGAGGACTCTCTTTAGTATTTCTTATAATTTTGGTTTGGTTTTTGCAAATTCCCTAAACTTGTTTATCTGTAAATGCCCTAATTTCACCATCATATTTGAGAGACAGTTTTGCTGGACATATAATTCTTGGCTGCCAATTTTTTTCCTTCAAGGCATTATGTATGCCATCCCATTGCCTTCTTGCCTGCATGGTTTATGCTGAGTAGTCCAAGCTTATTCTTATTGACTCTCCTTTGTAGATGACTTCTCGTTTATCCCTAGCCACTCTTAAAATTCTCTCTTTATCTTTGATTTTAGCAAGTTTTATTATAATAATTGTTAGTGACTTTCTTTTGGGATCTACCTTATGTGGGGTTTGATGAGCATCTTGGATAGATATCTTGTCATCTTTCACGATATCAGGGAAGTTTTCTGCCAACAAATCTTCAACAATTCTCTCTGTATTTTCTGTTATTCCCCCCTGTTCTGGTACTCAAATCATTCATCGGTTATTCTTCTTGATAGAGACCTACATAATTCTTAAGGGTTTCTTCATTTTTTTGATACTTTTATCTGATTTTTCCTCAAGTAAGTTGGTGTCAAGTGCTTCATCTTGAATCTCACTAATTCTGACTTCCATTGCCTCAGTTCTGTTCCTATGACTTTTTATTGAGTTGTCTAATTCTGAAATTTTATTGTTAATCTTTTGGATTTCTGATTGCTGTCTCTCTATGGATTCTTGCAGCCTGTTAAATTCGTCATTATGCTTTTCTCTAATCTTTTTAATTGCTTCTAATGTGTGTTCTGTGCTTTGCTTAATTTCCTTCCTAATTTCTTAAAGAATTCTGTATATTAATCTTTTGTATTCTGCCTCCGATAATCCCAAGAATTTTCATCCTCTGGAAAATTTCTAGGTTCTTTATTTTTGGAGCTTGCTGAAACCATCATGGATTGCCTTTTTATGTGATCTGATATTGACTGTTGTCTCCGAGCCATCAATAACTTATTATATTTATTTATTTGATATTTGCTTACTTGTGTCCTAGCTTCTTGTTTTGTTTTGATATGCCCAAATAGGCTGACCGTATGAGCTAGTTTGATTATTGGCACATTTGAAGCTCTAATGTCCTGTCACCAGGTGGTTAGATCTGTTAGTAGGTATCTGAGCTCAGGAGTCCGCCCGCTCCTCCTGTATGGATTCAGCTCAGGTGCCCAGGTAGATAGCCTCCAAGTGTGTTGTTTAGGCTCTCACTTACAGTCCTAGACAGGCATAGGTGATTGGTATAGGCACAGACATCTGGCTGCACCAGGGGAACACACACTGAGCAAGGCAGGGGGCTGACTGCAACCCCTGAGTGTCCAGGAGGAAGGCATTTCCCTGTTCCGTAGAGCAGGTAAGTGGGTAACTTTTGCAGCCGGACTATGAGCACCTAATGCTGTTGGCTGTAAGGACTGGGGGGCACTTTTTATTCATGGGCCCCTATCACAGGTGGCCAGGTGGCATGGGTGGAGCCACCAGTCCTCAGGCCCCCAATGTGGATAGGTGAAGACCCTGCTTAATGGGTAGAGCAGTGTCAAATATCAAAAACCTGCCACTTCACAGCTGAAACAGTTGAAGTTAGAGTTCTGGTATATACCCTGTTGTACTGCGGTAATGAGGGCCTAGGCTGTTGAGATGGGCCTACACAAGTCTATGCATGGTTAAGGCACTCAAAGTTCATGAATCCCTTATGCCTGTGCCTAGACAAAGGATCTGTGCCTTCCCTGGGTTCCTGGCTTAGGGGAGCCAGAAGTTTATTTTTTCCCTGTTTGTTAATTTGTTCACTCTCCAAGGCAGGGAGAATGGCTCCAGGTGTGTGACAGATCCTGCTTCCCGCCCAAAGGACTTGGCAATTGCTGAAGCTGGTCCAGGACCCGGGGCAGAGCAGGAAGTGTGGAGGTAAATAACAGAGAGATTTTTCCCTAAGCGGGATGTTTTTGATCCACACGGTAAGCTGTACCAATTACTTAGCTTTCATCGATGAGGGCTGCTTCTCATTGATTCTGGGGGGCTGTGTAGACTCTGGATCTGGGTCTCTCCCAGTGCAGAAAATGCACCTCCCGAGCACTACTGCTTGCATGCCTCACTTCTCACCCCTGAGCTGATCAGGCCTGAAGGGCTCAGGCTCTTGCCAGATCAGGTCTGGCAACTCCTCACTGCTTCCAAACCATCTCTCCCTCCCCTACCACTCAGTCCGGTTCCTCAACTCTGTCTTTGATGTTCAGGGCTCCCAGATGGCCATATATAATCAATTCACTTGTTTTTTTGGGTCTTTGTTGCAAGAGGATCCACTGGAAATGTCTGACTACTCCTCCATCTTGGCCCCACCTCCTTGTCTATCTCTTTATGGGTGCATTTAGGCTGTTTACTTTCAGTGTTTTTATTAACAGATGTGAGCTTATTGCTGTCATTTTATTGTGCTTTTTTTTTTTTGTGTGTGGTGATGATGTTTTCTTTGTTCCTTTTACTCTCCTGTGCTGAATCCCATTTTTGTGGATTTTTTTCTTTTCTTTCATTTTTGTAGATTTTATATTTACTGATACTTTATGTTTTTCTTCTTTATTTCGATGAGTACATTCTTTGACTTTCTTTTTGATTACCTGAAATTTACTTCTATCTTTTTAAGTTTGAACCAATCTTTTGTTAGTGGTATCACCTTGACTTCCTCTCCATTAGAGACTTCTATATCTACAATCTTTTTTTCCCTTTTTTATTGTTCTGAAGTTGTCATTTACAGATTGACCTCTCTGGTTCCCTGCTGCAAATTTTTCAGTTTTGTTTTATCCTTGAGAATTCGTTACCTAAGTTGCTATCTGGATGATGTGGTCTTGCGTCCTAGATTCAGGCTGTTGTCTGGTATTGTTGGTTCTCTTCTTAAAGGACTCCTTTTAATAATTCTTGTAAGTTTGGTTTGGTTTTTGCATATTCCCTTAATTTCTGTTTATCTGGAAATGTCCTAATTTTACCATCATATCTGAGCCAGAGTTTTGCAGGATATATTATTCTTAGTTGGCATTTTTTTTTTTTTCTTTCAATGTTTTGTTTCAAGTTTTTCTGTTCTGGAACTCCGAGTACTCACAAATTGTTGCTTCTGATTGTATCCTGTATTGTTCTCAAGGTTTCTTCATTTTTCTTTCCTCTTTTCTCTGATTTTTCCTCAAACAAATCTGTATCCAAGGATTTGTCTTCAGTTTCACTGATTCTGTCTTCCATTGTTTCAAATTTGCTCCTAATATTTTCTATGGCACTGTCTGTTTCTGAAGTCCTACTCTTTATCTTTTAGACTTCTTATTGCTGTGTTTGTATGATTTCTAGTTGTTTGTTTATTTTGACCTTTTGTTCCTGTATTATTTTCCAGAATTTTTTCATTGTTTTTTCTGTCTTTTCTATGATTTTTCTATTTTTTCCTTATTTTTGTCTGAATTTTGCTTCTTCTCTTGCAGAGCCCTGAATATTAGAGTTTTTAGTTCCCTATCAGATAGTTCCAGTGCCTTTTCTTCTACCTGAAGGTCATCTGTTGTTTAATTTTGGAAGTTTTCTGAAGCCATTCTGTCGTTTTTTGTTCATATGTTTTGATACTGTTCTGGACATTCAGGAATTATTTTCTTTTTCTTTTTTTATTGTAGATTTGTTGGTTTCATACTGCTTTTGTGTTTTATTTGGTTATATCTGGGCAGGTGGCCCTAGCATTCTTTGTTGTTTGCTAGTCTGTGGCTACAATATTTCTCACTACTTTGTTCAGGTGAGCGGGGTCGATCACTTAGCTATGGTGCAGCAAGGCAGGTCCAGTGGAGAGGTAGAGGCAGGGATAGGTTGTTTGTGGCACAAGCTGGGGCCAATTTTTTGGGGCTGGGGGCAGTGCAGGGTGGGTTTTGGTGATCCACAACTGTGCTACTTAGGGGTGAAGTTCTCATCACACAGTGCAGATAGGCAGGAGGGAAGGGGGAGAATATGATGTGTGGACCTAAGTGGGTGTGGAAAAGAAGAGAAAGAATAGAAAGAAACACAAGCAAAAAAATATTGTGCTGAAGGAGGCTGCTGATGGGATGACGTGGACACTGGGAAGCCATATGCTGGTGGTTTTCTCACTGGGTAGTGTGTCACAGCCCATCAAGAAGAGGTGGAGACAGCATACTTGGCTAGGTGGACAGGAGAAAGGAAAGGAAGGAAGGGAGAATGAGATAAGAAACCAAGAACAAAAATAAAAGAACGACCCACACAGTTAAGTGGTTGAGAGAAAAAAAAGGAAGGAAGGTAGAGGAGAGAAAAAAAAATGGAAAAAATGCCCTGAGGGAGCCCACTGGCATGGTGGCATGGACCGGGGAAGCGACTCCCCAGTTCAGTGGAATGGCACAGCCCATTATGAAAGAGTGGAGATGGCACATGTTGTCAGGTGGTCAACAGATAGGAAAGGAAGGAAGGTAGAGAGAGAGAGAAGAAATCAAGAAAATAAATGCTCTGAGGGGAAGCACCAGTGTAGCAGGGCGGCCTGAGGAAGCGGTTCCCCAGCCAAGCGGCAAGATACAGCCCATTAAGAATAAGCTGAGATGGCACACAGCACCAGATGTTCAGAAGAAAGGAAAGGAAAGAGGTAAGAGAAAGAGAAGAAACCGAAAGAAGCCAAAAAAGCAAGAACAAAAAAAAAATAAAATAGCACGGAAAAGTTGGCCAGTGGGGGTGGGGAGAATCCCGGCAGCAAGGAGGCAGCGTCTCCCCAGCAAAGGGGTTGCTCCCTGCCAGAAAGCGGCACAGGCTGTACTGAGGGAAGAAGGGATGGGGTGGGAAAGCATGTATCCCTGGTTACCGATTGCTCTGTCTCCTGCTGGAAGCTCCATGAAGTTGTCTTCCTGTACTCCCTATCCACCATTCTTGGTGGCTGAGGGGTCCAAAATGGTGAATCCATGCTGCATTAGCTGGTAGGGGACCTCTCCTCATTCTCTATTCTCTGTAAGTTTCTTATTCCATTCAGTGCCGGGTCTAGTTCTTTATCCCTTCATTTGATGCTTCGGGTTTCAGCACTAACGTTTATACCTGTTTTACTTAGTTTTTTGGATCTTTGCTGTAGAGGAAAGGCATGGTGCTTCTGTCTATAGTGCCATGATGGCTCTGTCTCTTCCATAATTTGATTTCTTGACTACTGCTCCCATAGGCAATGATTGTGGATCCAAGTAAAATGAGATCTTTGACAAAGTCAATCTTTTCTCCATTCATCATGATGTTGTTTATTGGTCCAAATGTGAAGATTTTTGTTTTCTTTATGTTGAGGTTTAATCCATGCTGAAGGCTGTAGACTTTGATCTTCATCAGTAAGTGCTTCAAGTCCTCTTCTCTTTCAGAAAGCAAGGTTGTGTCATCTCCATATCACAAGTTGTTAATGAGTCTTCCTCCAATCTTGATATCATGTTCTTCTTCATATAATCCAGCTTCTCAGATTATTTGCTCAGCATACAGACTAAGTATGGTGAAAGGATTCAACCCTGACACTCGCTTTTCCTGATTTTAAGCCATGCAGTATCCCTTTGTTCTGCTCAAACAACTGGCTCTTATTCTATGTTCAGGTTTTGCATGAGAACAATTAAGTGGTCTGGAATTCCAATTCTTCACAATGTTATCCGTAATTTGTTATGATCCACATAGTCGAATTCTTTTGCATAGTCAATAAAACACATCTTTTTGCTATTCTCTGCTTTCAGCCAAGATCCATTTGGCATCTGCAGTGATATCCCTCGTTCCATGTCCTCTTATGAATCTAGCTTAAATTTCCAGCAGTTCCCTATCAATGTACTGCTGCAACTGCCCCTGAATGATCTTCAGCAAAATTTTACTTGTGTGTGATATTAATTATATTGTTCAATAATTTCCACATTTATTAAATCACATTTCTTTGAATGGGCAAAAATATGTATCTCTTCCATTTGATTGGCCTGGTAGCTGTCTTCCAAATTTCTTGGCATAGACACTTGAGCACTACCAGCATTGCGTCCATTTGTTGAAACATCTCATCTGGTATTCAGTCAATTCCTGGAGCTTTGTTTTTGCAAATACCTTCAGTGCAACTTGGACTTCTTCTTTCAATATCATCCATCTTGATCATAAGGTAACTCCTGAAATGGCATTAGTGAGAGGAAATGGGCTGGTATTGGCCATATTCTTTTGGACAGTCATATGGTCTACTATGCTGGGAATGACAAATTGAAAAGGAATGGCATTGCATGCATCCTCAAAAAGAACATATCAAGATCTATCCTTAAGTACAATGCTATCAGTGATAATATCTACACACCTACAGGGAAAACAAGTTAATATCACTACCATTCAAATTTATGGTCCAACCACTAATAGCCAAAATGAAGAAATTGAAGATTTTTACTAACTTTTGCAGTCTGAAATTGATCAAACATGCAAGGAAAATGTATTCATAATTACTGGTGATTGGAATGCAAAAGTTGGGAAAAGAAGAAGGATTGGAAATTGAAAAAAATATGGCCTTAGTGATAGAAATGACACTGGCGATCTCATGATAGGATTTTGTAAAACCAAACACTTATTCATAGCAAATACTGTTTTTCAAAAACGTAAATGGTGACTACACAT
This sequence comes from Trichechus manatus latirostris, assembly GCF_000243295.1. Classification (NCBI taxonomy): domain Eukaryota; kingdom Metazoa; phylum Chordata; class Mammalia; order Sirenia; family Trichechidae; genus Trichechus; species Trichechus manatus. Next base: position 3,421,640 of record NW_004444154.1, read on the forward strand.
GTGGACCTCATCTGACTGAATACACAGGAATCAAGTCAACTACACTTGTAGAAAGAGATGATGTACACTTTCAATATCACCGGTCAGAACAAGGCCAGGGGCCAACTACAGAATAGATTATCAATTACTTATATACAAGCTCAAGTTGAAGCTGAAGAAAATTAAAACAAGTTCATGAGAGCCAAAGTATAACCTTTAGTATTTCCTTGCTGAATTTAGAGACCATTTCAAGAATAAATTTGATGCATTGAACACTAATGACTGAAGACCAGATGAGTTGTGGGATGACATCAAGACATCACACATGATGTCTTAGTTATCCAGTGCTGCTATAACAGAAATAGCACAAGTAGATGGCCTCAATAAATAGGAAATTATTCTCTCACAATTTAGAAGGCTGGAAGTCCAAATTCAAGGTGATCCATGGGAAGTCTTTCTGTTGACTCTGGGGGAAGATCCTTGTCATCAATCTTCCCCTGGTCCAGGGACTCCGAGTCCTAAGGACACACTCTGCTCCTAGAGCTTCTTTCTAGGTGGCATGAGGTCCCTCTCCACTCTGCTTGCTTCTGTCTTTTATATTTTAAAAGAGATTTATTCAAGATACAGCCAAATCTTGTAGATTGAGCCCTACCTCAGTAACATGGCTTCCTCTAATCCTGGCTCATTAACATCATAGAAGTTAGGATTTACAACACTTAGGAAAATCACATCAGATCACAAAATGGTGGAAAACCACTCACTACTGGGAATCATAGCATAGCCAAGTTGATACACATTTTGCAGGGGCACAATTCAATCCATAACACATGAATAAAGGAAAACGTTATAAAAAAAACTGGAAAGAAAGAAAAGACCAAAATGGATGTCAGAAGAGACTATGAAACTTGCTATTGAACATAGAGTAGCTGAAACAGATGGGAGAAATGATAACGTAAAAGAGCTGAACAGCAGATTTCAAAGGGAGGCTCTAGAAGACAAAGGAAAGTATTAGAATATTATGTACAAAGACCTGGAGATAGAAAACCAACAGGGAAAAACACGCTCGGCATTTCTCAAGCTGAAACAGCTGGAGAAAAAATTCAAACCACGAGTTTCAATAGTGTAGAATTATACAGGGAAAATATTAAATTAGGCAGAAAGCATCAAAAGAAGATGGAATGAATACACAGAGTCACTATACCAAAAAGAATTGGTCAACATTTATCATTTTAGGAGATAGCATATGATCAGGAACTGATGGTACTGAAGGAGGAGATCCAAGCTGCACTGAAGGAATTGGTGAAAAACAAGGCCCCAGGAATTGACAGAATAACAATTGACATGTTTCAACAAACAGATGCAGCGCTGGAAGTGCTCACTGGTCTATGCCAAGAAATGTGGAAGACAGCAACCTGGCCAACAGACTGGAAGAGATCCATATTTATGCCTATTCCCAAGAAAGTTCATCCAACCAAATGCTGAAATTGTCAAACAATATCATTTTTATCACATGCAAGTAAAATTTTGCTGAAGATCATTCAAAAGCAGCTGCAACAGTATATTGACAGGGAACTGCCAGAAATTCAAGCTGTATTCAGAAGAGGGCATGAAATGATGGATATCATTGCTGGCGTCAGACAGATTCAACCAGCAGAGAATACCAGAAAAGATGTTTACCTGTGTTTTATTGACTATGGAAAGGAATTTGACTGTGTGGATCATAACAAATTATAGATACTATTGCAAAGAATGGGAATTGCAGAACACTTAATTGTGCTCACGAGGAACCTGTACATAGATCAAGAGGCAGTCGTTTAAACATAACAAGGGGATACTGCGTGCTTTAAAGTCAGGAAAGGTGTAAGTCAGGGTTGTACCCTTTCACCATACTTATTCAATCTGTATGCTGAGCAAATAATCTGAGAAGTTGGACTATATGAAGAAGAACAAGGCATGAGGATTGGAGGAAGACTCATTAACAACCTTTGATATGCAGATGACAAAACCTTGATTGCTGAAAGCAAAGAGGACTTGAAGCACCTGCTGATGAAGATCAAAGATTGCAGCCTTCAGTATGGAGTACACATCAACGTAAAATAAAAATCCTCACAACTGGACCAATAAGCAACATCATGATAAACAGAGAAAAAATTGAAGTTGTTCAGAATTTCATTTTACTTGGATCCACAATCAACACACATGGAAGCAGCAATCAAGAAATCAAAGGATGCATAGCCTTGGGCAAACCTACTGCAAAAGACCTCTTTAAAGTGTTAAAAAGCAAAGATGTCACCTTGAAGACTAATCCAACCCATAGTGTTTTCAATGACCTCATATGCATGGGGAAGCTGGACAATGAATAAGGAAGACTTAGGAGGAATTGATTCTTTTGAATTATGGTGTTGGAGAACAATATTGAATATACCACGGACTACCAAAAGAAGGAACAAATCTGTCTTGGAAGAGGGACAACCAAAATGCTCCTTAGAAGCAGGAATGGTGAGACTGCGTCTCACATACTTTGGACATGTAGTCATGAGGGATCAGTCCCTGGAGAAGGACATCATGCTTGGTAAAGTAGAGGGTCAAAGAAAAATAGGAAGACCCTCAACAAGATGGATTGACACAGTGGCTGCAACAATGGGCAAGTATAACAATGATTGTAAGGATGGTGCAGGACAGGGCAGTGTTTTGTTCTGTTGTCCATAGGGTTGCTACGAGTCCGAATGGACTCGAGGGCACCTAAGAACAACCTGGACAAAATACTGAATGATACAGGTAGCATCAAAAGAAGATGGAAGGAATACACATACTCACACAGTACCAAAAGGAATTGGTCAATGTTCATCCATTTCAGTAAAGATTACATCCAAGAAAACTCTATAGAGCTGTTCCACCATGTAAGACAAAGGGGTCACCACGTGTCAGAATAGACTCAATAGCAATGAGTTGTGTTTTGTGTGCGTGTGCGTGTGTGTATGTGCGTGTGTGTACGTGTGCAAGAAAATATGGTGACATTTCTCTTGGATAATCGCCTAAAGGGAATTGCTATTTCATAGAGTGTGTTTGATTTTATGAAAAACTGTCAGAATCTTTTCCAGAGTGGTTATGAAATTTCACATTCACACTAAGAATAAATGAATGTTCCAATTGTTCCTTATCTTTGCCAAAATTTGGGTTGTCTTTTTTTTTTAATTTATGCATTTTGGTAGATATGTCGTGGTATCTCATGCTGATTTTCATTCGAATTTCAATATGACTAACTATATTAAGGACTTCTTCATGTACATGTTGGTCATTCATATTCATGTATCTTCTCTGTGAAGAGCTTGTTACTGTATTTTGGCATTTTTTACATTCCTTTGTTTGATTCCTTAATAATGAATTTTGGAGTTCTTTTTATATTCTGGAAATCAATCCTTGGTAAGATCTATACTTAGCAAATATTTTCTCTGATTCTGAGGCTTACTAGTTATTTTCTTAACAGTGTCTTTTGTTGCACAGATGTTTTTAATTTTGATGAAGCGTAATTTATATTTTTATTTTATTAATATTATTTTCTGTGACCTGTGTAAGTAACAGATCTATACTGAAGTTACAAAGATAATCACCTATATTTCTTTTTCTGAAAGCGTCAAGATTTTAGCTTTCATGTTCTGATTTTTATCCATCTCAAATTAAATTTTGAGTATGCTGGGAGGTAGGGTTCAAGATTTTTTTTTTTTCCCTATACATATTCAGATATTCAAGTACCGTTTGCTAAAAAGTTTTCCCTTTCCACAATGGATTGTTTTAGTACCAGAGTCAGAAATCAACATGAGTTGATATGTGTAGGTTTATATCTTACAAAGTGTTTTCTACGATGTTTCACTGATGTATTTGTCCGTTTGTATGCAAATATTACATGATCTTGATTACTGTTTTACCTCTATAAATCTATATATATTTGTATAGGTTTATAATAAGTCTTGAGGTCAGATAATATAAGCTGTTCAATGTTTTTCTAGTTTTTCAAGATTATTTTGGATATATTAACTCCTTTACATTTCAATAACCTGATTAGAATCAGTTTGTCAATTTTATTTTTTAAAAAAGGGAATGCATTGAATCTATAGAGGAATCTGGGGAGAAATAAAAACTTAAAAAATATATGTCTTCCAATATATGATCATGGTATATCTCTTTATTTATATGAGTTCTTTAGTTTCCCTCAGCAATGCTGTATAATTTTGAGTGAAGAGGCCTGAGTGTTTTTAGTTGAATATTATTCTTAAGCATTTTATGAAAATAGAGTCTGTCATGGATTGAATTATGTCCACCAAAAAATGTGTGTATCAATTTGGCTAGGCCATGATTCCCAATATTGTGTCCTTGTCCTCCATTTGCGATTGTAATTTTATGATAAAGAGGATTAGGGTGAAATCCTAACACCCTTACTAAGGTCACATCCCTGATCCAATGTAAAGGGCGTTTCCCTGGGGTCTAGCCTGCACTACCTTTTATCTCACTAGAGATAAAAGGAAAGAGAAGCAAGCAGACAGTTGGGGACCTCATACCATCAAGAAAGCCTTGACAGGAGCTGACTGTGTCCCTGAGCGGAGAAGCTCCTAATCCTGGGGAGAGGCCAAGAGAGACAGAAAGCCTTCCCCTGGAGCTGATGCCCTGAATTTGGACTTAAAGCGTACTTTACTGTGAAGAAATAAATTTCTCTTTGTTAAAGCCATCCACTTGTGATATTTCTGTTATAGCAGCACTAGATAACTAAGACCGTCATTTTAAATTTCATTTTTTTATTGCCTGCTGCTATCATATTAATATACAATTCCTTTTTGCATGTCAAGCTTACATACTGCAATTATTTGCTAAATTTACTTATTAGTTATAATAATCCTTTGGAAGATTCCTTAGTATTTTCTATATAAACATTTGTCATCTGCAATTGTTGTTGTTAGGTGCTGTGGAGTCGTTTCCGACTAACAGCGACCCTATGTACTACAGAAGGAAACACTGCCTGGTCCTGTGCCATCCTCACAATCGTTGTGATGCTTGAGCCCATTGTTGCAGCCACTGTGTCAATCCATCTCATTGAGGGTCTTCCTCTTTTTGTCTGACCCTCTAGTTTACCAAGCATGATGTCTTTCTCCAAGGACTGGTCCCTCCTGATAACATGTCCCAAGTATGTAAGACGTAGTCTCGCCATCCTTGCTTCTAAGGAGCATTCTGGTTGTACTTCTTCTAAGAGTTCTTCCAAATAAATCTGTTACTATTTGCAGATGCTCCCACGTGTCTGTCAGTTTGTCGTACTGTGGGGGCATCTGCAAATAGTATGAGATTTATTTCTGTTCCCAATTTTTATGCTTTTTAAATTGTTTCTCATCTCATTACTGGCCAGGAATGCGTGGCACAAATGGTTAAGTGCTCAGTTGCTAGCTGAAGGTTGGTGGTTTGAACCCATCCAGAGGTGCCATGGAAAACAATCCTGGTTATGTGCTTCTGAAAGGCCACAACATTGAAGACCCTATGGACCCTACTCTGCACACCCTATTCTGCACACATCGGGCAGCTGTGAGTTAGATTTGACCTGACGATAATGAACAACAACAAGACCTCCTTTACAATGTTGAATGTAAGTGGTAGGAGTAGGCATACTTTTTTGTTCCTGATCTTAGAGGTATAGTGTTCGTTGTTTTATGATTAAGCATGTTGTTAGCTACAGGTTTTTCGTAGATCTCTTGTTTTTCAGTATTCAGAAATAGCCTTGTTTTCTTGATTTATGAGGGTTTTTTTTTTAAAAAATTATCATGAAAGTGCAGTGAATTTTGTCAGATGCTTTCCATGAATTACATGGATGATCAAATGATTTATCTTGTTTAGGCTGTTGACATAATAAATGACATTAACTGATTTTCAAAGTGAAGCCAGCATTGCATTTCTCAGATAATCCTGCTTGTTCATGATTATGTGTGTATTATCTCTATTTTTTTTTTTTTTTTTTTGGTCTGCTGGATTTAATTTGTCAAAATTGTGTTAAGCATTTTTTAAATCTATGTTCATGAGGCATATTAGTTTCTATTTCATTTTCTAGCAATATCTGTATTAGGCTTTGGTAATAGTGTTTTGCTAGACTCATAAAATGAATAGGGAATTGTTCTTTCCTCCTCTATGTTCTGAATGACTTTGTGTAAGATTCACGTTCCTTCATCTTTAAATCTTTAGCAGAATTTAACAGAGCATTATGTGATAAGGTTTTATTAATAAGTTCAATGAGTGGCGTAACTAGATTGATGTCACCCAGTGTGGTAACTCATGGTATCACCCGCCTCCCATGCTAATTATCACAGTATTATGATAAAACACCAGACAATCCGACAAAGTCCAAAAAAGCCCCAAACCCGTTGCCATCGAGTCAATTCTGAGTGATAGGGAACCTATAGGACAGAGTAGAACTGCCCCATAGAGTTTCCAAGAAGCACCTGGTGAATTCCAACCGCTGACCTTTTGGATAGCAACCGTAACTCTTAACCACTATGCCGCCAGGGTTTCCTTGGTAAAGTCAGTGGCTGCAAAAACACCCACTGGCAGCAACAAAAACAACAGCACATGCTTGTAGAGTGTACAAAAGAATCTACTTGATTTGAAGCATCATGGTAATTGGTAATAATGACTGCTGTAACCAGAGTATATTAGAAGGTTCAAACAATAAATTAGCATAGAGTTTTAGCTTTGTTGGTATATTGATACATGTAAGCTAGGCTTACGAAAAAAATTTTGGTCGTTATAACAAACTACAGGGATATTTTTATAAAAAATATAAATTTCTGCTGAAACACTGCACAAAAACTTTATAGACAGTCATTTTGGTGTTATCCACTCTGACACTGTCATGAGGTGAGGTCCATGCCCCCCGCATTCCCTTAGTGATGATATTGAATTCAATTTATTTAAAATAGACCTGGTTATTCAGGTTTTTTTGTTTTATTTTTGCTGTTGTTTTTGGTTATTTCATTTTTTTTCAATTGTGATTTGCTGTATTTTTCAAGGTTTTTGCTAATTTGCTCTAAGTGGCTTTGGTAAATATAAGATTGTTAATAATATTCTCTTATCTTTTTAACATCTGTAGGTTGTACAGTGAAATAGCTTCTTTTCATTGATATTGACAACTTGTATTATGTCTCTTTTGTTCTTGATGAATGAGGCTAGTGGCATATCAATTTTTCTTTGCCTTGTGATTTTATTTTTATCATTTCTTCCTTCTGCTTACTTTTGATACACTTTTATTTTTCTATGTTCTTTATTTGAAACTTTAGATCATTGATTTGAGACCATCTTCTTTTCTATATGAGCATGTAACGATATTCATTTCACTTGAAGTAATACTTTAACTACATCCCAAAATTTTATATATTTACATTTTCATGATGTTTTAGTTCAGAATCTTATTTCCCCCTGTGATAATTTTTTGACTTACTTGTGTATTATTTAGAGATGTGTTGTTTAACATAAAGTTTTTGGTTGTTCTTGCTAGTTGCTATGGAGTAGATTTGACTCATTCTGACCCCATGCATGCAGAGTAGAACTGCTCCATAGGGTTTTCAAAGCTGTGAACTTTTAGAAGCAGATCACCAAGACTATCTTCTGAGGAGCCTCTTGGTGGTTTCAAACTACTAACCTTTTGGCCAGTAGTCAAATGCTTAATGTTTGTGCCACCCAGGGACTCCTTTAATATCAAAATAGATGAGTTTATTTTATATATTGCTACCATTTTGAATTTAATTCTTTTGTCATCAGAATATTCTCTGCATGATCTCTATATTTTTATATTTATATGGATAAATATAGACTTACAGATGAGTGTATTGTCTGTCTCGGTGAGTTTACAGTATGTACTTGAAAAGAGTGCATACCCTACATTTTGGATGTACAATTTTATAAATATCAAATAGATCTAAGTGTTTAATAGTGTTCTTGTCATTTACATCTTTACTTTTTTCTTTCAAGTTCTATTACTTTCTGAGAGAGGGGTGCTAAAATTCCAATTATTATTTTTTACTCATCTCTTCATGTATTGTGAAGGTCTATTAATAAGACGCTACAGAAGGGAGAAAATGATCAAGAACCAAGCGTACTGAAAAAAGAAGTCCAAGCTGCACTGAAGACATAGACCAAAAACAAAAAAGAAAAGTCTCCAGGAATTGACAGAATATCACTGCATATGTTTCAATAGAAGAATGCAACCCTGGAAGTTCTCACTCATCTACAGCAAGAAATTTGGAAGACAGCTACCTGGCCAACTGACTGGAAAAGATCCATATTTGTGCCCATTACAAAGAAAGGTGATCCAACAGAATACTAAAATTATCAAGCAGTATCATTAATTTCACACACAAGTAAAATTTTGCTGAAGATCATTCAAAAGTGGTTGCAGCAGTGCATTGACAGGGAACTGCCAGAAGTTCAAACTGTATTCAGAAGAGGACGTGAAATGATGGATATCATTGTTGATGCCAGATGGATCTTGGCTGAAAGCAGAGACTACCAGAAAGATATTTACCTGTGTTTTACTGACTATGCAAAGGTGCTTGACTCTGTAGATCATATAACAAACTATGAATAGCATTGTGAAGAATGGGAGTTCTAGAATAGTTAATTGTGCTCATGAGGAAACTATACATAGACCAAGAAGCAATTGTTCAAACAGAACAAGGGGATACTGCGTGGTTTAAAATCAGGAAAGGTGTGTGTCAGGGTTGAATCCTTTCACCATACATATTCAATCTGTATGCTGAGCAAATATTCCAAAATCTGGAGTATATGAAGAACACAGCATCAGGATTAGAGGAAGACTATTAACAACCTGTGATATGCAGATGACTCAACCTTGCTTGCTGAAAGTGAAGAGGACTTGAAGCACTTACTGATGAAGATCAGAGACCATAGCCTTCAGTATGGATTACACCTCAACATAAAGAAAACAAAAATCCTCACAACTGGACCAGTAAGCAACATCATGATAAACGGAGAAAAGATTGAAGCTGTCAAGGTTTCATTTTACTTGGTTCCACAATCAATGCCCATGGAAGCAGCAGTCAAGAAATCAAATGACACATTACATTGGGCAAATCTGCTGCAAAAGTCCTCTTTCAAGTGTTGAAAAGCAAAAATGTCACTTTGAGGACTAACGTGCACTTGACCCAAGTCTTGGTATTTTCAGTCACCTCATTTGCATGTGAAAGCTGGACAATGAGTAAGGAAGACCAAAGAAGAATTGATGCCTTTGAATTATGGTGTTTTTGAAGAATATTGAATATACCATGGACTTCCAATAAGAACGAACAAATCTGTCTTGAAGGAAGTACAGCCAGAATGCTCCTTAGAAGCAAGGATATGGAGAATTTCTCTCACTTAACTTTGGTTGCTATCAGGAGGGACCAGTCCCTGGAGAAGGACATCATGCTTGGTAATGTAGAGGTCAGAGAAAAAGGGAAAGATTCTCAAAGAGATGGATTTACATGGTGGTTACAACAATGGGCTCAAACATAGCAACAATTGTGAAGATGAACCAGGACTGAGCAGTGTTTCATTCTGTTGTACACAGGGTTGTTATGAGTGGGAACTGGCTTGATGGCGTCTAAACACACAACAACAACACGTTTATGAAAACAATATCTTCCTGAATAATTAATCCATTTATCTTTATGAAATGTCTTTTTTATCTAGTACTCTGCCTTGAATTTATATCACATGATAGTAATAAAGCTAATTCAGTCTTCTTATGCCTATTGTTCGTAAGGTATATCTTTTCCCAATCACTAACTTTCAATCTATCTGTGCCTTTATAAATAGTTGGATTTTGCTTTTTTAATCTGTGCTGAGAATCTCTGCCTTTTAATTAAATTTTTAGCCCATTAATACTTAATTTAATTATTGATATGCTTGGATTTAGGTGCATCATTTTATTATTTGTTTTCTTTCTTTTTTGTTGTTTTCCATTCCTCCTTTCTTGCAGTCTTTAGAATCATTTGAATATTTATTAGAATTGCATGTTAATATAATCACTGGCTTTTTAGTTATAACTCTTTGCATCATTTTTTTAATGGTTGCTTTAGGGATTAAAACACACTTTTTAAAAACATTTTAAGATCTACTTTGAGTAAATATTGTCTATTTCATATAAAATATAGGAACACTGAAACATAAAATAAACCTACATGTTTATTAACTTCCTCATTCTTCATGCTATGTGTACACATATGTACATATTCTGTATATATTATAAATACCACAAGGCAATGTTATATAGTTTACTTTACACAATTATACATACTTTAAAAAAATTAAGATGAATTTTTTTTTTATATTTACACAGGGATTTTCTATTTCTGATGTTCTATTTCCTTCCTGAAGATTTGAGTTTCCATATAGTTTCATTTCCTTTTAGCCTGAAAAACTTCCTTTAATATTTCTTTCTATATAACTCTGCCTATGACAAGCTCCCTTAGACTCTTCTCTCTCATCTTATTTTCCTTTCATTCCTTAAGGATATGTTCACATGATATATAATAAGAAGTTGATAGTTTTTTTTTTTACTTGTTTGTTTGTTTTTGTTTTTTTTCTTATAGCACTTAAAAGATGTTATTTGACTGTTTTATGGACTCCATAGTTTTTGATAAGCAGTAAGATAAAATTCAAATTCTTGCTAACCTGTTTGTAATTTGTTATTTTTCTCTGGCTGTCTTTAATATTTTATCTTTATTTCTAGTTTCAACAGTCTGACTATGATGTGTCTGGCATGCTTTTCTTCATATTCATAATGATTTGGATTCACTGATCATCTTAAATCTGTACTTTTACGTCTTTCACCAAATTTGGGAAATTGTGATCATTATTTTTCCAAATATTTTTCCTTCTTCTCTCCTTATGGTACTCTAATTACATGTCTATTTGATATTGTTTCACCTGTCTCTGAGACTCTCTTCCTTCTTTCAATTTTTTTCCTTCCATCTTTATGTTTAATAATTTCTCTTGGTATAATTTTACATTCACTTTCTCTTTTCTCTATGTTCTCCATTCTGCCTCAAGGTGATTTAATTTTTAAAAAAAATTTCATTGATTATATTTTTCACTTCTAGAATTTTTGTTTTGCTGTTTTTATATTTTCTACTTATCTGATGAAATTCCTTAACTTTTCATTTATCGCAAACAGGTTTTCTTTCACTTCACTTTAAATAGATGCAATTAAAAAAAGCAAATCCATTGCCAGCTAGTCGATTCTGACTCATAGCAACCCTATAGGACAGGGTAGAAATTGCCGCATAGGGCTTCCGAGGAGCGGCTGGTGGATTCGAACTGCCGAGCTTTTGGTTGGCAGCTGAATGCTTAACCACTTCACCCCAGGCCTCCAAAAATAGCTCCTTTAAAGTTCATGTGTATGGAATGTCAATATCTGAGATCATCTGTTGATTGTCTTTTCTTTACTTATCTTGATCATGGGCCACGTGTTGGGCCTCAGACATTGACTAATTTATTAGCCACTGAGAAACCTATGGAAGACAGTTTTACTCTGACATATTGGGGTCTCTATGAGTTGAAATCAACTGTATGACAACTAGTATACTAGTATATAAAATAAAAATACAGTAAAGAAGCATATATAATTTTGACTAAATGAATTCTTCAAGAAGAATCAAAATTACAAAATCAAGGCATAATTTAAAGGGACTGATGCAACACACAGGGTCATCATCAGTCAGAATTGACTTGAGGACAACTAGTTTTTGTTATTTTGATGGTACCTATTAAATGTTAATTGATAGGTAACACACGTAAATTAAAATAATATCAATATAATGTAAAATGATAGGCCAGCATAAACACCAAAATTATTACATTTGATAATGACTAAAATCACTGGTTAATTATGATCTAAAATAAAATTAAAAGCTTTTTTTTTGTTTACTCTCTAACTCCATATTATATTAACAGTGATTAGTTAGGGTCCAATCACTGTTAATATAATGTGGAGTTTGGGAATGAAAAAAAAGCAGTTGCAGCAATATGTCTATAGGGCACTGCCAGAAATTCAAGCCATATTCAGAAGAGGATGTGGAATGAGGGATATCATTGTTGATGTTAGATGGATCTTGGCTGAGAGCAGAGAATATCAGAAAGATATTTACCTGCATTTTATGGACTATGCAAAACATTCGACTGTGTGGATCATAATAAATGATGGATAAGAATGCCAAGAATGGAAATTCCAGAACACTTAATTGTCATCATGAGGAACCTGCACGTAGACCAAGAGTCAGTTATTCTAACATAACAAGGGGATACTGCACAGCTTAAAATTAGGAAAAGTGTGTGTCAGGGTTGTATCCTTTCACCATACTTATTCAATCTGTATGCTGAGAAAATAATTTGAGAAGATGGACTATATGAAGAAGAATATGGCTTCAGAATTGGAGGAAGACTCATTAACTTCATCTCACATACTTTGGACATGTTATCGGGAAGGATCAGTCCCTGGAGAAGGATATCATGCTTGGTAAAGCAGAGGGTCATCCAAAAAGAGGAAGACCCTCAACGAGATGGAGCAACAATGGGCTCAAGCATAACAACAATTGTGAGGATGGTACAAGGCCTGGCAGTGCTTCTTTTTGTTATACATAGGGTCACTATGAGTCAGAACCAGTTCGACAGCAGCTAACAATAACAACCATTATGGTCCACTGAAATGATTTCATTGTATACTTTGATATAAGACAAAGATTGAAGAACATTTAGTAAGCTGAGAACTTCCAGTTTTAGATGTTAAAACTGGCTGTACACCTTCAAAATCAATCCAGGAAGAAGCACAAACAAAAAATGGAACAAGGAAATACAGATTCTATAAAATCCAGAAAAAATATATTTTAATCATTGTAAAATATTGATGAGATTAGAAGAGATCAAGTGGAACTTTTATGTTCCTTATATCTTTTTATATTTTTCAAATTCTTAGCAGTGAACATATATTGTATTAATAATTGAAGTAAAAAGAAAAATTTTGGCTTATAAATACTTGGAAAAATCTAAAACAAATTAATCCATGCTTTGAATCAACTATGGACCACAATTTAATTCACTTCTCAAGTTAGAAAATTTCCTTCATAGAAAATATTTCACTGAATGCTGTGGAAAAATTTTCACTGTACTCCACAACTGCCCCTGGAGAACTCACTGTAAGTCCCTTGGTATTTCTTGTATTTACTTATGCTGCTATTTTACAGAATACTCATCATGCTTAGTGAATATCACAAACTTATTCTAAATTCATTTGAAAAATGTAAACCTTCTAGCATTTTTTAAATCATTAATATATACTCAGTTATCATTGTGGTTGTTGTTAGGTGGCGTCGAGTCAGTTCTAACTCATAGTGACCTTATAGGTCAGAGTAGAATTGCCGTATAGGGTTTCCAAGGAGATGCTGGTGGCTGCGAACTGCCAACGTTTTGGTTAGCAGCCGTAGCTCTTAAACACAGTGACAACAGCTAGCAGAGAAGAAAAAAAAAATATATATATATACATTTTTTTTTTTTCCTAAAGAATATACTTACAATCATACTTCTAGGATCTGAGTTTTCAACTTCAGTCTAAGTTGGTATGGCACCTTTTGAAAATAGAAACCATAACCTGGGAGTAAAATGCACCATTGTTAAAGCCCAAAGTAAGCAATAGTTACATGAACGCTGACTACTAATCTTAGAATATCCTAAGCCAGGATCCTAAAGAAATGTTCTGAAAAATGCTCTAGCGCACTCTCTTCATTCTGTGGCAGAGCACCTGTTGCAAATTTAGACAGACCAGCTTTGGAGGGCCAGTGAAGTTTTCCTAAGAAGACTCCTGAGAAGGCCCCAATTAGGAGGATGAGACATTTCAGGTGCAAAACCATGTCTGCTGATAATGCATCAATGTCAGAGAGGAGATATGTTTGAAAGGATTGTGCTGGTCATTCCACTACCTCTGGTTCTGGTTTCCCCACAGAAGACTGTAAGCCAGAAATGGGAAAATGATGCGGTGAAAACACATATCAACACCCTCTCTTTCACTATTTCCACATATTCTCCTGTCAAAGTCTGGTGTTTCCATGAAGCAAGATGTATGTGGTCACAGGCAGCTTTCAGTTTTGTCATCACACCAAGAATCATTATCATGAGTATTGGGATGCATTTCAAAAGAAAATAGAAATGATATAGGAAGACCATTCTCCTGACCTCTTGATTCCGACCTGAACTCAGGCTCAGTGGATGTCTGCACTTTCTCACCTTTCTGCTTACTCCTATGGTTTCTTTCCCTGTATGTTACAGTGATCATGCCTCTGGCAGGACTTCCAGGGTCTGTGCAACTTTGCAATGTTTTACTGAAGTTGAAGTTATGTAAGACCTGCACAGTGCATCTAGGGGCTTCAAAGCTTGAAATGAAAATGCTGTTCTGTCTTTGTGTTCAAGACTTGTTCTGTGATACAATACACCAGAACTCTGTATTTGGGAATGGTTCTATTTATACTCAACCATCAATAAACATGAGACCTTGAGCTCCACTTGATGTAATTTCTGTCTCCTTGTATTGGTTAAAATTTTAGTTGGTAGAGAATGTGAGTCTTAGTCCGTTCTTATCCCAAACCTCTAACAATACTTTCAAGATAGAGTTCTGATACCCCTTTCTCATTTGAGAAATCGCTTGATAGTTAATCCACTTGGATATGGTAAATGTATTGCCATTTGAGTATGGGCTACTAATGAGGACATTAGTCTTAATAGTTTAATAAGAATGTAAAATTCTCAAAACATTCCCTATACTATGTCACTACTTGTTGAGTACCAACTATATATTTTAGATGTGGTGTGCACTTAAGGATTTGTTGGTCTTGAATACCACTCACTTCTGTGAATTATTTCATTAAAATATATTTCAAAAAGGACCTGTCCTGCCCCATTTCCCTGACCATCAAGACTGAATCTGACAAAAGTCAGGCCAATAAGGAGCCTTTCTTAGAATTTTTCACACTGGAACTGCAAGAGAGGAAACATCTCCAGTGGTGCGATGACATAATGTTGGTGTGGAAGATGTCCATGAGCATCTATTGCTTGCTGCATGGAAAAGCCAGCAACATGGAGCCAAAACACCCAAAGACAGGGCATAGAGATAGACAGCCCTGACTGTTTCAAATCCTGTGGTCTCCAACCTCCCCTCCTCCTGATTTAGAGAAGTTTAGTTGTTCAGCTTATCCGAGAGATGTTCCTGTATCATTCTAATAAATCACTTTTTGTATAAGCTTGTTTGCCCTGTGTTTCCATCCATTGCAACTATAAACTGGGTACTTTAAATTAATACTTGCTAGTATTTTCATTGAACACTAATGCTCAAAGACCAGATGAGTTGAGGAATGGCATCAAGGACATCACACATGAAGAAAGCAAAGGCTCATTAAAAAGACAGGAAAGAAGGAAAACAACAAAATGGATGTCAGAAAAGACTCTGTAACTTGCTCTTGAATGTAGAGTAGCTAAAGCTAACAGAAGAAATGATAAAGTAAAAGACTTAAGGTTTGAAAGGGCAGCTCGAGAAGACAAAATAAAGTATTATAATGAAACGTGCAAAGACCTAGAGTTAGAACACCAAAAATGAAGAACATGCTAGGCATTTCTTAAGCTGAAAAAACTGAAGAAAAAATTCAAGCTTTTATTATATGTTCAAAATATTGAACAACACAGGAAGCATCAAAAGAAGATGGAAGGAATACACACAGTCACTATGTATACCAACATTTCAGGAGGTAGCATATGATCAAGAATCGATGGTGCTTAAGGAAGAAGGCTAAACTGCACTGAAGGGAATGATGAAAAACAAGGATCCAGGAATTATCAGAATACCAATTGAAATGTTTCAACAAACAGATGCAGTGCTGGAAGCACTCACGCGTCTATGCCATGAAATTTGGAAGACAGCTACCTGGTCAAGAGACTGGAAAATATCCATATTTATGCCTGTTCCAAAGACAGATGATCCAACAGAATGTGGAAATTATCGAACAATACCATTAATATCACAGACAAGTAAAATTTTGCTGAAGATCATTCAAAAGCTGCTGCAGCAGTACACAGACAGAGAACTGCCAGTAGTCCAAGCTGGATTCAGAAGAGGATGTGGAAAGAGGGATATTATTGCTGATGTCACATGGATCTGGAGAGAATACCAGAAAGAGGTTTACCTTTGTTTTATCAACTGTGTGGATCATAACAAATTATGGACAACATTGGGAAGAATGGGAATTCCGCAACACTTAATTGTGCTCATGAGGAACCTGTACATAGACCAAGAGACAGTCATTACAACAGAACAAGGGGATACTGCATGGTTTAAAATCAAGAAAGGTATGTTTCAGGGTTGTATCCTTTCATCATACTTATTCAATCTGTACACTGATCAAATAATCAGAGAAGCTGGACTATATGAAGAAGAATGGGGTACCAGGATTGGAGGAAGATTCATTAACAATCTGTGATATGCAGTTGACACAACCTTGCTTTTGAAAGTGAAGAGGACTTGAAGCACTTACTGATGAAGATCAGTGACCGCAGCCTCCAGTGTGGATTGCACCTCAGCATAAAGAAAACAAAAATCTTCACAACTGGACCAGTAAGCAACATCATGATAAACAGAGAAAAGACCGAATTGTCAAGGATTTCATTTGCATTTCATTTTACACACATGGAAGCAGCAGTCGAGAAATTAGATGATGTATTGTGTTGGGCAAATCTGCTGCAAAATACCTCTTTAAAGAATGTCACCTTGAGGCCTAAGGTGTGCCTGGCCCAAGCCATGATGTTTTCAATCACTTCATATGCATGGTAAAACTGGACAATGAATAAGGAAGAACAAAGAAGAATTGATGCCTTTGAATTATGGTATTAGCAACAAATGTTGAATATACCGTGAACTACCAGAAGAAGGAATAAATCTGTCTTGGAAGAAGTACAGCCACAATCCCTACAAGGTAGATACCACCAATTCCATTTATAGATGAGAAAAGTTGGGATAAATCACATAGCTGGTCTGTTGTTTGAACCCAGTACTGTTTCGTTTCAAATTCCTTGCTTTTTTCACCTGATTATGTTGCCTCTCCAATTATTTGGGAAAATATTTTGACTGCAAATAACTCCATGAAAATACACCCAATTAATCACAGATGAATATAGTTTGTTTTCCCAAAGTTATATTGTAGCAAGCCTGAGGTGGAAGAAATTATAGAATTTGTCTGCAGAAAGGCTCAGAATCTCCTAGCCCATCAAGCCATGGCAGATGTTCTTCTCGATTTGAGAGTGGTCCAGAAAGCTTGCATTCCTGCATAAGACCAATGACAACAGTGCAGATGCACTGAAACTGAGGTCTCTAAACTTCTAAATGTAGTAGACTCTAGAAGTTCCCATGCTCCCTTTTCATCTCTGTGGTTTTCCTGTTGGTACGAAGTGAACTCAGAAGTCCATGAGATGCACCCAGTAGACATTAAATCATGTGAAGAAGAGTAAGTAGGCAACCAGAAGGCAGCATTCAGAAACTGATATGATGGGGAGGAAAGAGTATTGGGTTGGGTTTAAGAATCCCAAGGCAGGGAAGCAGTACCAAGTGAAAATGGAAGTATATAAATGGCAGAGCTCAGGGTGGGCAGTTGTCAGAGCCAGAAGAGACTGTGAAGTTTTTGGGATGCTATGCAGGGTATTGGGTAGAGGAAGGCTCTAGTCCCAAGGAATATTGGCCTGAGCATTGTAGGGTCTCTGATTTGGGGAAAATGGGATACCAGTTAGATTATGAGGATACAGACTAGAATATGAGGGAAAAAGGCAGGGATGGAATTATTAGGGCAAAGATATAAGTGGGGTTTTGTAGCTAAAATTAATATCATCATTCAGTTTAAATGGTTGAATTCTCCAGAGTCACACTGTTAGTTCTTTTCCCTATCTGGTGTCCACCGAGAGATCTAATCCACTGTTGTCAAATTGAACTTTCTGCAATGATGGAAATGTTTCATTCTGTGATTTTCAGTATGGTAGCTACTAGCTATATGTACCTACTGAACACTTGACACGAGCTAGTACAATTGTGGGGCAGAATTTTTAATTTTAATTTATTTAAATTTAAAAAGTCATATATAGCTAGTGACTCCTGCATTGTGCAGCACAGAAATCTATTCCTGCAGCTTCCAATACTGATAATCATAAATTTTACTTCTGAAGACTCTGTCCGTATCTTCATACCTCTATATCGAATTGTCTATACCCATTTTTCCCCTGTAGGTTCCATAGGACACTCATCCTTACATTTCAAAATCTACTTCATCTATTTGCTCCAAGTTTATCTTTCCTTTATCTTGGTTAGAGTCACTATTGACTGTTTGTCTAACCGTGTATTTAACATAAGCAATTCTCCTAGTTTCCTAAAACCAAATATTTATCAAGACCCATATATTCTGTGTACTCTCACCTTGAATTATCCTTCTATGTGTTCTTAATGCCACTTTCCTCATTTAGCTCTTTACAATGTCTTGCTCATAATTTTTTTTTCAATCATTTCCTAATTTGAAAAAAGCTCACAGTGTTACTCTCACTCAGTTAATGCTTTTCCTCACCTAGCCAGGAATGATTGTTAAACATTTATAAGCACAGCACTGGTATACAGGAAATGGTGCTGAAAATGTCAGCTTTTTTACTGACAGACTTGATGGAAAACTTTCCAACAATAGGTTTCTTAATAGTATACCTAGTTTCAGGCAGATTAAAACACCATTTGTGGGTGTGGTTGGAAAACCATATTGTTAGTTGCCATCAAGTTGGCTCTGATTCATGGTGACCTTATGCATAACAGAACAAAATATTGCCTGGTCCTATGCCATTTTCACAATCGTTGGTATGTTTGAGTCCATTGTTGTGGCTAGTGGGTCAATTCATCTCATTAAGACTTCTTTCCTTCCTTTTGCTGACCCTCTATTTTACCAAACATGATGTCTTTTTCTAGTGATTGGACTTTTCTGATGATGTGTCCAAAGTAAGCAAATCAAAGTCTCTCACTTCTAAGGGGCACTCTGGTTGTATTTCTTCCAAGAAATAGAAATAGAGCCATAGGACTCCCTAAAAGGGCACAGGCCTTTACCAAGAAGATTATAACAAAGACACAAACAAAACAGAGCACATGTCTCTTTCAGGCAGGCAGATCCCAAAGCAGGGGCTAAACCAAGCTTACCCAGCGGTCCTTCCTAAGCTTGGCAACCAGTCATGCCTCTCCTGGGGAAGAGTGAGGACTGGCAGTGAGAAGCCCAGGAGTCTTAGCAAGTGGATATTCCCTCCTCATGGAAGTATGCAAGTATGGGAAGGAAAGAAAAGTAAGTTTCTCTTCATTCAGCTCTTTGGATCAGCCTACACCATCTTGAATTATACAATTTACTGCGTTTTTTTCAACTTTGTTTACCTACGTGCCACTCCTACTAGACCCTAATCTTCCTGATGACAGGGATGTTTAATCTCTAAAATCAGTTTCAGAAACACAGTAGGTACTCAATAATTGTTGAATGGTTTATAGCTCAAAGACTGGTTTATGAAACTATTGAACTTTACCTGATCCCTGTAATCCTACAAACTATGATAGTTAAAGAAGTCTTCCTACTCTTTTTGTTCTTTTCCTTCCCTCTAGCAATAGTCTTTTCAAGTAAAATATCTCCTTATTTAAGTCCAGATTGGTTTTTATTTAGTCGTAACTACATAGATGATTTGACGTTCAGTAACAGGAGCTACTGATATGAGCCTCTTTTAATTCCTATCATTATTGGTAGGGTTTGTTCTAAGATTCTAAGGCAAGGTGCATCTAATGTCCACAGATGTTAGGGAACCCTGAGGGAAAAGCAAGCAGCGAGGTGGGTATGTTGTTTTTAGGTGCCATTGAGTCAATTCAGAGTCATAGTGACCCTATGTACAATACATGGAAATAATGTGGGTGAGTATACAGCAATTTAATTTACCACCGTGATTCACAGAGACACCTAGAACCTTTTAACAGCACCCTTCCCCGCCCTAGATGTACTCGATCATAATCCTCAGGACAAGGCCAAGAATCAGTATTTGTAAACAGCTCCCAAATGATTCACATCACAGTAACTGGGGGGAAACATTAAAACCTTTTCTCTTTCATTTGAATCCTCTTTATTGAAACTGCCAGTGTTTCAAATTATGCATTTCAATATTAACAGAATTGAACTGCACAATTTAATTTTTTAAACCCTAAACATTTAAAATCAGGCACTCATTTCCAACTCATGCCCCCCTCCTCTGAACATAACCTTTATTTGAATAGTGATTAAATTTAGGGAACATGCTTCATTTGCTTAATTTACTATAATATAGCTAAATTCATTTTGTAAATGATTAAAATGTGGCTCCATATTAAAGCCTTAATAGACTCACACAACTGAAGTTATTGGTGTCTAAGTCACTCACTTAAAAACACAGATAATGGATATCAATTTTCCAGTCAACTTTCTCATATTTATGACTCAACAGAGCTTGTTATCACCATACAAAGTCCAGGAAAAAATAGAAGATGACATTAAAAAAATGTGGTTGTTATGCACTGAACTGTATTCCTCTAAAATATATGTTGTAAATCCTAACCCCTATAGCAGTGGTTGGGAACCCTGGTGGTGCAGTGATTAAGTACTCGGCTGCTAACCAAAAGGTTGGAGATTCAAACCCCCCAGCCACTCTGAAGGAGAGAGGTGCGGTAGTCTGCTTCCACAAAGATTTACAGACTTGGAAACCCTATGGGGCATTTCTACTCTGTCCTAGAGGGTCCATATGCGTTGGAATCAACTCGATGGCAGTGGATTTGTTTTGGTTTATACCTGTGATTATAACCTCATCTGGGAATGTTTTTTTGTTATGTTAATGGGACAGAATTAGTGTAGGGTCTGCTTTGAGTCAATCTCTTTTGAAATATAAAAGGAGCAGATTAAACAAGCAGAGATGGGGGAAGATAGATGCCATGCATGAAGATCGCCAAGGAGCCAAGGAATAGAAGCCGAAGAGAAAAGGATCCTCTCCCAGACAGACAGACAGAAAGCCTTCTGCTAGAGCTGGCACCCTGAATTCAAACTTCTGGCTTCCTAAACTGTGAGAAAACAAATTTCTGTCTGTTAAAGCCAGTCACTTGTGGATTTCTGTCATAGCAACACCAGGTAATTAAGACAACAGTCTTCATCGAATCAGGTTAATTGTTGGATACCTTACGGGAAATGAGCATCTTGAGAAATTTTCTGTTTTTGAATAGATTGTTTGTTTTGGCACTTTATAGATGCAAACTCAGGCTACCTAAAGTGCATGACCAATTCCAGTATATGCTTTGGCCCCAGATTTATTTTTTTTCTTATTCCATATCACTTGCCAACATGGTAGGCAGTAAAGTGCAATGGGGAAAATATGAAGCCAAGTAACACAACAAAATACTGGAACACTTCTTGGGGTCAACTTTGAATCCATAAAGTGGCTGTTAATATTTTTCAATATTAACTCCAAAGAACATTTGTGATCTCTTGGACATCCTTGAGTTCCATCTAGAGTAGATATAGAAGGAAAACAGTAAAGAACGTGTGTGGAGGCATATATTTACTTGTAGAAGGATGGAGTCTAGAAATACAGTCCCAAGCAATTATACAGAGGAGAGAAGACATTAAAATGATGGAACATTGACTATATTACCAGGCATTTTACATTGATTGTTTCATTTAATTCTTACAAATCTCTGCAAAGAAGTTGTAAATACTGTCATTTTATGGATGAAGAGACTGAAGTTCTGAGACCCCAAGAAACTTGCTCAGAAATATAGATGTAGAAGGTCATGTAAAATGGAAAATCAGCCACTGAAAGCCCTATGGAGCATGGTTCTATTCTGTTACACATGGGGTTACCATGAGTTGGAATTGCCATGAGCTGGAACTGATTCTACAGAAACTCTTTTGTTTTTTTTTTTTCCCAAGGTCAAGATTCCTAGCCATAACTGTAAGACTCTAAATCCATTAATTATCCACTCAATCCCAATACTGTCTGTAATAAAGTGCTGTATTCTTTAATGCACTTTCTAATTCCATCCGGATAATAACCTTGTGGGATTGGGAAGAGTAATTATTTTTTTTTAATTTTTTCCCACATAAAAATTTATACATACATTGTTACGTGACTCTAATTGTTCTCCCCATTCTGTGACAGCACACTCCTCCTTTCCACCCCTGATTCCCCATGTCCATTCAACCAGCTCTTAACCTTCTCTGCCTTCCCATCTCACCTCCGGACAGAAGCTGCCCATTTAGTCTCTTGTATCTACTTGAACTAAGAGTCACACTCCTCATGAGTATCACTTTATGTCCCACAATTCAGTCCACTCCCTGTCTGAAGAGTCGGCCTTGGAAATTGTTTTAGTTCTGGGCTGACAGAGAATCCAGGGGCCATGCTTTCCAGGGTACCTCCAGTCTCAGTCAGACCATTAAGTCTGGTCTTCTTACTAGAATTTGAGTTCCGCACCCCACCTTTCTCCTGCCCCATCGGGTACTCTCTGTTGTGTTCCCTGTCAGGGTGGTCATTGGCGGTAGCCAGGCACCATCTAGTTCTTCTGGTCTCAGGCTAATGAAGTCTCTGGTTTATGTGGCCCTTTCTGTCTCTTGGGCTACTGCTTTCCTTGTGTCTTTAGTGTTCTTCATTCTCCTTTACTCCAGGTGGTTGGGACAAGTTGATGCATCTTAGATGGCTGCTTGCAAGCCTTTAAGACCCCAGAAGCCACTCACCAAGTTAGGATGCAGAACATTTTGTTAATAAGCTTTGTTATGCCAATTGACCTACCCCTGCTACTTTGTCCCTCAAAGTGTTTAATTGTATTCAGGAAACTTCTTAGCTTTGGTTTAGTCCAGTTGTGCTGACTTCCCCTGTAGTAAGTGCTGTCAGGAAGAGTAATTCTTATATTCCCTCACTTGAAAGATAAGGGAAAAAAATAAAAGCTTTTCAGTATTCTATGCTGCCTCCATCAAAGAATACTTCATTCTATATTTTTATTACTTTTAAGGCTTATAAATTTTAGATATTTATTGTATATGTGTAATCATCCACAAAATGTAGCAGCCTGCCTCAAAATGGAGCAGACTTTAGATTTAGAAGATCTGGACACACCAATCTCAGTTCTGCCTCCTACTATTTGTTCAAAGTGCTGTCTCTCTGAGATTCAGAGGTGCATTTTATAGTTCCTGGCACACCATAGGCACCTATGAGGTACACATTTTACATGACAAGGACATTGATCAGGCTCAAATTGGCTGTAGGCCAGAGTGATGATAAACAGAAGGGCAGTATTGACTGGGTTCTAGACGTAGAGACCCATAGCTTTAGCCAAGGGTGTGCTAAAAGCCAGGTCATAGCAAGGAGTGTCTCTTCTGAATTGTTTTTCTCAGACGCAATATTTTTCTTTTGACATGCCTTTGGAGCTGTACATGTCTACCTATAATAGCTTCTTCACACCACACACTGACCTGGCCACTAGATTTATCACTTCTGTTGACAGAGTAGCGCTAGATTCTTTTACAGGAAGAACTTGGCATTGGTTTCACCTTCGTCCCTGGCTGGGGCTCTTGGCATTGGAGACCCTTCCTGGCTTTAAAAGAAGAAAAATAAATTAGCAAAATATATTCAATCAGCCCAGCAATATTTTGAACCAAATATACAAAGCAAATGAGTGTGTTATTTCTTTAAGTGCTTAATTTGAGAAGAATTTCATCTAGAACTTTGTAAGCAAGAAGCCATGTTTAGCTATTTATCATATAAATACAAAATTTTTAATTTATTTTTACTTATAAATGTTATTATGTAAATTAAAATAATTAACATGTATTAGCTACATACTATATGTCAGGTACTGTGCTTAATGCGTTAAATGGACTATTTTATATACTTAATTATGAATTTTATATAATTATTTACATTTTAGGGTGAAAACTAACCCTCAAAGATATTAAATATCCTTCCCAAAGTCAATGGAGTCCCAGTTGGTGCAAAATGTTAACTCACTTCACTGCTAACCAGAAGGTTGGAGGTTCACCCAAAGGCACCTCAGAAGAAAGGCCTGGTGATCTACTTCTGAAAAATAAGCCATTGAAAATCCTATGGAGCACCGTTCTATTCTGATACACATAGGGTCATCGTAACTTGCAATGGACTCCACAGCAACTCTTCTGATTTTTTTTCCCCCAAGGTCAAACAGCTGATAAATGACAGAACTAGAAATTAAAGCTAGGTCTGGAGAGTTTCAAAACTCTTAATAACTAGCCCAGTGCCTTTTCCATCCTCTGCTATATCTTCTTTACAGTTATTTTCTATGCAATATATTAATATTCTTCTGTCTTTCACTGCTCATCCACTAGCTGACTCATTGTAGTTGTTGCTATAGACCAAAACCATCTTGCCAAGTGATGCTAAATTTGGCCCGAATAGTGGACATTTCCCTTCAGGCATCATGCAGCAGCTGTCTTGACTAGTTTGGTAGAATTTGATGCAAAATGAGTTTGGGAGTGTGTTTGGTTCACTTTCAGAGTTGTAAAGAGTTTAATGTTTAAATGATGTTGAATTGTGAATCAGCCCATGAAGAAGGAGTGCTTTTGACAGCTGTGTGTGACACCAAAGTTTCGCATGTACTGCCTTACGTGATCTCATCAGAAAAACGTTCTGAGGTCGAAAACATCAGTATTATTATCCCCCACTTTATTGCTTGTTTGTTTTCTTTACCTATGGCTCAGTGAACTAGAGTTATGTCCATGTTTCTCAATGCAGAGGTCAGACCAGGCTTAAAGATGGTTAAAGTACAGATAAGGAGATGGAGGGCTGGGGCTGGGGATTCAAAGAACAGCAGAAAAGAGGGAGGGAGAATTGATTAAAAAATTATGGAGGAACAGCTTTCAAAAGTGTCTTTTTTACCACATTTATGGGTGTATCTCACATGTGTAGGATTCTGTTGGTGGCTGTGAGGACTATTTATAGAGACATAAGTCCCTACCTCAGAAACAACTCCATTAAGAAAGATAAGACAGAAGTGCACATACCTACAATACAGGTGAGCATGCATGCAATCAAATTAGAATGAGTATTTAAATTACTTTCTACAGAAGTGTAGAAGAAACAAGGATACCTTCTATCTAAAAATGATCAGCCATGACAAAGTGAAATTTGACTGAAACTTGAAGACTCTTCAAGGAAGGCTATGGATTCCAAAGGTGACGAAGAGAAAGCAGGAGTCTGAGCTGAGTGGATGCAAGAGAGGCTGGCAGGTATAATGTGGTTGGAAAATGGTAAGTTGAAGGGAAAGGCAGAAAGCTAAGGCACTAAATAGAAAGTAATAGGACAGGCCACCGATACGTTTTGGTGTCAAATTATTATGGATGGGGAGAGTTCCTTGGCAGATTAAGAGATTGAGAATTTATTCAGAAGCTAGTGGGGATGGTCTATTTGCCTGTTCCAAGACAAATGTCTCTTTTCTGAGTAATCAAACTTGATTCTGGATTAAAAACACTGACCCCATTTACCTTTCAAACTTTCACATCAGAATTTGGTCCGACAGCAATCAGAAAAAATTTTATTTTGGAAGTAAAACTAACTGAAAGGATGAAAATTTGTCTTTCTTTAACTATTTAACAAAAATTTCTAAGAATATAGCTGAAATTAAAAAAAAGCAGAAATGTAGACAGAGATGATCTTCACAGCAATATTATTGATAGCAGTGAAAAATTAGGAACAACTTGAATTTCTTTATCAGGGGCATAGTAAAGTTATGATATGTCAGTACAATAGAATACAGTGTGATAATTTTAAAAGTTTTGATGATCTGTGTAAAATTGGAAGGGAATGGAACAAAATATTAATGATTAGCTTAAGGCACAGGATTCTGGGAGGATTTTGTTTTCATCTTTATAAATTTCTCTTCAATTTGTGAGAATGAATTAATCATGTATTTATTAACTAATCAGAGTAGAAATTAAAATCAAAATAAAAAGTTTTAATTAAAATCTAAAGGTAACTCCAGGCAATGGTTTCCAACAATGGAAATATCTTTGGGATGAGTATATGTCAATCAAGGTGATGATTAGAAGGGAACATACGTTACCTGCGTGAGCATATTCTAGTCACTTAATTTTCTACTTCCTTAATCTATGTTTGACTATCTATGGCCCCAAATCTTTGCTAAAAAAAGAAGAGCCCTATCTTCTCAGTGAGCCTTGCTAGGTGAAGGTGCCAGTGAAAAACATTCTGGCTTCTGATGGGGGGATCAGGGGAAGATCTGATTTATTTTTACACTGTCAGAGTCTGGTACTGTGCTTGAAGCCCTGTAGATATTAAGGCATTAGTGTTGACTGAATGAAAGAAATATCTGGTCAAAAAATTTGTTTTTCTCACAAATACTAGAAGGTTTATCTGAGAATTTTGTTCCTCTTTGCCTTGGGGATTTTTCTAAATCACATACTCAATGTATCTAAATGTTATAGAGAATGCATTTTCTGATATTTCCTTTGAAGGTGATGGTGGTAGTGGGGGGAGGGGGAGACCCTGGTTATTTCCCTTACTGGTTTCGTGACTACAGACAAATCACTTACGTTCTATGATTTTTACTTTCTCAAAGGATTGGCTTTAGGGTTAAAAAAAAAAAAAAGTGGAAATATGTAGCACTGGAATAAAAGAGGTGGAAGATAAATGTTGACTGAGTTTGAATGGATTTCTTTTTAATTAACATGATGGACTGCAAGGCATTTTGGAGAAGCTGTGAGCCTAGGGAAAAGAGAGATTCAACATTCATTATTGCAGAAAGCAATATGGGAGGTGGGGGTGTGTTAAAGTAAAGACCTGGACAGCCTTAATATCAAGGAAAAAAAAAAAAAGTCGTAGATAGTTGCAAATCCCACTATCTGGCTTCTGCGGACTCTAGCTTAGTAGGGAGTACCACATTAGCTTTAAAAGCAAGGGGTAATCTCAAATTTAAAGGAACATTTCTAGTGTTGGCTAATTTCATCACAGTTCCAGAAACTGCCAGGAATAGACAGTAAAATCTCTATAAATTTACAAACTGATTTTCTCAACACATTCTGCAAGTGTTTCATCATCCACTTACAGGTGCTATGAAGGCAAGAAAAAGAAAGATCAAGGTGGCTGTGCTCCAAGGCCACAAGTTGTGCTACAATATAAATCCTAATAGTGCCCCACAGGAAATAGCCTCCCGCCCCCCGCCGCCCAAAACTCAGGCCCATAGCAGAGCTAGTCTTTTTTTTTTCAGTCTTCTGTGGTTTGTAGAGGCAGCACCACCTAGTGACACAGCCTGGCTTTTTGGAATAAGACAATTAGATCCTCTCACTAATTTAACTTTTTCTTGATCCTCATTTTTTTTTAATCTGTAAAATATGATTAACAACATTTCTTTTTTTTAAAATTTTTTTTATTGTACTTTAGGTGAAGGTTTACAGAACAAATAGTTTCTCGTTAAAAAGTGAGTACACACATTGTTTTATGACATTGGCTAACAACCCCACGACATGTCAACCCTCTCCCTTCTCGACCTTGGAGGACCTTTTTTTCGGTGAAAGTATACATAGCCAAAGATACACAATTTCAAAAATTTCTACATGTACAATTCAGTGACATTGATTACATTCTTCCAGTTGTGCTGCTATTCTCACTATCCTTTTCCAAATTATTCCGTCATCATTGTCTTCAACTCACTGTCCCCTAGGCTTCCAATCAAAACTTTTGAGTTGCTGTTGTCAGTTTGATCTCACATAGATAATTCTTTTTTTGTGTGTGCGCTTTAGACAAAGGTTTGAACAAAATATTTTCTCATTAAACAGTTAGTACACATACTTACATATGACAATGGTTAACAACCCCAACGACATGTCAGCACTGTCCCTTCTCAACCTTGGGTTCTCTATCACCAGGTTTCCTATCCCCTCCTACCTTCTAGTACTTGTCTCTGGACTGCTATGTCTCGTTAGTCCGGATTTGTTTTAGGGGGCTGTCCAATCCCTGGCTAAAAGGTGAACCTTGGGAGTGGCTTAACCACTGAGCTAAAAGGATGTCTGGGGCGCATACTCTCGGGGTTTCTCCAATCTCTGTCAGGCCAGTAAATCTGGTCTTTTCTTGTGTGTTAGAATTTTGTTCTACATCCTTCTCCAGCTCTGTCCTGGACCCTCTGTTGTGATCCCAGGTAGAGCAGTTACTGGTGGTAGCCGGGCACTTTCTAGCTGTACTGGACTCAGTCTCGTAGAGACCTTGGTAGCTGCAGTCCATTAGACCTTTGCACTAATCTTTTCCTTGTATTCTGTTCTCTTCATTCTTCCTTGCTCCTGAAGGGGCGAGACCAGTCGAGTATCTTAGATGGCTGCTCACAGGCTTCTTACAGACGCTACTCACCAAGGTATAATGTAGAACATTGTCTTTATAAACTGTGTTATGCCGATTGAGCTAGATGTTCCCCGAGACCATAGTCCCCACAGCCCTCTGCCCAGCAATTCAGTCCCTCAGGGAATTTGGATGTGTCTATGGAGCTTCCATGACCTTTCCTTGTACAAGTTGTGCTGGCTTCCCCAGTATTGTGTACTGTCTTAACCTTCACCAAAGTTACCACTTATCTATTGTCTATTTGGTATTCCCCCCAACCCCTCCCATCCTTCGTAACCAACAAAGACTGTTACTTTTTGTGTGTAAACTTTTCCATGAGTTTTTACAGTAGAGGTCTCATACGATATTTGTCCTTTTGTGATTGACTTATTTCATTCAGCATAATGTCCTCCAGTTTCATCCATGTTATGAGATGCTTCACAGATTCATCATTGTTCTTTATCATTGCATAATACTCCATTGTGTGTATGCACCATAGTTGGTTTATCCATTCTTCTGTTGATGGGAATCTAGGTTGTTTCCATCTTTTTGCCATTGTGAACAATACTGCAATAAACATGGTGTGCATATGTCTATTCGTGTGACGGCTCTTATTTCTTTAGGATATATTCTTAGTGGGATTGCTGGATCATATGGTATTTCTATTTCTAGCTTTCTAAGGAGGTGCCGTATCATTTTCCAAAAAGGTTGTATTATTATGCATTCCCACCAGCAGTGCATAAGAGTTCCGATCTCCCTGCAGCCTCTCCAACATTTATTTCTGGTATTTTTGATTCCTGCCAGTAATGCCGGGGTGAGATGATACCTCATTGTGGTTTTAATTTGCATTTCTCTCATGGCTAGTGATTGTGAGCATTTCCTCACTTGTCTTTTGTCCGCTTGAATGTCTTCTTTGGTGAAGTGTCTGTTCATTTCCTTTGCCCATTTTTTAATAAGTTTATTTGTCTTTTTGTTGTAGCTGTGTTAGATTTATTTGTAGATTATAGACATTAGACCTTTGTCTTACTTGTATTGTCCAAAGATTTTTTCCCAGTCTCTAGGTCCTCTTTTTAACTCTTTTGGTGAAGTCTTTTGAAGAGCATAGGTGTTTGATTTTTAGAAGATCCCAGTTATCTACCTTATCTTCTAGAGTTTGTGTGTTGTTGGTTATGGTTTATATCCTGTTAATGCGGAGTATTAGGGCCTCTAGTGTTGATCCTGTTTTTCCTCCTATGAGCTTTAGAGTTTTTCAATTTATATTTAGGTCTTTGATTAATTTTGAATTAGTTTTTGTATATGGTGTGAGGTATGGGTCCTTTTTCATTTTTTTGCAGATGGACATCCACTTTTGCCAGGACTATTTGTTAAAAAGATGGTCTTTTTCCCATTTGATGGACTTTGGGCCCTTGTCGAAGATCAGGTGACCATAGGTGGATGGATTTAAATCTAGGTTCTCTATTCTGTTCCATTGATCAATGTATCTGTCATTGTACCAGTACCAGGCTGTTTTGACTACCATAGCTATATAGTAGGCTCTGAGGTCAGGTAGTGTGAGTCCTCTTACTTTGTTCTTCTTCAATAGTGCTTTACTTATTCAGGGCATATTCCCTTTACATATGAAGTTAATGATTAGTTTTTTGATCTCTTTAAAGAATGTTGTTGGCATTTGTATCAGGATTGCATTGTATTTGTAAATTGCTTTTGGTAAAATTGTCATTTTCACTATGTTGAGTCCACCTGTCCATGAGCCTGGTGTGTTTTTACATTTAGGTAGATCCCTTTGTGTTTCTTGCAGTAGTGTTTTGCAGTTTTGTTTGTATAGGTCTTTTACATACCTGGTTAGATTTTTCCTAAGTATTTTATATTTTTGGGAGCTATTGTAAATGGTATTGTTTTCCTGATTTGCTTTTCATTGTTCTCTTTATTGGTATCTAGGAATACAACTGATTTCTGATTTTTGTATGTTTGTCTTGTATCCTGCTACTCTGCTGAATCTTTCTATTAGTTCCAGTAGATTTCTCGTGGAGTCTTTAGGGTTTCCTGTGTATAGTGTCATATCATCCTCAAACAGGGACAGTTTAACTTTGTTACCAATTTGGATGCCCCTCATTTCTTTTTCTTGCCTTATTGCTCTAGCTAAAACTTCCAGCACAATGGTAAATAAGACTGGAGATAAAGGGCATCCTTGTCTTGTTCCTGTTCTCAAGAGGAATGTTTTCAGCCTCTCTCCATTAAGAATGATGTTGGC
>NW_004444154.1:3453878-3495384 GCF_000243295.1 Trichechus manatus latirostris
CAATCACAAAATGGAGGCCAACCACACAATTCCGGGACTCATGGTCAAGCCAAACTGATACACACATTTTTGGGGGTACATAATTCAAATCATGACAGTTGTTATTCAGTTTCTATGTAATTCATTTTTTTTTCCCTTGTTCTTTCTGTTGTTAATTTCTACCTTGATGACGTTGTGGTCAGAGAAGATGCTTTGTATTATCTCAGTGTTTTGGATCTTGTTGAGAACTTCTCTCTGGCCTAAGAAGTGGTCTATTCTGGAGAATGTTCCATGTGCATTGGAAAAGAATGTGTACTTTGCAGCTGTAAGGTGGAGCGTCCTATATATGTCTGTGAGGTCAAGTTGGCTAATTGTACTCTTTAGGTCTTCTGTATCTTTGTTGAGTTTCTTTTTAGATGTTCTGTCCTTTATCTAGAGTGGTGTGTTGAAGTCTACTATGATTGTGTAACTGTTAATCTCTCTTGTGCTGTTAGAGTTTGTTTTATGTATTTTGCAGCCCTGTCATTGGGTGCATAGATGTTTTTTATGGTTATGTCTTCATGATGGATAGTCCCCTTAGTCATTATATAGTGTCCTTTTTTGTCTTTTATGGTGGATTTTGTTTTAAAGTCTATTTTATCTGAGATTAGTATTGCCACTCTTGCTCTTTTTTGGTAGTTGTTTGCTTGATATATTTCTTCCAGCCTTTGATTTTTAGTAAACTTACATCTTTGTTTCTAAGGAGTGTCTCTTGCAGACAACATGTTGATGGATCCTGTTTTTTTTAATCCATTCTATCACTCTCCATCTCCTTATGGGGGCATTTAGGCCATTTACCTTCAATGCAATTATTGATAGGTGTGAATTTATTGTTGTCATTTTGTATTGCTTTTTTTTTGTAGTGCCAATGTTTTCTTTGTTCCTCTTACTCTCCTGTGCTGAATTACTTTTGTCTGTGGATTTTTTTCATTTCTTTTGTTTTTGTAGGTTTTTGTTTTTGCTGAGACTTAATGTTTTTCTTCTTTATTTTGATGAGTAGGTTTGTTAACTTTCTTTGCAGTTACAATGAAATTTACCCCTATCTTTCTAAGTTTGAAGCAGTCTATTATTACTTGGTATTGCCTCATCTTCTTCTCCATTAGAAGGTTCTGTACCTACACTGTTTATTCCCTATCTTATTGTTCTGATGTTGTCGTCATTTACAGATTAACTGCTCTGATTTCCTGTTGTATTTTAGTATTTGGATAGTCCTTGAGAGTTCATTTCCTAGATTGATGTCTGGCTGGTATGATCTTGCAACCTAGATTTAGCCTGTAGTCTCATATTGTTTGTTCTCAGATCGAAGGACTCCCTTTAATAATTCCTGTAAGTTTGGTTTGTTTTTACATATTCCCTTAATATCTCTTTATCTGGAAATGTCCTAATTTCACCATCGTATTTGAATGAGAGTTTTGCAGGATATATTATTCTCGGCTGGAATTTTTTTTCTTTCAATCTTTTATATATGTCATCCTACTGCCTGCATGCCTGCATGGTTTCTACCGAATAATCTGAGCTTAGTCTTATTGTTTCTCCTCTGTACGTGACTTTTTATTTTTCTCGAGCTGCTCTCAGGATTCTTTGTCTTTGGTTTTCGCAAGTGTGATTATGATATGCCTTGGTGACTTTCTTTTGGATTCTATCCTATATGGGGTTCATTGTGTTTCTTGAATGGCCTGCTTTTTATCTTTCATGATATTGGGGAAGTTTTCTTTCAGCAATTCTTCAATGATCCTCTCAGTATTTTCTGTTTTATCCCCCTGTTCTGGAATTCCAGTCACTTGAAAATTTTTGCTTTTGATTGTGTCTCACATAATTAGTGTCTCTTCATTTTTCTTCATTATTTCTTCTGATTTTTCCTCAAACACTTGTATCCAAGTGTTTGTCTTCAGTTTTGCTGATCCTGTCTTCCACCATTTCAAACCTGATCCTCAGCCCCTCTATGACACCGTCCCTTTCTGAAATCTTGTTTACCTTTCAGATTTCTATATGTTGTTTTTGGCTGATTTCTAGTTGTGTATTTATTTTGGCATTTTGTTCCTGCATTATTTTCCTGAATTCTTCCATTTTTTTGTCTGTATTTTCCATGAATTTTTCTGCTTTTTCCATGAATTTGTCTATTTTTCCCTCGTTTTTGTCTGCTTTTGCTTCAACTCTTGGATAGCTCTGAATATTATAGATTTGAATTCCCTATCAGGTAGTTCTAGTACCTTTTCTTCCACTGGAAAGTCATCTGGTGTTTTATTTTGGATACCTTCTGGAACCATCCTGTCCTGTTTTTGTAAATGTTTTGATATTGTCTGCTGTCTTCGGGGCATTTGGTGGTTATTTTCCTTAATTATTAGTTGTAGATTTGTTTGTTTTGTCCTGCTTTTTTGTTTTATTTGGCTATGTCTGAGAAGGCAGGTTTTGTGTTCTTTGTTGTTTGCTCGTCTGTGGGCACGACACTTTTCACCTCCTTCTCCAATTGGCAGAGTGTGTGGTTCAGATATGGTACAGCAGGGCAGGTCTAGCTGAAGAGGAGTTGTTGGGATGGGTTGGTTGTGGCACTTACTACGGCCACCAGTGCAGGACGGTAATCAGTACAGGTCAGGTTCTCGTAGGCCTTGCCTAGGCTTCTTGGTGGTGTGATGTTCTGCCCACAGTACAGGTAGGCAGGATGGAGGGCAGAGATTATGATGTGTGAAGCTAGGATGGGTATGGGAGAGAGAAGAGAGGAATAGGAGCCAAAAACATGCAACCAAACAAAAAAGAGTGCTATGGGAGTTTGCTGTTGGAGTGGAGAGATGAGAGACCATAAAATAGAGAAAAACAAAAAGGAGAAGAAGAAAAAGTGAGTAAACAAAAATTAGAAAGAAAAAAGAAAAGTGAATCTCCCAGGGATCCCATTGGTGCAGCTGCGAGGTCTGGGGAAGTTGCTCCCAGGCCGTGAAATACAGTCTGGATAGAAAGGGTAGAGGTTTCACTCAGCACCAGGTATTCAGTGGACAGGAAGGGAAGTAAAGTATAGAGATGAGAAACTGAGTAATGAAGAAAGAGTAAAAGAGAATAATAGATTAAAGAAAACAAAACAAATAAATAAAAAAAAGAACAAGAAACCTCCCCCCCCAAAAAAAAAAACCAGAATAAAAAAAAAAAAACAAGAAAAAATAAATGCCCTCACGCATCCCTCTGCATGTCTGCACAAACTGAGGGAGTAGGTCCCAAGCTGCGTAGTACTGCCCAGCTAGAACAGGCTCCCAATTCTAGAAAAGAAAAAGAAAACAACAAACAAATAATTCAAAACAAACAAACAAAAAAGCCCCAGGATCCCACCAGTGTGGCAGCTTTGGCTGGGAAGCAGTTTCACATTCAAGCAGCATTTCACCACCTTTCAGGAAGAAGCATAGATGGAGTACGGAGCAAGGTTTTGAGATAAAATAAGGAGAGGTGGTCAGAGGTAAAGAAGAAATCTAAAGTAGCAGAAAAAAGCAATAGGAGCAGCCAACAAATGGCACTTAGGGAACCAGCCAGTGAGGGCAGGTGGAATCCAAGCGACACTGGGGTGAAGCTGGTGCTTCCCAGCCAAGAGACTGTGGCCACATGAAACAGAGTAGGGCGAGTGGGAGTGAAGAATGGTGGGTGGTGGGAAAGTGCATATCGCTGGTTACTGGTTGTTCTGTTTCCTGCTGGAAACTCCGTGAAGGTGCTTTCTCATACCCCAGTTAGCTGATCTCTGATAGGAGTCAAAGATGGTGGATCCATGCTGCTTTAGGTGATGGGGCACCTCTGTATGTGTCTCTCCTCGTTTTCTGTTCTCTGTCAGTTTCTTATTCCATTCAGTGCTTGGTTGAGTTCTTTATCTCTTCATTTGATGCTTAGGGTTTCAGGATTGCTGTTTTCTTGGTTTGGTTTAGTTTTTCAGGTCTTTGCTGTGGAGGGATGGCGTAGTGCTTCTGGCTATAGTGCCATGTTGCCCGGAAGTCTATTTCTCACATTTCTTAAAAGAAGTAAACAAGATAAACTTTATCTTAAGTGAATTCAAGATACATGCATTATCGTATGGAATTTCAACCTTATAATAATCCTCACATTACAGATGAGACAACTGAGTTTTAGGCAGACAAAGTAACTCGCCCAACATCATGTGACTTTAAGTGGCAGAACTGGACTTGCTGCCAGCAAATCTGGTTAATATTCAAATAGTAGTGAGCACTGTCTAGACAAAAGCACCATGCAAGTGTTCATATTTTATGTAGAATGTAAGTAGGCTCAATGTCCATGACTGGGATTTGATTTTTGCCCCAAAATGGACCAACTGTGTGAAGTTGCACCCATTAAATTTGTATAATCTTCGGTATGGATTACACCTCAATATAAAGAATACAAAAATCCTCACAACCGGACCAATAAGCAACATCATGATAAATGGAGAAAAGATTGAAGTTGTCAAGGATTTCATTTTACTTGGATCCACAATCAAAACCCATGGAAGCAGCAGTCAAGAAATCAAAAGATGCATTGCCTTGGCCAAATTTGCTGCAAAAGACCTCCTTAGTGTTGAAAACAAAGATGTCACCTTGAAGACTAAGATATGCCTGATCCAAGTCATGGTGTTTTCAATCGCCTCATAAGCATGAGAAAGCTGGACAATGAGTAAGGAGGACTGAAGAAGAATTGACGCCTTTAAATTGTGGTGTTGGCGAAGAATATCGAATATACCATGGACTGCCAGAAGAACAAACAAATCTGTCTTGGAAGAAGTACAACCACAGTGCCCCTTAGAAGCAAAGATGGTGAGACTATGTCTCAAATACTTTGGACATATTATCAGGAAGGATCAGTCTCTGGAGCAGGACGTCATGCGTGGTAGAGGGGTCACTGAAAAAGAGGAAGACGGTCAGTGACATCTATTGACACAGTGGTTGCAACAACGGGCTCAAATATAGCAACGATTGTGAGGATGGCACAGGACCAGGCACTGTTTTGTTCTGTTGTACATAGGGTCAGAACAAATTCAATGGCACCTAACAACAATTGAAAAGGACCAACTCTGTGAGGTTGCACCTATTAAATTTCTGTTATCTTTTGATGTTGGTAATACACATCAAAAGAGAATATTAAACAAGATCATGCATTAAGTACTTTATAAACTCTGAAGGTTAGGTTTAATTAAATTGTGGTTATCATTTTTGGTTTATGTTCTGTGTAAACACAAATAGAATGGCAATAGAAGAGGATGTTAGAGGAATATAGGATGAAATGGGAAGGATGATAAAAACTGGTTAGATAGTTGGCATTGTCTGCTTTCCCCCATACCACTCCTGCCAGAAGAATAAACAAATGTCAGTAAAAGGACTTTTACACATATATATTGTGTACTAGATGGCTGCTGTGGCACCTCCCCCCTGCCAAAACAACAACAACAGATTAGCACTCCTATTTCTAGCCATTAATGAGACCCTCAGACTCTTTTCCAATACATGAGGTATAAAAGGGGTCCTAGGCTTATTTTATTTTATTTTATTTTTTTGCTGAAGATCATTCAAAACTGGCTGTAGCAGTACGTCAACAGGGAATTGCCAGAAATTCCGGTCGTACTCAGAAGAAGACATGGAACCAGGGATATCATTGCTGATGTCAGATGGATCCTAGCTGAAAGCAGAGAATAAAGATGTTTACCTATGTTTCATTGACTATGCAGAGGCATTCGACTGTGTGGATCATAACAAATTATGGATAACATTGTGAAGAATGGAAATTCCAGAACACTTAATTGTACTCATGAGGAACCTGTACATAGATCATGAGGCAGTTGTTTGGACAGAACAAGGGGATACTGTGGTTAAAAGTCAAGAAAGGTGTGTGCCAGGGTTGCATACTTTCGCCATTCCTATTCAGTTTGTATGCTGAGCAAATAATCGGAGAAGCTGGACTATATGAAGAAGAACGGGACATCAGGATTGGAGGAAGACTCATTAATAACCTGCATTATGCAGATGACACAACCTTGCTTACTGAAAGAGGACTTGAAGCACTTACTGATGAAGATCAAAGACCACAGCCTTCAGTATGGACTACACCTCAACATAAAGAAAACAAAAATCTTCACAACAGGACCAATAAGCAACATCATGAAAAATGAAGAAAAGTTTGAAGTTGTCAAGGATTTCATTTCACTTGGATCCACAATCAACACCCATGGAAGCAGCAGTCAAGAAATCAAAAGATGCATTGCATTGGGCAAATCTATTGTAAAAGACCTCTTTAAAGTGTGGAAAAGCAAAGATAACACCTTGAAGACTAAGGTGAGCCTGACCCAAGCCATGGTATTTTCAATCCCATCATATGCATGTGAAAGCTGGACAACGAATAAGGAAGACCGAAGAAGAATTGACGCCTTTGAATTGTTGTGTTGGCGAAGAATATTGAATATACCGTGGACTGCCAAAAGAACAAACAAACCTGCCTTGGAAGAAGTACAACCAGAATGCTTCTTAGAAGCAAGGATGGCGAGACTACGTCTTACATACTTTGGACATGTCAGGAGGGATCAGTCCCTGTAGAAGACATCATGCTTGGTAAAGTAGAGGGTCAGTGAAAAAGAGGAAGATCCTCAAAGAGATGGATTGACACAGTGGCTGCAACAATGGGCTCAAGCATAATAATGATTGTGAGCATGGTGCAGGACCAGGCAGTGTTTCATTCTGTGGTGCATAGGGTCACTATGAGTGGGAACCGGCTCGAGGGCAACTAACAACACAAAAACAGGCTTATTTTTGTTTTTCGGTGAGAAAGATAATTACTATATGGCAGTACAGAAGTTTTTTTTTTTTTAGGATTTTTATTATTACACTTTATTTCATGAAGAAGTTTTATGTGTATAGAAAATTTGTACAGAAAGTACAGAGGGTTCCTGTATACCTTATATTGCCCCTGCACACAGTTTCTTTTATTATTAATGTCTTGCATCAGGGTGGCACATTTGTTAAAACTGATGAACCAATATTGATATATTATCAGTAACTAAAATCCATTGTTTACATTAGGGCTCACTCTTTGGGTTGTACAGTCCTATGGGTGTTGACAAATGCATAATGCCATGTGCCTTCCATTACAGTATCATATAGAATGGTTTATTTGCCTTA
Organism: Trichechus manatus latirostris; assembly: GCF_000243295.1. Taxonomy (NCBI): domain Eukaryota; kingdom Metazoa; phylum Chordata; class Mammalia; order Sirenia; family Trichechidae; genus Trichechus; species Trichechus manatus. The sequence goes on from NW_004444154.1 coordinate 3,461,024, forward strand.
AAAAATCATGTGCTCCACCTACTTATCCCGTCTCCTGCAGCTTGTTTTTAAAGAGTTTTAGAATGCTTAAACTCTTAGGCATTATAGTTTCCCTTGCCCCTACCACATCTCTTAAGATAATTGCTACTGACTAAACAGAGATATGCTCTAGATTCAAGGTTCTCAGAAAGTACCACTATATACAATCTCTGAACTTTTAAAGGGAAAATAAAAATAAAAAGAGTACTTCCCAAAGTACTCTGGATAGCTTTTGTGACACAGAAATGGAGAAATGTTAGTTTGGAGCTAAAAGGTAGGAAAAGAACTATATATAAGTTACACAATTTCAAATCTCAGATCTGCCTTTTACAAGCTGTGTGACCTTGAGCAAGTTATATGGTCTCTCTGTGCTTCAGCTTCTTTATTTATTACATGGAGTTAATAATAATACCTACTTCATAGGTTTGCTGTAACGTTTATTGTTAGGTGTCATCCTGTCAGTTCTGACTCATAGTGAACCCATGCACAACAGAAGAAAACTTTGTTTGGTCCTGTGCCATCCTCACAATCGCTGCTATGTTTGAGCCCATTGTTGCAGCCACTATGTCAATCTATCTCATTGAAGGTCTTTCTCTTTTTTGTTGACCCCTACTTTATCAAGCATGATGTCTTTCTCCAGTGATTGGTCCCTTCTGATGACGTGTTCAAAGTAAGCAAAACGAACACTTGCCATCCTGAATTCTAAGGAGTATTTTGGTTGTGCTTCCTCCAAGATAGATTTGTTTCTTCTTCTGACAATCTATAGTTTATTCAGTATTCTTCCCCAACACCAGAATTCAAATACATCACTTCTGCCTTCCTTTTAATTGTCCAGCTTTCACATGCATGAGACTGTACGCATATGCAGCTATAAGGTTTAAAGTTGTTATTATGCTTAGAACAGAGCTTGGCAAGTAATAGGTGCTATGTGAGTATAGTTATTTCCTCGTTGATGCTGCCAAACTCTGTATACGGTGTGTGTCTCCTTGTATTGTGGTTTCTTAAGACAGTTGTGGTTTGCTTTTCTTTTTCTTCCTAGTAAACTGCAGCCTTCTAGAGAAGGGTCATCAAATTACAGTTCATTTTCCAAATCAAGTCCACAACCTCCTTTTTTATAACCTATAAGCAAGCTAAGAATGCTTCTTACTTTTTTAATGAGTTGTAAAGAAAAGAAGAATGAATGAATGAATGTGAGACAGAGACTGTAGGTAGTCACAAAGCCTAGAATACTTAGTAACTGGCTTTTGACAGAAAAATCTGCTGGCCCCTATTCTAGAGAACAGAGATCGTATTTCATTTATTTTTATGCTCAATGTATTTTTGGAAAAGGGGAAAATATAAAGAATGGAAAAGAGGGGATATATCCAAGCAAAATACCATGGGAACATCATGGAAGGAATAATTAGTTCTAACAGTGCACATCAAGGAAGGCTTCAAGTAGGTTTTTAAGGATGGGGTGGTCTCAATGAGCGAAGAAGGTATGGTACATTGAGGTTTGTAACACAGAAACATTTTTTAAATATTTCACAGATGACATTGAAATAACTGGTGATGATTTTACAAATGTAGTGAAGGCCTGGATGAGGAAAAATGTCTCTTAGGATTCCTAACAGCCCTGTGTGCTGAACATTATTGTTCTCTTTTCATAGAGGAGGAAACTGACTAAAGGGTTTGAGTTGCTCAAAATCTCATAACTTGTAAATATCAGGGTAGAGACTTGAAATAAGATGCAGTCAGACAAGCTATTGAAAGGGCCTATATCCTCTCTCATCACCTGCTGAATAATTTACCTTCATAGGTAGGTTCTCATAAACCCATCTTGCTCAGCATCTTACTGACGATTGTGAAGATTGTTAAAAGTCCTATTTCAAGCTTAAAGGCTCAACATAAATCCTGTTCTGGACTTAGAGCTAGGAACTAGGGCTTAGCCCTGGGCCTAGTTACATATAGTTTGTGCTTTTGATCCAGTCACAGCTTCCTTTTCTTGTTCTGTCTCATACCTCCCAGCATCCATCCCCAAGTGCCTGCATTGAATGACTTTCAAAGACCTCATGTCCTTAGCAGTTTGTATGGTAAGTTCCCCTGAATGTCTCTGGGTCTGTGGTTCTGCTTGTTAAGTCATTGGTTATGATATCAACTCTTTTTATGGCCATAAGTCATCTGTCTGCTATCTGGGTCTCTGCCACAAGTTTATTGCCAGAATTCATCTAACCCTGACTACCTACATCTGCAAAACCATTTGTCCAGTGCTTCTGAACAGTTTTCTTGATGAAGCACTGTCTTTTACTATGCTATTGCCTATTCTGCCACAGAAGTATGTCTGTTGCCCCATCCCTCTTTTTCCCTGGTCTTCACCATCTTAAAATATGAATCTTCCTTAGTGGCTATACAAGTTAAGAATGAAACAAACAAACAAGAGAAGATAATGTCTCAGATTACTTAAGTTATTGTTACCTGCCATTGAGTTGGTCTCCAAGTCATGGTGACCCCATGCACAATGGAAGAAAACATTGCCAGATACTGCATACATGATGAGTTACAGATAGGATCACTGTGGTTCATAGGGTTTTCCTTGGCTGATGTTTGGAAGTAGGCCCATGTTGTGTTTCTATTGTAGTGTGTTTGTGTTTGTGTGTGTGTGTGCACATGTGAGCACATATGATCACACTCCAGTAAGGAATTCCCAGATCTCTTGTTTCACTGAAACCTTAATGTCTCAGTAATGTTTTTCATGGCATCTACAGGTTAAAAAAAAAAAACCTAAGCTTTCCATTTATTAAGTAGTTAGGTCTTAACAACTTAATATTTATTTCCTCAATAGCTATAGTCATTTGAAAAAAAAATACACATAATTTGAAATAAAATAAAATATTTTTATTTGATTCTTAAATAATTACAATTATTCCCTTTTGGGATATGGGTACTAGTTGAGCACTGTATAGTTACTTAATCTGTGGAATCAGATTGGATACCATAACACTAATTTCCTGTTTCACACTTATTGCACAGTGTTTGCTTTTAATCATAACAACTGTTAAAAATCACAATTTGCTAAGATATGGCATCACCAAAAGTAATGTAGCATAATCTGTTATTGAAAATGTGAACTACTTTGAGCTTGCAGTTTATGTAGCACCCAACAGATGTTTAATACCACTATATTTCTCTGAAAAATGTAAACTATTCTGTGGCACCCTGGAGAGTTTGCTGTGGTGCCCCAGGAAGTTTTTTCTACACAGGGCTTTGAACTTGATATTTTTTAGTAACATTGCACATAAGCAATTTTTCATGATATTAAAAACTTTTCAAAAATGTTTTCTTTCTGATTTTAAAAATGAATCTTTTTCAGTCTAGAAAATTGTAAAAGAGCATACCAAAACCAAAACATCCAACTGCCATCCAATCAATTCTGACTCATAGTTAAAGCACTCGACTGCTAACCAAAAAGTTGGTCATTGGAACCCACCAGCAGCTCTGTGGGAGGAATATGCGACAGTTTGCTTCCATAAAGATTTACAGCCTTGAAAACTCTATGGGACAGTTCTACTCTGTCCTATAGGGTTGCTATGAGTTGTTATGAGTAAAAGAGTATAGGATATTTAAAGATGCTTTATTCATACTTTGCTGTACAATCTGACAAAATTTGTATGCATTTTTTCACATGGTTGAGATTACATGGTTTATGAATGTTTAAACTCTGCATTTGTTCACTTAGTATTATACCATACTTCTGTTTCTAACCAAGATGGAGTAACAGGGACCAGATTTGCACTCCAGCCTGAAAAAAATTAAAAAAGAGATAAAATATATATAAAAAAATTAAATGAACCAAGAACAAAGGATAGTGATAGTTGAGAGAAAATAAATGAGATGAGTCCTACAATTTCCCCAACTATCTGACCTTTAGAGAATCTCCAGGCCATGATTTGGGGAGGAGAAACTGTGACAGAACTAAGGGTCCAGGGAAATAAAAGTGATGAGAGTTTGCAGGACACAGAATAGCAGAGAGGAGAGAGCTACTTTAATTATACAGAGTCCCATTTGAGTATTCAACAGAAAATTTATTAGTGCATGTGTGTCAGGAGAACATATGAGGTTGAGAAAAGAACTTTTGAAAGTACAAGAAAAGACAGTGTCCCACAACTCACACAGGACTATCAGTATGGCCTATTTGTCACAAGCCAGCATAGAAAATTTTATAATTTATGGAGATTTGAGTAGAGTACTAAGTAAAGCCTTACTTGAACAGTAGGCAATATTAGCCCTAGGCTTGGCACTTCCAGACCGGTCTATCAAGTCATGAAAGAAAATCTGAAAGGATCTAATGTCCTGAAGTAACCTAACTGCATTCCAGAACAAAGCTCAAGATTAAGTATGGGAATAAAATACAGAACTGATATAGCTGAGCCTTGCTTTTTTTTTTTCAATCCGATCCGACATTCTCTGCCTTTTGTTTGAGGTGTTCAGACCATTTATATTTAATGTGATAATTGATATGGTTTGGTTTAGGTGTATCGTCTTGCTTTTGATTTTCTATTTGTCCCATTTGGTCTTTGTTCCGTTTTTCTTTTTTGCCTTCTTTTAGATTATTTTTATGATTCCATTTTATCACATTTGTTGTCTTATAAGCTTTAGCAATTACATCAACCACTTGTGCAAGGGGCTATTCGTGATCCATTTACCAACGATGTGTTCCTCACTGGCAGCCAGATGGTGAATGATTTAGTTTCAAAACCCCTTGAACCACTAACGGAATGTAAACGGCTAGGGTTGGGTTTCACAGGAAAGTGACTTTGAGATGGAATTAAGCATCCAGAACGTCATTAGAATTAACTGTTGGATTTAAAAGAAGGAAACAGAACTGGGCAGAGAAAGAAGTTATCCTGGGTTATCTGAGGTTGTCCAAGATGGCCAGCCCTTTATATTCCATATTAATCAATGATTGCATGAGGGCCAGTCCAGGCAAGGAACTGACTTTGAGGATAGCTATTCTCTGTAGGTGAAGCAATTAATTAAGGGACTGACAGCTATAGATTATCTGCCGACAGCATTCGCAGAAGCTGGGTCAGTATATTCTTTATTGGAGGAAGATCTGGTCAATATATCACAGTGCCCATCACAAACTCATACTAGAATTTCTCAATCTATTCATCTATATCATTAAACATTTTCCTCATTTTTTACTTATTTAGTTCTTATGCTACTTTCTTGAATTTCTTTGCATTGCCTTCTAATTTACTACTTCTCTCAGACTGTGTCCCAGTCTAGAGTTTTACCTGTCTACTAACTTTTTAAGGCAATAGTTTCAAAAATTTCTAATTCATTCTTGGCCTACGTAACTTTGCTTCATATTCACCTTCTGCTTCCATTTTTTTTATTACCTTTGTATTAGGATAATTTACTTATTTTTATTTTTTTGAGGCATTTGAGTATGATAGTTTTTAAGTCCTTTGAAGATTATGCTGTTATCTACATTTCCTCATAAGTAAATTTTCCCATTTTTTAGTTTGTTGGCATTTGTGTCTCTAAAATTATTTTTTTTAATTTCACTTAGCTGGAGAGGAGGGGTTTCTTGATAATTTTTTTCATCTTCATGCCTATTTCTCTATGTAGATGTTTTGTGATTTCCTCTATACTCTGTATGTGTACTCTCTACACACACACAAACATATATAAACACATACAAAAATACAAACACATATGTTGTTATTGTCAGCTGCAGTCGAGTTAGCCCCTAACTCGTGGAGACACTACACACAACAGAACATTGTGATCCATAGAGTTTTCACTGGCTGATATTTGGAAGTAGGTCACCAGACATTTCTTTCTGGTTTATCTTGGTCTGAAAGTTCTGCGTAAACCTGTTCAGCATCATAGTAACACACAAGTTTCCACTGACAGACAAATGGTGACTACACAAGAGGTTCATTGGGGTGACTGCACATGAAGTACACTGGATGGAATCAAACCCAAGTCTCCCACAGGAAAGGCAAGAATTGTACCACTGAATCACCACTGTGCCCATTTGTGTGTGTATATATATGTATATATATAATTTTATTAACATATCACTTGTTCTTTAGGAAGGAGGCCAGAAGTCCAAGGAGATCTAATCACTGGAAAAATAAATGGACTGCTTTAAGATAACGAAGAATCAGCTATTGATAAATTCATTCAGAGCTATGTGACTATGCTTTGGACATGCTATAGATGGGATTCCTACATAGGGTAAAATCTAGGGTTAGCTAATTTCTTAGCTATTTTTTAAAAATTTTCTAGCACTCAGATTCTATTATTCTCTGTTCAGAAAACAAACAAACAAAAATTGAACTGAAGAATATTGAACTCAAAATAAAACTTAGAGGAAGAAAGTTTGGAAACTTTACAATTTTCCCCTTCATGGCTGAGGAAGTTCTATGGAGATAACTGCAGTGGTCTGTGGTTGTCATGGGCTAAGGAGGTCTCATTTTTAATATGCTCTTTATCATTTCTAATTTGATTTGTGAATGAATGCACCTATTAGCAATGCAAAACTCTTAAATTTTGACTATTAATAGGACAGGCAGAAAAGCATAAATCATCAAGTTCTTTAGTGTTCATCAACATAAAGGCTCACTGAAGATAATTTCTCTGCACCTTCACCGGTGTATGGGAAATGTGTCAAATTCCCTTTGACATACCTATGTCCTATATGAACCAAGTTTATACTTCTAGCATTTCAATAGCATTCTTCTCCTCAAATGAGTATTGTAAGTAGACACATAAAATGTTAGAGGCAGAAACAATTTTGGAGATCACTTAATGTAATCTTTTTCTGTCACAGGTTGTTTTTCTAGGTACAGAGTTTATCTATAACCTTTATGACAGTTGCAGTTGATAATAATGGTAATGATAGCAACTCCCATTATAGATCCCCTGATGTGTGCTACATATGATGTTTGATAACTCAGAAATATTAGCTCTTAACACTCACCATAATATCCTCAGGTGAGTGCTGCTTCCTGTTTCACAGATGAATAAACGGATACTTGAATAAACTAATTTACCAAGGTTACAGTTATTAAGCAGTGCTGGGGCTCAGTGAGACTTCACAAGTGATGACAGGTGGTTCTGCCAGCTGATACTGGAGACTCAGCTATATTAAAGTTCCACTGTAGAACACTTAGAAGACTATTGGTTTTTGGATCTAGAAAGAGTTGGGATCAAAGATTGCGTTGTTTATGCTGTGTGATCTTAGGCAAATTATTCAACCTCTCTGAGCTTAAATTTCATCATCTATCGATAGGTGATAGTAAAAGTGCCTACCTTATTAGGCTGTAAGAGAATTAAAGGTGACTTAATAAATGTAAAGTGCCTAGAACTGTACCTAATATATAATAAGCACTGTTGTTGTTAGTTGCCATCAAGTTGGCTGTGACTCATGGTGACCTTATGTATAACAGAAGGAAATATTGCCTGGTCCTGTGCCATCTTCATGTTCATTGGTATGTTTGAGTCCATTTCTGCGACTTCTGTGTTATTTTGTCAGTATATCTCATTGAGGGCGTCCCTTGTTTCTGCCTGCACTTTACTTTATTAAACATGGTGTCCTTTTTAGCAATTGGTCTTTTCTGATAACTTGTCTCTAGTAAGCAAACTGAAGTCTTGTCATCCTCACTTCTAAGGAGCATTCTTGTAGTATTTCTTTAAAGACTGATTTGTTCATTTTTTTTGGCAGTCTATGTTATATTAATATTCTTCACCAACACCACAATTAGAATGCATAATAAGCACTAAAATGATAAAAAAACACATATAATAGGCATCTAAATACAGGAGGTATGTATATATGGTCATCATTATTATCATTCAATATTGAATCCTCAAATAGGTTTTACTTATGCATTTCTTCTCACTGAGGCCTTTTCTATCATTATTTAATGTGGCAGCCCAGACTCTCCTACAGCACTCACTATTCCTTTCCCTACTTGCTTGTTCTCTACTGAGTTTGTCAGCAACCAACATGTCATTTATTAATTTGTTTATTATTTGTTTCCCTACACTAAATTTTAAACCAGTCAAAACTGGTTATATTTTATCTCTTTTGTTCACTGCTTAGTTTCTAGAACTATGGTTTACTCAATAAAGCTTGTTGAATGGACTACTACTATAATCATTATTGTTATTTAAGAGTCAATCTCCTGTCTTCAAAGGTCAGTTTTCTTTAGTATATTTTGGAAATATGGCAATTGTTTCCTGTCTGCTTTTGAGTCATGAACTCAAAACCTGCTTTTATGACTAACACACTCTGTTTGTCTGATGCTTGATTCTACAGTACCCAACTGCACTTTTTAGTATGGTGACAATACACCCCATCTTTTCCAGAACAACATTAGTTTACCTTCTTTAGTCCTTGTAAAATTGTTAGCATTGCCCACTTTTCTTTTCCAAAGTATCCCTGTTTGCACAATAAATTATGTAGTTCTACTAGCTATGGGCCACTACTCTCAGATCCACCTAAAAGTTCTAGATTTGAGACTCTCCTTATTCATAGGTCTTAGCAAAGGGATGATTGTTGAGTAGGGATCATATTTTATTTTATTTTTCATTTGCCTGCTTTCTTTCCATCCTTTTAATCCATATATGGAAAATCTGGCTGTACATTTGCACTATCCTTCTACTCAATGCTTAAAGCAACAGACAAAATTTATAATGCCACAATACAAACGAATTAAAATGAAAAATTAAAACTATCTGCTCTTGAAAATCCTGTATCTTCACCACATCAAGAATTTCTCATGGACTACCCTTCTCCATAATCTAGTAAAAATTATACTTAAATGTGAAGAAAACAAAAAATGTTCACAACTGGATTGATAAACAAAATCATGATAAATGGAGAAAAATTGAAGTTGGTAACAATTTCATTCTACTTGGATCAATAGTCAATGTACATGGAAGCAGTAGTTAAGAAATCCAATGATGTATTTCACTAGGAAAATAGGCTGCAAAGGATTTCTTTGAAGTTTTAAAAAGCAAAGATGTCATGTTGATGTTGAAGGTGCCCCGACCCAAACCATGTTCTTTTCAATTGCCTTGTATTCATGTGAAAGTCAGAAGATGGAAAAGGAAGTTGAAAGAAGAATTGATGCGTTAGAATTATGGTGTTAGAAAAGGATATTGAACGTACTGTGGATTGCCAGAAGAATGAAGAGAACATTCTTAGCAGAAATACAGCCAAGCCTTAGAAGTGAGGATGATGAACTTCAACTTGTGTACATTGGACACTTCAGCAGGAAAGACCAATTGCTAGAAAAGGGGATCAAGCTTGGTAAGGTAGAGGGTCAGCAAAAATGAGGGAAAACCTTGATAAAATGGATTGACACAATAGTTAAAGCAATAGACTCAAACATATCAATGGCCATGAGGATGGCACAGGACTAGGCAATGTTTTGTTTGGTTATATATAAGGTCACCAAGAGTCAGAGCTGACTCGATGGCAACTAACAACCACAACCACCCTTCTCCAGAGGCCCTACCTTCCCACCATGTTTGCTATACTTCCTAGCTCTCCTAAGTTCTTATCCTTACTATCCTCCTGCCCTTTATCTCCACATTACTGTGATAATTTTATGTAGCTCAATTTAACTCACTTTTTGTTTGTGGTCTCTTTCTACTACTTGGCCTCATAATTCTTTTGCTTAGAAAAACTTTGTTGTTAGTTAATATAACCTTTGTTTTTGTTTTGCATTGTTTAGTTTTATTCCACCACTTTGTTATCAATAAGCCAGCAAGTACTCACACCATCAACAGAACAGGAGTTTGAACAGCTCATCTTCCACTTAGATCCTTAACTATTCTTTAATGGCTTTTTATCTTCTAGAGTATAGACCATTGTTACTCTAAGTGTGGTCCCCAGACCAGAAGTACCAACCTTTCCTTAAAGATTATAGAAAAGCATATTCTTAGCTCCATCCAAGACCTACTGAATCATAACATTTGGAGCCGTAGAACAGTATTCTGTGTTTTCACCACCCTCCAGGTAATTCTAACGCATGGGGAAATTTGCCAAGTACTATTCTAAGGTTTCTGGGGTGCTCTTGTCAACCTAGTTTTGCCTGGCTATGAGCACTATTGAAGGGCAAGGAACATGTATGATGTTATTAGTTCATATGCAAGGGAAAATCCAGGGTTTGAGAAGCCTAAAGATTATAAAAATTTGAGAGGCCCTTTAAAAATAAGTATAAGCAATGTCTTAGTCATCTAGTAATGCTCGAACAAAAATACCACAAGTGGATGGCTTTAGCAAAGAGAAATTTATTCTCTCACAGTCTAGTAGCCTCCAAGTCCAAATTCAGGGTGTCAGCTCCAGGGGAACACTTTCTTCATCGGCTCTGGAGGAAGGTCCTTGTCATCAATCTTCCTTTGGTCTGGGGCTTCTCTGCGCAGGAACCTCAGGTCCAAAGGACACACTCTACTCCCGGCACTGTTTTCTTGGTGGTATGAGGTTCCTGTGTGTCCCTGCTTGCTTCTCTCTTTTATATCTCAAAAGAGATTGGTTTAAGACACTATCAAATCTTGTATATCTCATCAGTATAACTGCCACTAATCCATCTTGTTACATCATAGTGATAGAGTTTACAACATATAAGGAAATCACATCAGATTACAAAATGGTACACAATCATGCAATACTGGGAATCATGACCTAGCCAAGTTGGCAGATATTTTGGGGAGACACAATTCAATCCATGACAAGCAACTATGAATTCAAAATAGCTACAAAGATAGTTATTTAGCTCAAAGCAGGGAGAAAAATCTTAAAAAATGCCACATTTTAACAATCTGACAAATACTGTCAATATCATAAAGTCCAAGAAAATAACTTAATATTTTCAGTTAACTCCCTGACATATAACTTGTAATACTATTTTTCCCATTATTTTTGGCTCATACTCATTGTCACTTGTTAATATAACAAAAATTTGGTGATATAATTTTAATGGAGAGAACACAAAGTTAATTCAGTCTTTTTTTATTTTTTCTACCATGGTTACTCTGTATTTGGCATTTATATGATTGATAATTTATATATGTTTCAGCTTCACAACATATTAGAAGTATTGCTGTACAAATATTTAGAATTATTATGAAATTTGACAACTCTATTGAGCTTCCTTCACATGCAAGTTATTGTAGACATGCACATATTTTGTATTATTACTATATATTTGTGCCCTACACAGGAATTTCAATAAATTCCATGTCAAGTTATCCCCGTAGGAAGGTAAAATAATTTCACCTTGTATTTTTAATTATATATGTTGCATTATTGAATGTGTTTATGGCAGCAGCAAATTTCTGCTTGACTAGGCATCAATGAAAACTGAGTCTTCTGCTTACAGATTCACTCTTCTGGTGATTGGAAGAATTCTCCACAGACTAATTTCTAGTTGTGCATATTTCAGTCATTTCTCATACACTACCCACATGCTTCTCGTTCTGGGCACCACATTACACATTTATTATTATATAAACTTATTGCCCTCAATTGTTATGCCATCATGCAGAATGATGGGCACAGGGGCAGCAATAGTATTTCTGAAGGCCATCTCTATACTGAGATAACATCGGATTGATTGTCATAAATAGACCCAACTAATTTAAAAAACGAATGAATGCTCAGCTTGAATTTTCTCTTATACAGAGTCCAAAAATTTCCAAGTCCACTTGAACACCAGCCAAAATGGAAGTTGTCAAAAATGAAGTGGAACACTTGAAAATTGATATCCTAGTTATTTGTCATGACCCACACAGTTGAATGCCTTTGCACAGCCAGTAAAACACAGATAACCATCTTTGTGGTATTCTCTGCCTTCAGCCAGGATCCATCTGACATCAGCAATGATCTTCCTCTTCTGAATCCAGCTTGAATTTCTGGCAGTTCCCTGTTGATGTACTACTGCAAATGTTTTTGAATTATCTACAGGAAATTTATTTGCATATGATATTAATGATATTGTTCAATAATTTCCACATTCTTTTGGATCACCTTCCTTTCAAACAGGCACAAATCTGGATCTTTTCCAGTCTCTTGGCCAGATAGCTGTCTTTGAAATTTCTTGGCATAGATGAGTAAGCATTTCCAGAATTGCATCCATTTGGTGAAACATCTCAATTGGTATTCCATCAATCCCTGGATCCTTATTTTTTGCCAATGCCTCCGGTGCAGCTTGGACTTATTCCTCATGAAATGGTTGAAGGTCCACCAATTCTTTTTGGAACAGTGACTGTGTATTCCTTCCATCTTCTTTTGATGCTTGTTGTATCATTTAATATTTTGCCCATACAATCCTTCACAACTACAACTTGAGACTTGAATGTTTTCTTCTATTCTGTCACCTTGAGAAATGCTGAACATGTTCTTCCCTTTTTGATTTCTAACTCCAGGTCTTTGCACATTTCATTATAATACTTTGTGTTCTCAATCCACCCTTTGAAATCTCCTGTTAAGCTCTTTTACTTCATCATTTCTTCCATTTTCTTTAGCTACTCTATGTTTCAGAGTCTCTTCTGACATCTATTTTGGTCTTTTCTTTATTTCTTTTCTTTTTAATGACCTTTTGCTTTCTTCATGTATGATTTCCTTGATGTCATCCCACAACTCATCTTGTCTTTGGTCATTAGAGTTCAATGAGTCTAATCTATTCCTTTTTTTGAGCATTTTATTGTGGTTTGGGTGAAAGTTTGCACAGTAAATTAGTTTCCCATTCAGCAATTTATACACATTTTGTCTTGTGACATTAGTTGCAATCCCCTCAATCTGGCAGCACTCTAATCACTTCCTCCCTGAGTTCCTCGTTTCCATTTGTCCATCTTTCCTGCCCCTTCCTGCTTTCTGAACTTTTTTAGGGGAGAATCAATTGCTGTCCTTTTGGTATGGTGTGGTTGACTGTCCTGAGGAGCATGTTCCTCAGAAGTATTGTTGTTGTTCACTTGATAGGCCTGTCTGTTGTTTGGCTGAAAGGTGATCTCCTGAATGTGTTCAGCTTCAGATTTGAAGGGTATCTAAAGACTGTAGTCTTAAGGGTTCCACCAGTCTCTATGAAACTAGTAAGCCTGTTTTTTTATTTTTTTAATGAATTTAAATTTTGTTCTACATTTTTCTCTCACTGTGTCCAGGACTTTCTACTGTGGTCCTGATCAGAGTGGTCCGTATTGGTAGCTGGACACCTTCCAGTTCTTCTGGTCTCAGGCTAGTGATGGCTGTGGTTCATGTGGTCCATGAGTCCTTTCAACTAATTGTTTCCTTGAGTCTTTGATTTTCTCACTTGTCTTTGCTTTGGACAGGAAAAGACCAATAATTTTATCTTAGAAGGCCACTTGCAAGCTTTTAAGGCCCTAGTTACTACTCACCAGAGTAGGGTGTAGAAGATTGTCTTTATGGACTATGTTATGCCAGCCAATTGACCTAGATGTTCCCTGAGGCTGTTGGCCTAATCCCTCAAGCCCAGTGATTCTGTTCCTTGAGGTGTTTGGTTATGGCTAGGACATTTTCATAACTGTGCCCCCTGAGTGCTCTACGATCTACAAAGATGTATTTGAAGCACATATAAATGCGTATGTAGAAATATCTTCTGCCAAACCTATATATGCTCTTGCATGTATTCCCATATGCCATCCCACACATTCTCAGCTTACATATGTATCTATGTATCCGCTCATAATTTATTGTTATTGCAGATATTGCAGGATTGTGTATGTAATAGTATTTATTGTTGTTCCCTTTAACTCTTGCATACCTCTCAGTTTCTTCCTTTGCCTTAGTTATGTTGAGCTGACGTCCCTCATGTTGTGTATTGTCTTTCCCTTTGCCCAAGTTAATACCTTTCTACTGCTTAGTTAGTAATTTCCCCTCCCTCCCCATTAAAGAATATTTCTTTCTGTGTATAAACATTTTCTTGACTTTTTATAATAGTGGTCTCATACAATGTATGTCCTTTTGTGATTGACTTATTTGTGTCAAATCTATTCTTATTTCTAAATTAAGTTGGAATATATGCAAGGTTGTACTTTGGCCTCTCGTGGACTTGTTTTAATTTTCTTTAGCTTCCACTTGATCTTGCATATGAGTATTTGATGATCTGTTCTGCAGTCGGCCCCTAACCTTGTTCTGACGGCTGATACTGAGATTCATCATCGTGTCTTTCCACCAATGTAGTCAATTTGATTCCCGTGTATTCCATCTGGCAAAGTCCATATGTATAGTCACCATTTATGTTAGAAAAGGTTATTTCCAATGAATAGATCGTTGGTCTTGCAAAATTCTATCATGAGATTTCTGACACCTTTTCTTTCATCAAGGCCATATTTCCAACAACTGGTCTTTCTTCTTTGTTTCCAACTTTCACATTCCAGTCACCACTAATTACCAATGCATTCTGATTGCATGTTTGGTCATTTTCAGGCTGCAGAAGTTGGTAAAAATATTTAATTTCTTCATCTTTGTCATTAGTGATTGGTGTGTAAATTTGAATAACCGTCCTATTAGCTGGTCTTCAGTGTAGGTGTATGGATATTATCCTATCACTGACAGAATTTTACTTCAGGATAGATCTTGCAATGCTCTTTCTGACAATGAATGCAATGCCATTTCTCTTCAATTTGTCATTCTGGGCATAGTAGACCACATTATTTTCCTATTCGAAATGACCAGTATCAGTTACAAAAAAAATGTGTATAAATTGTTAAATGGGAGACTAATTTGCTCTGGAAACTTTCACCTAAACCACAATAAAATGTTCAAAGAGAGAATAGATTTGACTCATTGAACTCTAATAACCAAAGACCAGACAAGTTGTGGGATAACATCGAGGACAGCATACGTGCAGAAAAGCAAAAGGTCATTAAAAAGACAGGAAATAAAGAAAAGACCAAAATGGATGTCAGAAGAGACTCTGAAACTTGCTTTTAAACATAGAGTAGCTAAAGCAGATGGAAGAAATGATGAAGTAAAGGAGCTTAACAGAAGATTTCAAAGGGTGGCTTGAGAAGACAAAGTAGAGTATTGTGATTGTTAACAGTGTGTGTCAACTTGGCTGGGCCATGATTTTCAGTGTTTGTATGTGATCACTCCCATGATTGAATATGCTGTGAGTAGCCAATCAGATGAAAGGGAGTTTCCTTGGGGGAGTGGCCTGCATCAGAATATAAGCAGATGTTCTGGTTTTTTCTCATTCTGGATCCTGCAGCTGCCTCTTGTCATCTCATCTCCAGTTCTTGGGACTTGAGCTGTCGGGTTATCTGCTGTACTTGGGATTCATCAATCTTCACAGCCTGTGATTGAGAGCTGTGCTCTTCAACCTGTGGATCTTGGGCTCGCCAGCTTCTGCAGCTATGTGAATTGGGAGAGGGCTCTACCCTAATCCATGGACTTGGGACATTCTAGCCTGTACAATCACGTGATCTGTTTCCTTGATATAAATCTCTCTCTATATATATTTATATGCTTTACTGGTTTTGTTTCTCTGGAGAACCCAGCCTAAGACAAGTATTATAATGATATGTGCAAAGACCTGGAGTTATAAATCAAAAAGGGAAGAACATGCTTAGCATTCTCAAGGTGACAGAACAGAAGAAAACATTCAAGTCTCAAGTTGCAATTGTGAAGGATTGTATGGGCACAATATTGAATGATGCAGGAAACATCAAAAGAAGATGGAAGGAATACACAGTCACTGTTCCAAAAAGAATTGGTGGACCTTCAACCATCTCATGAGGAATAAATCGAAGCTGCACTGGAGGCATAAGCAAAAAACAAGGCTCTAGGAATTGACAGAATGTCAGTTGAGATATTTCAGCAAATAGATGCAATGCTAGAAGTGCTCAGTCATCTATGCCAAGAAATTTCGAGGAGAGCTACCTGGCCAAGAGATCCAGATTTGTGCCTGTTTGAAAGGAAGGTGATCCAAAAGAATGTGGAAATTATTGAACAATATCATTAATATCATATGCAAGTAAGTTTCCTGTAGATAATTCAAAAACATTTGCAGATAAACACAAAGAAAAAAAAATCTGATTAGGACTATCAGATTCTACAATTTGTGGGGGAAATAGACTTTGCAGAATACACTAGTCATTCACTAAGCAATTAAACAAAAGATCAAGCAAACAACAACAACAGTCCCAAAGGGTGGGCTGGGGAGGATCAATATCCATAGGTGCTACAATATATTACCTAAAATGTCCAGTTTAAAAAATATATATATAAACATGCAAGAAACATAAATATGTGACTCATACACAAGAAGAAAACAGCAGACAATAAAACTGCTTTTGAATAGGACAACATGGTGGAATTAGTAGGCAAAGACTTCAAAACGGCTATTATAAATATGCTCAAAAAATTGAAGAAAACCATGCTGAAATTTAAAGGACATGAGGACACTCAGAGCCCCTAGGTTGCACAAATGGTTAACACAGTTCGGTTGCTAACCAAAAGTCTGAAAGTTCATATCTACCCAGAGGTGGTTTGGAAGAAAGTCCTGGCCATCTACTTCTGAAAAATCAGCCATTTAAAATTCTGTGGAGAACAGTTCTACTCTGACACACATAGATCACCTTGGGTAGGAGTCAATTTGATAGCAACTGTTTTTTTTTATTTATGATGACAATATCTCATCAGATAGAGAATATCAATAAAGATACATAAATTATACAAAATAAACAAATGAATATTCTGGAGTTAAAAGTACAGTAACCAAAATGAAACAAAAAAATTACTAGAGGGTATCAATAGTTCATTTAAATTGACAGAAGGAAGAATCTTCAAGCTTGAAGATGGAGCAATAAAAATTATACAGTCTGAAGAACAGATATAAAAAAGAATGAAGAAAAATAAACAGAACCTCCGAGAGGTGTGGAATACCACAAATCCATTAACATATGTGTAACAGGAGTCCATAGAACAGAGAGAGAACAGGACAGAAAAATAATCCAAAGAAATAATGTCTGAAGACTTTTTTTTAATGGTAACCATCACTCTACACATCCAAGAGGCTCAACAAAGCTCCAAGTAGGAAAAACACCCAGACACATCATAGTGAAAATGTTGAAAGACAACGATAAAATCTTGGAAGCAGCAAGGGAAAAACAACTAAACATGTACAAGAAATCCCAATAAGATTAAAACCTGACTTCTCATTAAAGACAATGGAGGAAGAGGCAATGAGACAACATATTCGAAGTGCTGAAAGTAAAGAACAAACAAATGAAGAAAAAAGCACAAGTGTCAATCAAGATTCTTATATTCGCTTAGCTTTCTTGGTTCAAAGGTTTATGGTCATGGTTTCATGGGACATTCCAGTCAACTGACCTAATACTGTTTTTAGAGCTTCTGTTCTACCTCCTAATTTTTAAAAGCTTACCAGTGGCCATCCAACAAACAACAATTGCTATTTGCCTGGAGCAGCAGGGGAAGAAGGAGACTCAGGAATAGGGTCTCTGGGTTATATTGCATATGACAAGGATATTTAGACCTATCTGGTAACGAATCTGTGTGCCTCAAAGTATTTAAGAAAATACTAAAGTTCTACCTGTCAAAAAGCCATCAGAAATATATTTTACATTTGTTAGGTGGTTTAAATTTCAAATTGTTTTCAAGTGTTTTGTCTTCTTATTAAGACTTTAAGAAAGGTAATGTTGCTCTTATTTTGATGTTAGGTGTCTGAACGTCAGAGAGTTTCAGCTCCAATCCTTTGGAGAGCAAGTAGTGTCACAGAGACAGGAATAGATGCAGATATTCCAGCTACCAGTGCCTCACTATTTCACAGATTCCAAAGCAGCCCTTCCAAAATAAGAGCTTGCCCATTAGATTATCACCACCCTGAGAAGGACCAAAAATAAAAAAAAAAAACCATTGCCATCAAGTTGATTCTGACTCATAGTGACCCTATAGGACAGAGAAGAACTACCCCATAAGGTTTCCAAGGAGCAGCTGGTGGATATGCACTGCCGACCTTTTGATTAGCAGCCTAGCTTTTAACTACTGTGCCACCAGGGCTCCAGTAGTGTTTATATCTTAGTTAAGCCTTGCCTCTTTTTCTCATAGTTAGGTGACGGTATTCAAATATTATCTGTGATGAACGATTGCAGGGAAGAGGAAGGTAGATTTGATGACCTAGCAAGACAAGACACTAGGGTTTCCTAGAGTCTCCATGTTCTACCAAATGCTCTCATTTCAATTTGGAGAAATATTATCTTCTGTGTTTTCCCAAGATCAGCAATTAAAAATCCTATGGAGCACAGTTCTACTCTGACACACATAGAGTCATCAAGAGTCAGAATCGACGCAACAATTGGTTTGTGTTTTTTGTTTGTTTCTTTGATACTTTACATGGTTTCAGTCTTTCCTCACCAGATTGAAATCCTGCTATTTGGCAATCTCACTATTCTGAATTCAGTAAAGAGCATGGGAGGAAGCACAAATGGCCCATGAAATGAAAGAATAGCTATTATAAAGAGGAGAACCTTCTGAAATATACCTTACGGTGTAGCCGTGGGGTCATTTACTGTTGCTGTTACTATTTGGTTTTGAGACTTTTAGGGTAGTTTAGGATGACTCCAGAATACACTCTCACTGCCCAGGTTGTATGACCACAGCACGCCCTGTTATTCTTGTCATATCAAGGCAGTAGTATCAGCTGGGTCAAGTTGATTTATAATTTTTAAAACGTGATGTCTCTTTCCCTGAAGGATTCAGGTGAACAATGTGTGCTAAGAATTTTCAACTTTTTGTTTACAGAAGAAAATGAGCAACTCAGATGCAGGATTATGTACGAACAACAAGGCCCAGGTGTCAGAAACACTTATGTAACCTATAAAACTCCCTGATGAGGTTTCCTTTCCTGAGCTTCACAGATATTCAGTTCATGTTTACGCAAATGAGAAAACAAATCAGTAGTTAACGGGAACACCGCTGAGCTGACACATTAACTTTCACATTAAAACCAAGGATATCAATGAGTGCAGGTTACCCCAGTGGGGACTCTTCCAGGCAGGGGGTTGAGCGGAGTGTCTGCCTCCAGCTGGGATGACAAAAATAGATTTATCTTTGTCAGCCCAAATCAACAAAATATAGGTGGATTAAATGTGCACGTCTAGATGAGTTAATGCATAACATGCATATAGATGACTGGATGTAGAGTTATGCATAAATTGCAAAGCTTCTGCCTTCAATCTAAACATATTTTTCTAGATCTGATCAACCTGAGAATGTTTGGGGCTGATGGAGGGAGAGGCCCCTTCTTTTGTCTTGGAAGGAGTAGCATGGAGGAGTACTGCCGTATTTCCATCAGGAATCTTTGTGTTTGAAGCATGGAGAAAGCAACTGAATGGTAGTAGGGAGATCTCAGGGAAGATACCTGCAGAGGGCTGGCTCAAGTTTGGGCTGTCAGTCAATAAAGGCACATGAAGTACCACCATGTGTTAGACACTGTGGGGTACTCTGGTGATATGCTGATGAACAAAACAAACATGACCGCTGGTCCCAGGTGAGATGACAGCACAGAGTCAGTTACCCAGATTGTCCCTGGCCCATTTTACCCTTAGGTTCATGCTTGAGGCCTACAGACAGTGAGCTAGGAGTGAAATGAAAATCGTGGGATATACATAAATACAATGTGTGAAATATTGGGAGCAAAGGGCAGTGGTTCTCTAGGCCACAAAAGACCAGGGACGTTTCGATCCACATTGGTTCAGACTGAAGAATAATAGGGCCCCTTGTTTGTACAATCCCTGTGACAATGAGACTCTGGCCAAACAGCATTTGTGCCAGCAGAAACAGCACTATACTGGTTTCCTATCACTGCTGTAACAAATTACCACAAACTTAGAGGCATAAAACAGCATAAACTGATTATCTTACAGTTCTGGAGGTCAGAAGTCTGAAATGGATTTTACAGGGCTAAAATTGAGGTATTGGTGAAACTGCCCTTCTTCTGGAGGCTCTAGAGGAGAATTTGTTCCTTGCCTTTTCTAACTTCTAGAGGCCGCCCATGTTCCCTGGCTTGAGACTGCATCACTCCACCTTCTACTTCTGTCATTATCTCTTCATTGGCTCTTCCTTCCTCTTTCACTATAATTACAATAGGCCCATCCAGACAATACAGCATAATCTTCCCATCTCAAGATCCTTCATTTAATTACATTTGCAAAGTCCCTTTTTCTTATGTAAGGTAACATATTCATAGGTTTTGGGAATTAGAACATGGCCTTTATTGGCAGGTGGGGGGGGGCATTATTCCATATGCCACAAGTGCCCTTAGTCATCATTATCAGAAATTTGGGTCTCAGAGTCCCCAGCAGACAGAGTCATCAATGTGAGCTGTCAGACAGGAAATGTTCTGGGCATTGGTCCTGTTTATCCCAGGAAACCTTTAGCTTTTGGTTAATCTTTATTTACACATAAATACCTGCTGGTTGTGCTGCGTATGTGTGTATGTGCATTTTGTGCCTGGGAGTGGGGGTAAGGGATGTTTTTATCCCCTTCCTTTGGCAACATTAAACTTCAAATACCAACACCCCATGTTAGGGCAGTAGACATGTTTATTCTTTTGCATAAAGAACTTCTGTCAAGTCTGTCTTAGTTGTCTGTTGTTGTTATTAAGTACTGTCTAGTTGGTTCTGACTCATAGCTACCATATGTACAACAGAATGAAACATTGCCCTGTCCTGCACCATCCTCACAATTGTTGTTATGCTTGAGCTCATTGTTGCAGCCACTGTGTCAGTCCATCTCGTTGACGGTCTTCCTTTTTTTATGACCCTCTTCTTTATCAGGAAACCCTGGTTAAATAGTGGTTAAGAGCTACAGCTTCTAACCAAAAGGTCAGCAGTTCGAATCCACCAGGCACTTCTTGGAAACTCTATTGGGCAGTTCTACTCTGTCCTATAGGGTCACTATGAGTTGGAACCAATTGGACGGCAATGGGTTTTTTTTTGTTTTGTTTTGTTTTGTTTTAATTAACCAAGTATGACGTCTTCTCCAGGGACTGATCTCTTGATAATATGTTCAAAGTATGTGAGAGGCACTCTTGTCATCCCTCTTCTAAGGAGCATTATGGTTGTACTTCTTCCAAGGCATATTTGTTCATTCTTTTGGCAGTCCATGGTATATTCGATATTCTTCACAAACACCACAATTCAAAGGCATCAATTCTTCAGTCTTCCTTATTCATCTTCCAGCTTTTGCATTCATATGAGCTGATTGAAAACACCATGGTTGGCTCATGCACACCTTAGTCATCAAAGTGACATCTTTGTTTTCAACACTTTAAAGAGGTCTTTTGCAGCAGATTTGCCCAATGCAATGTGTCTTTTGATTTCTTGGCTGCTGCCTCCATGAGTGTTGATTGTGCTGTTGTTTTAAGGTGCCATCAAGTCGGCTCTGACTCACAGTGACCCTATGTACAACAGAACAAAACACTGCCCTGTCTTGGCACCATCCGCACAATCCTTGTTATGCTTAAGCCCATTGTTGCACCCTCTATGTCAATCCATCTCATTGAGGGTCTTCCTCTTTTTCGCTCACCATCTACTTTACCAAGCATGATGTCCTTCTCCAGGGACTGATCCCTCCCGAAAACATAACCAAATTATGTGAGACGTAGTCTTGCCATCCTTGTTTCTAAGGAGCATTCTGGTAGTACTTCTTCCAAGACAGGTTTGTTCATTCTTTTGGCAGTCCGTAGTATATTCAATATTCTTCTCCAACACCACAATTCAAAGGTATCAACTCTTCTTTGGTCTTCTTTATTCATCATCCAGCTTTCACATGCATAGGAGGCTATTGAAAGCACCATGGCTTGGGTCAGGCGCACCTTAGTCTTCAAGATGACATCTTTGCTTTTCAACACTTTAAAGAGGTCTTTTGCAGCCGATTTGCCCAATGCAATGAGTCTTTTGATTTCTTGCCTGCTGCTTCCATGGATATTGATTGTGGGAATTCAAGTAAAATGAAATCCTTGACAACTTCAATCTTTTTCCAGTTTATCTTGATGTTGCTTATTGGTCCAGTAGTGAGCATTTTTGTCTTCTTTATGTTGAGGTGTAATCCATACTGAAGGCTGTGATCTTTGATCTTCATCAGTAAGTGCTTCAAGTCCTCTTCACTTTTAGCAAGCAAGGTTGTGTCATCGGCATAACACAGGTTGTTAATGAGTCATCCTCCAATCCTGATGCCCGTTATTATTGTTATAGTCAAGGCTCTCAGATTATTTGCTCAGCATACAGATTGAATAAATATGGTGAAAGAATACAACTCTGAGGCACAGCTTTACTGGATTTAAACCATGCAGTATCCCCTTGTTCTGTTGAAGGACTGCCTCTTGAACTTTGTACAAGTTCCTCATGAGCACAGTTAAGTGTTCTGGAATTCCCATTCTTTGCAATGTTATCCATAATTTGTTATGATCCACAGAGTCGAATGCCTTTGCATAGTCAATAAAACACAGGTGAACATCTTTCTGGTATTCTCTGCTTTCAGCCAGGATTCATCTGACATCAGCAATGATATCTCTGGTTCCATGTCCTCTTCTATATTTGGCTTGAATTTCTGGCAGTTCCCTGTTGATGTACTGCTGCAGCTGGTTTTGAATGATCTTCAGCAAAATTTTATTTGGGTGTGATGTTAATGATATTATTCTGTAATTTCTGCATTTGGTTGGATCACCTTTCTTGGGAATAGGCATAAATATGGATCTCTTCCAGTTGGTAGGCCAGGTAGCTATCTTCCAAATTTCTTGACATAGAGGAGTGAACACTTCCAGCACTGCATCCATTTGTTGAAACATCTCAATTGGTATTCCATCAACTACGGGAGCCTTGTTTTTCACCAATGTCATCAGTGCAACTTGGACCTCTTCCTTCAGTACCATCAGTTCCTGATCATATGCTACCTCCTGAAATGGTTGAACATCAATCAATTCTTTTCAGTATAGTGACTCTGTGTATTCCTTCCATCTTCTTTTGATGCTTCCTGTGTTGTTTAATATTTTCCCCACAGAATCCTTCAAAATTGCAACTCGAGGCTTGAATTTTTTCTTCAGTTCTTTCAGCTTGAGAAATGCCCCATGTGTTCTTCCTTTTTGGTTTTCTGTCTCCAGCTCTTTGCACATGTCGTTATAATACTTTACTTTGTCTTCTTGAGCTGTGCTTTGAAATCTTCTGTTCAGCTCTTTTACTTCATCATTTCTTCCTTTCACTTTAGCTACTCAGGGTTCAAGAGCAAGTTTCAGAGCCTCTTCTGACATCCATTTTGGTCTTTTCTTTCTTTCCTGTCTTTTTAAAATGACATCTTGCTTTCTTCATGTATGATGTCCTTGATGTTATTCCACAACTTGTCTGATCTTCAGTCATTAGTGTTCATTGCATCAAATCTATACTTGAGACAATTTCTAAATTCAGGTGGGATATACTCAAGGTTGTATTCTGGCTCTCGTGAACTAGTTCTAATTTTCTTCAGCTTCAACTTGAACTTACATATGAGCAGTTGATTGTCTGTTCAGCAGTGGACCCCTGACCTTGTTCTGACTGATGATATTGAGCTTTTCCATTGTCTCTTTCCACAGATGTAGTTGATTTCATTCCTGTGTATTCCATCTGGTGAGGTCTATGTGTATAGTCGCTGCTTATGTTGGTGAAAAAAGGTATTAGCAATGAAGCAGTTGTTGGTCTTGCAAAATTCTATCATGCAATCTCCAGCATTATTTCTATCACCAAGGCCATATTTTCCAACTACCCATCCTTCTTTTTTGTTTCCAACTTTTGCATTAAAATCACCAGTAGTTATCAGTGTATCTTGATTGTATGTTTGATCAATTTCATACTGCAGCAGTTAGTAAAAATCTTTAGATTCTTCATCTTTGCCCTTAGTGGTTTGTAGGTAAATTTGAATAATAGTGTTATTCACTGGTCTTCCTTGTAGGCATATGTGTATTATCCTAACCCTAACAGCCTTGTACTTCAGGATAGAAGTTGAAATGCTCTTTTTGAAGATGAATGCAATGCCATTCCTCTTCTGGTTGTCATTCCCAACACAGCAGACCATATGATTGTCTGATTCAAAATGGACAATACCAGTCTATTTCAACTCACTAATGCCTAGGATATCCATGTTTATTCATTCCATTTCATTTTAGACAATTTCCAATTTTCCTGGATTCATACTTAACACATTCCACATTCATATTATTAATGGATGTTTGCAGCCGTTTCTTCTCATTTTGGTTCATGTCACATTAGCAAATGAAGGTCTCGAAAGCTTAACTCCATCTACGTCATTAAGGTCGACTGTACTTTGAGGAAACTGCTCTTCCCCAGTGGTCTTTCGAGTGCCTTGCAACCTGAGGGGCTCATCTTCCGGCACTATATCAGACAATGTTCCACTGCTATTCATAGATTTTCACTGGCTAATTCTTTTCAGAAATAGACCGCAGGGTCTTTTTTCTAGTTTTTTTTAGTCTGGGAGCTCAACTGAAACCTGTCCATCATGAGTGACCCAGCTGGTATTTAAATATCGGTGGCATAGCTTCCAGCATCACAGCAACATGCAAGCCTCCACATTATGACAAACTGACAGACAGGAGGAGGCAGTTATCTAGTGCTACTATAACAGTAATACCATGACTGGGTGGCTTTAACAAACATAAATTTATTCTGTTACAGTTTAGGAGATAGGAAGTCAGAATTCAGGGTGCCAGCTCTAGGGGAAGGCTTTCTATTTGTTGGCTCTGGTGGGAGGTCCTTGTCTCTTTGAGCTTCTGTTGCTGGGAAATTTCCATGTGGTTTGACATCTCTCTTCCTCCTATCTCTGCTTTTTTAAGTTGTTTGTTTATTCTCCTTTATAGGTCAAAAGACATACATTACACTAATCCTTCCTCATTAACACAACAAAGATAAAACCATTCCCAAATGGGATTATAACCACAGACATAGAGGTTAGGTTTTACAACACATATTTTGTGGGGACACAATTCAATCCATACCACAGCCCAATTCTGTCAAATGCTTTGATACATGTATAAAATACAGAAACATATTTTATGCATGTAATGTACTTAATACATAAAAACTGCCTTGGAAGAAGAACATCCAGAATGCTCCTTAGAAGATAGGGTGTTGAGACTTAGTCTCAGATACTTTAGACATGTTATCAGGAAGGACCAGTCCCTGGAGAAAGACATCATGCTTGGTAATATAGAAGATCAGTGAAAGAGAGGAAGTCACTCAATGAGATGGATTGACACAGTGGCTTTAACGATGGGCTCAAACATAGCAACGATTGTGAGGATGGTGCAGGACTGGTCAGTGAGATGGCTTTTCACAAGCCACATTGGTGGACTTGAACTTACAGTTTTTGTGAGGATGATGCAGGACCAGGCAACATTTCATTCTGTTGTACATAGGGTCACTATCAGTCGAATCTGACTTGAAGGCACCTAACAACAACAATACATAAAAATGTCTATGTCTAAATATGTATTAAATATTCATAATTCATGTTTTATGTATAAGCTATATCAAGGATATATTTTATAATTGTACTAGTATATGAATATTATTTTTGTTATTAGTTGCTGTTGAGTTTACTCAAATTCATGGTGACCTTATGTACAACAGAACAAAATACTGCCTGGTCCTGCATCACCCTCACAATAAACAGCATGTTCAAGTCCATCAATGTGGCTATTGTGAAAGGTCATCTCACTAAAGGTCTCCCAAGCCCTTGCTGGCCCTCTACTTCACCAAACATGATGTCCTCCTCCAGCTATTGTTCTCTCCCGATAACATGTTCAAAGCAAGTGAGTCAGAGGATGTTCTTTTGTGATCCATAAGATTTTCTTTGGTTAGTTTTTGGAACTAGATTGCAGGGCCTTTCTTCTTAGTCTGTCTTAGTACGAAACCTCTGCTAAAACCTGTCCACCATGGGTTACCCTGCTGGTATTTGAAATATCAGTGGCATAGTTTCCAGTATCACAGTAACACACAACCCACCACAGTATGACACACTGACAGACAGATGGTGGTGAATATTATTATGTAAATACTATTATATATACTTTCATCTTATTTAAATACAAATATATAAAATATTTTATATAACTATTAAATATACATTATATTAATATATTTTCCCATTGCAATATATGTTTTACTTCTTGAACATTCTTTTCCTTTGTCAATCAAGTTGGATAAAACAGACAATATGTGTTAAAAAGATAATAAACATAGTAGTCTAGACAGCAAATACAAACTTTCAAGGAAGAGAAATAATATATACTGAGAGAAGTAAAATACAATCGCTTCGTATATTATACAGTTTGATACTCTTAATAACTATATGAGATGGTTAAATTGTAATTACACCCATTTACAGATGAGAAAAGGAAGACTCAGAAGCCAGTGATTTTTCTAATATCAGGCATCCATAGTGATTGTCAGAATGTGAGCTGACTCTTCTGACTGTAATCCAACTCTGTCACTTACAACCATTCTAAACTTAGCACATTTGTGCGCTTGTAAAGGGAATAATGATGATAATATCTCCTTCACAGAGAGCAATAAGGGTCAAGGTCATGAAGTGAGATAATATATATAAGATTCTGTCAATTGTAAAACACCGTGAAATTCTTCAGTAGACAGTGTGAGGCTGTGTGTATGTAATGACATGTTAAGTGAGGTAGAACCAGCTACTCCCTTTATAGGACTTCAAAAAAAGATAATGTCAAAGTATAACCAGTGTAAAATAATCTATTTTGATTGATCACATTTAATTCTCACAACATTTTTCCGATATGTTATTTATTCCATTTTATAGTTGAAGAAACAAAAGTTCAGCAAGGACAAATAATATTCATTCATCATGCCTGGATTCAAAATTAGAGTACCTCTAAAAGAATATTCTGTTGGCTACCCTCCATTCACTCTCGAAAATGTGTGTGTCCTTGGTAGTAAAAAGATGCATCAGTGTTTAGTAGCATTCTGGAATAGCCATCTATTATTTAAACCGAGTCTCAGCCTTCCAGGGGTCCCTGGGTGGTGCAAACAGTTATTGTACTTGGCTGGTAACCGAAAGGTTGGAGGTTCAATCCACCCAGGGATGCCTTGGAAGAAAGGTATGATGATCTAATTCTAAAAATCAGTCACTGAAAATCTTATGGGGCACAATTTTTTTCAGACACACATGAGGTTGCCATGAGTCAGGGTCGACTTGATGGTAATTTTTTGTTGTTGTTGTTTTGTTTTGTTTTTAAATGACCTTCTAGGTAAAAAGCAGATGGAATATCATAACATAAAAACAATAATAATGTAAATAAAGCCTTATCCAGTGGATTTACTTATGCTGTCCACTACGTGTATTTTCTTTTCTTCTGCAAGTGCAGTCTGATTTTTCAACATTCTGATGGTGGTTTCAGGGAAAGTAGAAATATTGAAAAGAGAAAAAAGTTCTTTTAAGCCCTCAGGGCAAGCTTTGAGTTCTCTACTGGATTTTGTTCACATTCCTTTTCAAAATCTCTATGCATATCAAAACCTCCTGCAAGATCATCTACCATCTTTCAGATATTCAGTTTAGTGAGATGTGTTTACCATCTCTACATTTCCTTGTGTATGTTTGTGACAAATCCAGATCTCTGACCTCTAAAATAATAAATATAACTTTGTAATTTTTCTAATTTTTTCAAGGTTCACTTGAGACAAAGTGTCAATTTTTATTTAATACCTTCTAGGAAACTGCCTACCACAAGTATCTAGAATATATTTTACTAGTCTGCAACATAGATGCTTCTGCCAACTCTACCCAGCTGCCTTTTAAAACCAGCTTATCCTCTAAAAGTTTACTCTGATGTTACCACCCTTAGAAAGCCTGTTTAGATTGCCTTTCTTCCCCACCAGAGTTGAATATATTTTCTTTTCACATTAAACCTGGAGTTTACCTATAAAAAATAGCAAAATATTTAAATCTCTAATGTCTCATATAAAGTAGCACTGGTGGCTCAACAGTTGGCGGTTAAAACCCACCCAATGGCTCCTTTGGGAGAAAGACCTGGTGATCTTGTCACATAACAGTTACAGACTTGAAAACCCCATGAGGCAGTCCTACTTCATCGCATGGGGTTAATATTAGTCAAAATCAACTTGGTGGCATCTAACTACAACAATAACAAATGCCTTATATAGCATCTGAGTCAAGGAGGTACTTAACTATTTTTTTAAATAAATAGCAGTAAATAAATGGAGAGCCAACAGAACAACCTGAATGGAAACTTGTCACAAAATACACAGAGTTTTATTCTGAAAAGAGAGGAATAGCTGGCATCAAACTATTGGGTAATGTTCTTCCAGAAGGTAGGGGCTAGTCCTGCTCACCAGTATTTTTGCTTCTTTTTCTCTGGGTACTTGATGAGATTTTGGTTCCTCCAAGCATTCAAATTTAGGCTGATACTTATCTAGGTCAATGAAATGCACATACCTCCTCTGGGCAGAATAATTTAAGAGCTGGGAAGTGATTCTCCATATTCCCCATTTTGTTTTATGCTGTCAGGTGAATTTCCAAATGGTGAGAGACAATGCAAGCCTGAGTCCTGACTACATCAGACATGGAGCAGAATCACATCTGTATTAGTTTCCTAGGGCTGCCACAAAAAAAAAGAAAAAGAAAAAGAAAACAAACAAACAAACAAAACAAAACAAAGCTACTTAGAACAACAGACATTTATTATTTAACAGTTCTGAAGACCAGAAGTCTGAAATCAAGGAATCAACAGGTCCATGCTCTCTCTGAAGTTTCCAGAGGAGAAAGAACTTCCTTGCCTCTTCTAGCTTCTGGTGGTCCTAGGTGTTCCTTGGCTTGTGGAGTCAGAACTCTAATGTCTACATCTATCTTCATATTGTTGTCATCTCTCTGCATCTGTATCTGTGTCTCTTTTTGTCTTTTCATAAGGACACCTCTCATATTGCATTAAGGCCCACCTTACACCTATGTTATCTGATGTTAACTTAGCTCATTACATCTGGAAAGACACTATTTCCAAATAAAGCCACTTGCAGAGGTACCAAGGCTTAGACTTCCACATAACTTTTTGGATGTCACAATTCAACCCATAACACCACAGACCAGAAATATTTACCTGTGATTTGAACACTACTAATTGTATTTGGAATATAACTTGGGATATTCTCACACATTAAGATACCGTTTAGTCAGTTCCAACTCATAGTGACTGAACTAAACATTTGCTGGTCCTGTGCTAGCCTCATAATTGTTTCTATGGTTGAGCCCGTTGTTGCAGTCACTGTGTCAATCCATCTCGATGAGAGTCTGCCCTTTTTTGCTGACCCTCTACTTTACCAAGCATGATGTCCTTCTCCAGGGACGAGACCTTTCTGATAACATGTCCAAACTACATGAGATGAACTCTAGCCATCCTTGCTTCTAAGGAGCATTCTGGTTGTACTTCTTCCAAGACAGATTTGTTCGCTCCTCTGGCAGTCCATGGTATATAAAATATTCTTCGCCAACACCATAATTCAAAGGCATCAATTCTTGTTTGGTCTTCCTTATTCATTGTCCAGCTTGAAAACACCATGGCTTGGGTCAGGTGCACCTTAGTCCTCAAAATGACATCTTTGCTTTTTAACACTTTAAAAATGTCTTTAACAGCACATTATTTGGTTAGACATATTATATTAAGTTTTGAGGACATAAACATACATTTTTTTCCTATATAAACATCAGCAGATTATCCTTAGGATGGGAAATATACATGTTCTTTGGTGACTGAGTGTAGAAACCAACAGGTGTTATATGAGAAAATGTTGACAGAGTTATGCTTGTATGTGTCTGCTGCTCAAAGGTTTCCCTGTGCCTTTGTCCTTTTCCTATACTTGAGAATTGTATATCCAACTCCTTACTCTCTCTCTATCTTTCACACACATACACACACACACACACAAACCTGCTTTTGCTTTTTTCCCCACTCTTCCCTACTTAGCCAAAGTCACCATCATCTATCCAGATGTTCAAATAAAAATCTAGGCATAATCTTTCATTCCTCTTTTTCACTTACTGTCAACATCTAATCCATCAGGGAATCTTGTCAATTGGATTTACAAAATACATCCCATATTAGTCCTGTCTCCCCATCTTCCTCTAGTGTGTGTGTGTGTGTGTGTGTTTGTGTATTGTTGTCCAAACTATAATTGTCTTTATCTGGGGTTTCTAAAATAGCCCTCAGACTGATCTCTCTAAGTCTACTTTCGTCCCCTTATCATCTGTTTTCCATAAAGTAGCCAGATAATATAATCTACTTAAAACATCCCAAAAGCTTCCCACTTTTTATCAGATAAAATAAAAATTCCATTACTTGGCTTACAAAACCCTTCATGGTCTTTGTATTAGTCATCTTTTGCTAGGTTTTGCTACAATAACAGCAACTCCAAAATCTGAACAGTTGTAAACAACAGGAGTTTTTTCTTACTCAAAATACTTATTGGCTGAAGTTTGACTATTGTCTGTGCTCAAAATGTCTTCTTCATTCTTTGTTCCAGCTTAAAGAAACAGTCCCTAATTGAAATGGTGTCTTCTTGTGGTAGAGTCAAAAGAGAAATGGAGGAAACAAATGATGACTCTTAAAGATTGTGCTCACTTGGATGTGGCACAAGCCATTTTCACTCACATTCCTTTGACCAACATGACTCACAAAGTCAAGCTTGGCATTAGTGTGAGGAAGAATTTACTCCTTCCATAGGAGGGATACCAGGAGGGGCCTTGTATGGATGAGCAAGACAGAGAACAGTGAATATTTTGAATACATAATACAATCTACTGTTGTTGTTAAGTGCCGTCGAGTTGATTCAGACTCATAGAAACCCCATGTGACAGAGTAGAATTGTCCCATAAGGTTTTCTTGGCTGTAATCTTTATGGAAGCAGATCATTAGATCTATCTCCCTGGAGCAGCTGGGTAGGTTTGAACTGCCAGCCTTTCAGTTAGCAGCTAGCTTTCAGTTTGTGCTACCAGGGCTCCACATAGAAACTCAGTATTAAAACTGCTCCCTTGCAGCTCCTGTCCAGAGGTGAGATGAGAAGGCAGAAAAGGATAGGATCTAGTTGAATGGGCACAGGAAATCTGGGGTGGAAAAGGGACGTGTGCTGTCACATTATAGGGATAACAACTAGGGTTACATAACAATATGTGTATAAATTATGTATGAGAAACTAACTTGAGCTGTAAACTTTCACCTAAAGCACAGATTAAAAAAAAAAAAAAAACCTGCTCAACGTCAGAACCCCAAATTTGAAGTATAGAGTTTATTTCATTGCATACTAGCTGCTCCTTAAAAGTGAGGATGGTGAGGCTCACTTACTTTGAACGTATTGTCAGGAAAGGTCACTCACTAGAAAAGTACATCATGGTTGGTACAAGGTCAGCAAAAATGAGAGAACTCCTCAATGAGATGGACTGACACAACAGTCAAAAGAATGAACTTAAACATAGTAATGATCATGAAGATGGCTCAGGACCAGATAATATTTCATTCAGTTATCTATAAGGTTACTATGAGTCAGAGCTGACTCAATGGCACCTAAAAACAATAACTGTCAAGCAACCAGTTTGATAACAGTAGCTTGGAAAACAATAACAGCAATATCAACAAAAGCAACAACAACTGCTGCAGAGCTTTTTCTTCTTTGAGATTTCTTATATATTTCCTACTTCATGATGTAGAAATTGAATTTCAGCAAAAAGATCATCATTCTCCTTGAACAAATAATATGTCAAACATTATGTAGGCTCTCAAATCTATGTTGATCTATTTGCTAGAAGTTATTCATGCCTCTCTCCCCAGATGTACCCATGAGAAGCATTTACCTTAAAATTTTCCTGAATCTCATAGTAATCAATTCATATTAATTTACTCAAACTGGGCATTATAGTCAATCTCACTTTCTGTCATTTAAACCTGCTTCCTCAGTGGAAACAGAAGAGTAACTTTCAAAATGTCTTAGCCATTACCCTTTTCTCAGCCATACCAATAATGTATTATTTACATAAGCTTGCTATTGACTTAGGATTTAGCCTTCTTTATCCAGTTTGAACACGACAAAATCCTTAAGAGAACTGAGCAATATTTTCCCAGACTTTTAATCATTATTCTTTTTCTCCTTGGGAGCCCTGCCAAATCTTAGCTCTGGGTCTGGCCTTAAATATCTGAAGACATTTTCTAATTCTACTGCCTCTGTGGTCTGTCTCTTTCTTGGATTTAAACCAGTTTCCTAAGAGTAACTTAAAGAGGAAAAAAATAAAGAACTAGTCTTCTACATTCCACTCATTCTTCTTTTATACACTCTTAAATTTGTGCAGATTAACATCAGATCTTCTCTTTCTTGTCATGCAGCCAAATATACCTATCCTTGAAACCCACTGCATTTTAAAATTTCCATTATGAATCAGTCTTTCTCCTCACCTAAACTGTTATTCCTGGAGCTGTAAGTTTAGCCCTTTTAATGCACAAAGATTAACACAGAATTGCAGGTGTAGCTGTGCCAGAGTCAAAAGGAAACGAAACTTTCATGCAGAAACATAGTCTGTTTGAGCCTTAGGTAGGACTGTGAATATGATAAAGGCTCTTTAGTACCTGAGCCAATAGTTATATCCCATAAATGTCCTGGATGTTCTCTTCTCCATTCATTCCCACATCTTTTCTTTTTTTTTTTTTTGCTTCTTGAGTATGGGAGGTAATATGCCATAGTAGTTAAAGATGCAGCTGCCTGGGTGGCACAATTAAGTGCTTGACTACTCAACAAAAGCCTGGTGATTCAAACACACCCAGAGGCACCTTAGAAGACACGCCTGTGATGAACTTCTGAAAGGTCACAGCCTTGAAAACCTCATGGAGCAGTTCTACTCTTCATACATGAGGTACCGTGAGTCAAAAACAACTCTACAGCAAAATACAACAACAATAGTTAAAGACACAGGGGGGTGTGGTCAACATTGGGGACTAGTTAGACCCTTCCTATAACCCTCTTACAACAAAGACCTGGAAAAACAAGTGATTTGATTCTATGTGAACATCCGGCAGCCATGAAAAAGGCAAGGTTAAGAAATCCATGTGAGTCATACTGGAGAGGAAGACCATTTGGAAGAGGTGAGGAGCTCTAGGGCTGCGGCGGCAACACAGCAGAGACACATGCCGGGCCGTGGTGAAACAGGCAAACAGCTGTGCTGTGTGCTCACTGCAGAAGCAGTTTCCACATCGAGAGAGATCTGGCAGCAGAGATTCTGCTTGGACACTCCAAACCAGTGAAGAGAAGCTCCCAAGAGGCTAGGATAAGTACATGCACACACCATTTTGCGGCGAGTTAAAAAAAAAAAAAAAGCCCATTTGGGAAAAACCTCTCCCTTTTACCTCCTACCTCTGCGCTCTGCACTGGATTTGGGAAAAACCTCTCTCCCTTTTACCGCCTACCTCTGCGCTCTCCACCGGATTTGGGAAGAACCTCTCTTCCTTTTAGCGCTTCCCTCCCTGCTCTGCACCTGGAGTCTACTGGGCCAGAAGTAGATCCCAAAAGGCACCCTGACCCATTCTCCTGGCCTTGGAGAGGGAAAAAACAAGCTGCTGGCTCCCTTAGGCCAGGAACACAGGGTCGGCACAACTCCTTTGCTGGCCATAGAAATCAGGGGTCCGCAGACTCTGAGTGCCATACACCCCTGTATAGACTTGTGGGGACCCATCTCAACAGCATTAGCCCTCACTACCACAGTACAACAGGGCAAACATCTGAAGTTTAACTTAAACTGCTTCAGCTGTGAACGGGCAGATTTGTGATCCTCGAAACAGCCCTGCCCCTCAAGTAGGCACTTTCATCGATCTGCAGCAGGGTCTTCAGGACTGGTGATAGTTCCTAAACTGCCTAGTCACCTGCTTCAGGAGTTCAAGAAAAAGTGGTACCCTCGAGTCTTTGCAGCCAGCATAGTGGGGCACTCTTAGCCTGGCTGCAAAACTTACCTACCTATTCACCCTAGAGAGTAGGGACACGCTTTCCTTTCAGCCTCTCAGGGGCAGCCGTCGGCCCCCTGCCTGACTCAGCGTGTGATCCCCTACCACAGCCAGAGTCCAGTGCCTGCACCAACCACCCATGCCTCTCTAGGACTGGGGGTGATAGCCTGCTTCACACACTTGGAGATCGACTGCCTGCACACCTGAGCTGATCCCATATAGGAAATTTTAATGAACTCTGGCATGCACATACTTAGTTACAGAACCAACTACCTGGTGACAGGACATTAGAGATCCAAAGGT
>NW_004444154.1:3497042-3498439 GCF_000243295.1 Trichechus manatus latirostris
AAAGCATTACTCAAGAAGAACAAAGTGGGACGCCTTACACTACCTGATTTTAGGACCTATTATACTGCCACGGTAGTCAAGACAGCCTAGTACTGGTACAGTAACAGATACATAGACCAATGGAACAGAGTTGAGAATCCAGATACAAGCTCATCCACCTATGAGCAGCTAATATTTGACAAAGGCCCAAAGTCCATTAACTGGAGAAAAGGCAGTCTCTTCAACAAATGGTGCTGGCATAATTGGATATCTGTATGCAAAAAACTGAAACAAGGCCCATATCTCACACCATGGACAAAAACTAACTCAAAATGGATCAAAGACTTAAAGATAAAATAGAAACCAATAAAGATCATGGAAGAAAAAATAGGGAGAACCCTAGGAGCCCTAATACATGGCAGAAACACAATACAAACCATAAGTAACAATGCACAAGCACCAGAAGAGAGACTAGATAAATGGGAGCTCCTAAAAATCAAACACTTATGCTCATCCAAAGACTTCACCAAAAGAGTGAAAAGACAACCTAAAGATTGGGAAAAAATTTTTGGCTACGACAAATCTGATCAGCATTTAATCTATAAAATCTACAAGATACTCTAAAACCTCAACAGCAAAAAGACAAATAGCCCAATTAAAAAATGGACAAAGGATATGAACAGACACTTCACCAAAGAAGATATTCAGGCAGCTAACAGACACATGAAGAAATGCTCACGATTATTAGCCATCAGAGAAATGCAAATCAAAACTACGATGAGATATCATCTCACCCCAACAAGGCTAGCATTAATCCAGAAAATACAAAATAACAAATGCTGGAGAGGTTGTGGAGGGACTGGAACACTTATACGCTGTTGGTGGGAATGTACAATGGTACAACCGCTTTGGAAATCGATTTGGTGCTTCCTTAAAAAGCTGGAAATAGAAGTACCATAGGATCCAGCTATCCTGCTCCTTGGAATATATCCTAGAGAAACAAGAGCCGTCACACAAATAGATATATGCACACCATGTTCATCGCAGCACTGTTCACAATAGCCAAAGGATGGAAGCAACCTAAGTGCCCATCGATGGACAAATGGATAAACAAACTATGATATATCCACACAATGGAATCTTATGCAAAGATAAAGAACAATGATGAAGCTGTGAAACATCCTATAACTTGGTGGAAGCTAGAACTTATTATGCTGAGTGAATTTAGTTAAGCACAGAAGGACAAATACTGTATAAGACCACTATAATAACAACTTAAGAAAAGGTTTAACACAGAAGAAAACATTCTTTGATGTTTACGGAGGTTGGGAGTGAGAGTGGGGATTATTTACTAACTAGATAGTAGATAAGAATGATCTTAGGTGAAGGGAAGGACAGCACACACTACAGGGGAAGCC
>NW_004444154.1:3498839-3525665 GCF_000243295.1 Trichechus manatus latirostris
TCCCTGATGGAGCAGTAGAACGATGGGATGCAGAACTCTAATTCTAGTAAGAAGACCAGACTTAATGGTTTGACCAAGACTGGAGGCATCCCAGAAAGCATGGCCCTTGGTCTCTCCATCACCCCAGAACTAAGACAATTTCTGAGACCAACTCTTCAGATGGGGATTGGACTGGACTGTGGGACATAAAGTGATACTTGTGAAGAATGTGTCTCTTAGACAAGTAGATATAAGAGACCAAAGGGGCGGCTTCTATCCAGAGGTTAGAGGTGAAGGCAGAGAGAGTTAGGAGCTGGGTGAATGTTCATGGGGAATCAGGGGCAGAGGGGAGGAGTGTGCTGTCACAGAATGGGGTGAGTGGTTGGGGGTCTCTTAACAATGTATGTTAAAAAAAATTCTGTATGGAAGACTAACTTGAAAAGTAAACTTCATTTAATTACATCAATAAAAAAAAAATAGTTAAAGACACAGTCTTTGAACCTAGACTACCCAGATTTGTATGATCTTTATCAAACCCTCAATTTTACTGTCTGTATAAAGGGATCCACTATTCGTCTGTCAGTTTGTCATACTGTGGTGGCTTTCATGTTGCTGTGATGCTGGAAGCTAAGCCACTGGTATTTCGAATATCAGCAGGGTCACCCTTGGTAGCCAGATTTCAGTGGAGCTTCCAGACTAAGACAAACTAAGGAGGAGGATCTAGTGATCTACTTCTTAAAAAACTTGGTCAGTGAAAACCTTATGAATAACAGTGGGATATCATCTAATATAGTGCTAGAAGATGAGACCCTCAAGTTCGAAGACACTCAAAATACTACTGGGGAAGAGCTGCCTCCTCAAAGTAGAGTCGACGTTAATGAAATGGATGGAGTCAAGCTTTCAGGACCTTCATTTGCTGCTGTGGCTTAACTCAAAATGAGAAAAAACAGCTGCAAACATCCATTAATAATTGGAACGTGGAATGTATGGATTATGAATCTAAGAAAATTAGAAGTGATTGTTTGTGCTGCTGTTGCTGTTACGTGTCATCAAGTTGGTTCCGACTTACAGTGACACTACTTGCAATAGAATGAAACACAGATGGGGCCTGCTCCATTCCCACAATTATTGATAGGCTTGAGCCCACTGTTGCAGCCGCTATGTCAATCTATCTCCTTGAGGAGTCTTCCTCTTTTTGGTTAACCCTCACTTCACCAAGCATGATGTCCTTCTCCAGGAACTGGACCCTCCTGAGAACATGTCCAAAGTCCATGAGATGAAGTCTCTCCATCTTTGCTTCTAAGGAGTATTCTAGCTGTACTTCTTCCAAGACAAATTTGTTCGTTCTTCTTGCAGTCCATGGTATATATAGTCACTATTCTTCACCAACACCATAACTCAAAGGCGTCAGTTCTCCATTCTTCCTTATTCATTGTCCAGCTGTCACATGCCTATGAGGTGATTGAAAATACCAGGGCTTGAGTCAGGCACTGCTTAGTCCTCAAACTGATACCTTTGCTTTTTGATACTTTAAAGAGTCCTGCCTAATTAGGGGTAGACTTTTAGGAAAGCTGTTGCTTGTACAAGTAGCCACATCCTCTTAATCAGATTTTAACAACAGTAGGGAAAATATTTTCATCTCCTTCTGCCCTATTTATAACTCTACCTATCTCAGTTGGTTTCAAATTTAGATGGTGAAACACTTACGTTATTGGGTCCTCTTATAGATCATTGCCAAGCCTTTCAAAATGATGCCAAAAGACAGACTTGTTTTATTGGCCATTTGGAAGGTCAAATAACTGTAGAAAGAGATTTTAGAGAAAAAGCAGAGTTCCTATTGTCTTGTTCAGGGTTGCTCAAGCTTTTGTGTCCCCCTCTGCTTTCAGTGACTGACTCCCATGAGTAGGGCTAGGTTCACAAATATCTCCTATATAGAAGGTTATTAATTAATAATTTGGGGACCCTTGACCCCTGATATTCTGATTGCTCTCTAAGCCAGTGCTGTCCAAACATTTTGAGGGCAAGGATCCCTTTTAGAATCTACTAAGCACTATGTATTCTCCTTTCCCAAGTGCAGATAAAAAAGTAAAAGTTAAAAAAAAAAAATCTGTAGTTTCATCTAAGTACCTTTTGTTTGGTAAAGAGGAGGGTCAGCAAAAATGAGTGAAATGCTCCATGAGATAGAGTGACTCCATGGCTGCAGCAATGGTCTCAGACACAGGAATGATTGTGAGGATTGCACAGGACCTGGCAGCATTTTGTTCTGTTGTACGTAAGGTCATCACAAGTCAGAGTCAACTGGATGGTAACTAACAGCATCAAGTGTCTATCATTTCCTCATTCATTCATTTATCTGTTTTTTAATGTTTCTTAAACTCCTGTTCTATGACTGCAACTTTACTAGCACTGACAATATGGTGAGCAAATATACAAGATTCTTATGTTCAGAGAACTCAAGCAGGAGGCTCATTTTAACACCAAATATCTGATTTTATTTTAAGTGATAAAATCTGACCCTGTTTAGCTTAAGAAAAAAGGAAAGTATTTGGAAGGACACTCAAGTATCTTGTGAAAAAGGAGTGAGGAGTGGACAACTTGATAAGAAACCAAGGAGATTCCAGGACTTGGAATCATTGTAGTGCTTGGACCTCCTACCTGGAAAACTGCCATTAATGTAACTCTCTGTCTCTCCCTGCCCTTGATTAGTCATCTGAGTTAATCAGACTGTATTAGGTGCTTTTCCTTGATCAATCATCTATGGCTGTGAGGGTTACGTAAGTAGTGGCCTGGTCAATGTCACATAAGGGCTACTCCCAGAGAAAGCAGAATTGTTGTGCTCTGAGCAACATAAGATATTCACAAAATGGCAAATATTGTATGATCCCACTTATACCTTAAATAGGCAAGTCTATAGAGACCAAAGTTTATTAGTTTACCAGGTGCTGGTGGGAGGGAGGGGGGAAAAGAAGATTCATCACCTAGTGGACACTGATACTTTGTTAAGGGTAATGGAAAAACTTGGAAATGGATAATTGTGATGTTCAAACAACATGATTAACCTAATTAATGTCACTGGATTGTACACGTGAAGAATATGAAATTTCAAATGTTTTGTTACGTATGCATTTACTACAAAAAACAAAAAGAAGACTCTACTAGATGAACCAAATAAAATTACTATTTTCATAGGTCAAAAACAGTAGAATATTCTAAATTCCGTATTGTACAGTCTAAAAATGTGTTTTAGTTATTGCCTCTCAACATACCTGTGCTCTCTTATTTTTGTATGTTCAAACATGTTACCACTGAAGTGATTCAACAATTCCACATGTAACACTCAGGCCTCCATAGGAAGGTAGCTATTCCACTTTCTATTTCCCTTCAAGAACCTATATCCGCATTTCTCAGGGGGTAATGAGAGTAGGAGCTGTATGATTGATTGGCTTCAGATGCTGGGTAGAATATTAAAGCATACTGCTTGGCTCAAAGTAACTGTCTAAAGAATGTTTGGTGGATAATAGAGACTTCACAGGGATTAATTAACTAGGGTGATCAGCTGTCTGGGTTTGATGGGACTGAGGGATTTCAAGGGGCATAAGACTTTCAGTGTAAAATTGGGATAGTGCTTGGAAAATTGGGGCAAGTTGATCACCTGAAACTTATGCCAGCATATGTGTGGTTATCCTATTTAAAACAATTTAGGAGAAGAAAATGACTTCTGGTAGAGGAGTAAAAGAGGTATTTTTTATCAAGGACCCAACATATCTATTGATGTTCAATAGATGGTATTAATAATAAAAAAGGAAAGTAATTTATCTTTTCAAATGGCGTCAGGTATTAAATTAAAAGACGTAAAAATACCATCTCAAGTTATTCTCACAATTTCTCCTATCATTACCATTCTTCAGCTTCATCGCATGGAGATTAATCTTAAAGACAGTAAGTAACTAACCAGGTTATGCATTTTATAAGTAGTGGCACTGGAATATTAATGACATTTGGTCTGACTCAAAGCTTGTGCTCCTTCCATGAGATGCCCTCCACATTCTTAACTCCCATTATTTTGGTTGATTTCTCTGATTTTTTCCCTGACTTTCACTCTTGACTAAAGGTTTTGGCATTTCCCTGGCTTGAGTATTGTTAAGTCTTTGTGATTTTCTTGTTTTCAGTTTGGCTGCCTCCATGATCCTGGGTACACCCTACACTCAGTCACTGACTTTCATTACTTATTCATTTATTCCATTATTCTATCAATCATTAACATGTGCCCACTTTATGTTATGGATTCAAGTTACAAAGGCAAATAAGCATGGCCCCTGTTCTCAAGGATCATGTATAGTAGGGGAATTTTACTTTACTTATCAGTGTTATTGTTGTTAACAGCTACTGTTGAGTTGACTGCTGACTCATGGTGACCCCACGCACAATGGAACAAAATGCTGCCCTGTTCTGCGCCGTTCCCATAATTAGTTGAGGATTGGACTGTTGTGATCCATAGGGTTTTTGGTGTATGATTTTAAGAAGATAATTGCCAGGTATTTCTTCCTAGTCAAACTTAGGTCCACTGAAACCTGTTCGGCATTGTACAACAAGCAACCCTCCACTGACAGACGGGCGACTGAGCATGAGGTACATTGGCCAGGAATTGAACCCAGGTCTCCCCCTTAGAAGGTTAAAGTTCTACCAGTGGACTGCAATGCCTACTCATCAGTACAACCTTGATTTTATTCTATTATATATAACATTAATATCTCCCAGGAAAAGCATTCCAAATTTTCTCTAAGAACTGGATCCCTATTCTCTTGACTCTGAGATGCTCTGTTTCACAGGTGTCACAATTTGGTCTAGCTTTTTAACCTGTTTTTCTGTATTGTCCTCAAAGGCAAATTAGAAAAAGCTGCATAAAAGAGGGGACAAAGAACTTACACTTAATGTTCTTTTGCTCTCTTTAAAAACAAACACCACTTGATCCACCTATCAATAAGCAACGATGACAGTCTTTGAATGATCAGTAATGAAATAGACACAGGTTCAATGTTCCATGGAATGACTGAGAAGAGTGGAATAAAAGAAACGTGATCCGGAAAAAAAAAAATTTACTGAGAGGAATATCGTGCTGTCTGGGGCTTTGTCTTCATATCAATTTCATTTTTTACTGAGGGGAGCTAAGCCTGTGGGCTACTACTTCTTCATTCCCTTCATTCTCTTCTGTTACCAACCTCTCTGCTGAAAAGAAATTCTCACATCTTGAATTCTTCACCTGCAAAATGGGACAACAGTGACAAAGACCTACAGGAAAGTGTTTTTCAGGAGGGAAGTGTTCAAAATCATAACATATTTGAAGTCTTCAGTGTTTAGCCACCATTTTCACAGCAAATCAAACCTTGATCACTGCACCAATATAAAATATTTTTTCTAACTCTTTCTCTTCAAATCCCTCCAAAAATACATAAAGCATCATATATTCTTGTTTTCCAAAATCTAATTGTTTTTCCAAGAAGCATTTATTGTAGTGAGTATTTGAAGAGGTCAGGGTGAGGTGATGTGGGCTTCCTTTCCATCTGAGCCCTAAGTCTTTGGGTGTGACTTACTCTTCCCAGGCCTTGGGTGGGGCTGATGTTTGTTCCCTGAGTTGGACATTTTACCATTGGCCACGGTCATGCCAAGATCTCTGGCCTTGAAAGTCACATTTGTCAGAGAGAGGTATTGAAGCAACTTGTTCATCTCCAGGACTCTGCTCATCATAGAGGGCAGTGAAACTTTAGAATCAAATTATAGAAAATACATGCCATCAGTTTGGATTGCTTTCTCCACCTCGACAAAGCAGACTTGCTCTGGAAGGGTCAGATCATAGCAGTTATGTTCTAGATCAACACAGAAATTAATTTATGTTTGGTGAGAACAGTTTGATTGCCACAAATCTGGTCCATGAGGTTGGAGTTAACTTGGGTGAGGTCAATGGTCAAGATACTGAGGTTGTTCTTGGAGTAGTGATCAATACACTCATCTTGGGTAAGGCTGGGTGTTTGTCTTAGTTATCTAGAGCTGCTATAACAAGAATACCACAAAGGGGTATCTTTAACAAACAAAATTTATTTTATCATAGTTTAGGAGGCTAAAAGTCTGAACTCAGGGTGCCAACTCTAGGGGAAGGCTTCCTTTCTCTGTCAGCTCTGGAAGAAGCTCCTCGTCTCTGAGATTCTACTTCTGGGCAATCTTCATGTAGCTTGGCATCTCTCTTCCCCCATCTCTGTTTACTCACTTGCTTGCTTAATCTCTTTTTATATTTCAAAAGAGATTGACTCAAGACATACTCTACTCTAATCCTGCCTCATTAACATAAATTTTAACAAAGACAATCCATTCCAAATGGGATTATAACTACAGATTATAGGGATTAGGATTTACAGCACATATTTTTTCAGGACAAAATTCAATCCATAACCGAGTTTGAGAAAGGTGATGGAAACTATGCTGGAGGCTCTTTACAATCTGCTACTGGTGATCAAGGACATCCTTCCAGCCTTCCATGGACAGGTGCAGTTATGCCCTTGGCAGCAGCAATGCTGGAACTTGCTCTCCATCTGAGTGAATGCCTACATCTACCTGTAATTTGTGTTAATGATTGGGTGGCTATAGGATACAGAGAGGATGTCTGGAACTCAATATTCCTAACCTTGGCTAATGTGAGCCCATTGCTCTTTTTGAGCCCATTGTTGCAGCCATTGTGTTAATTCATCTTACAATAACCCTGCGAAGTAGGTCTTATTAATCCATTTTACAGATGAGGATATTGAGCTCTTAAAGGGGGATGAATCCACACATTGCTTGTTTGGGTCATATTCTTCAAATGGATAACTTCAACATTTTCTTGCTTGGGATAACTACTTTCATGA
Organism: Trichechus manatus latirostris; assembly: GCF_000243295.1. Lineage (NCBI taxonomy): Eukaryota > Metazoa > Chordata > Mammalia > Sirenia > Trichechidae > Trichechus > Trichechus manatus. The sequence continues at coordinate 3,505,715 of NW_004444154.1, forward strand.
ACTCTGATACTCTTAAATGATAGCAGCTAGTCATCTTTATTTTAAAATAAAAATCATCACTTGTAATGTCCTTGTGAACTTTGTAGGTTAGATCATTTCATCATAATTTCTGGGTGAGGAAACAGAGTCCCAGAGAGAGTAAATGATTCACCAAAGGTGCTTAATGTATTTGTTGCTGTTAGTTGCTGTTAAGTTGCCTCTGACTTATGTATAACCTTATGTATAACAAAACAAAATGATGGCCAGTCCCTGCACCATCTTCATGATGGTTTGTATGTTTGAGTCCGCTGTTGCAGCTATTGTATAAATCTATCTCATTCTTTTTGTGTTCTCTCCTACCTCTTTGTGCAGGGCTCTTTTTGTTCTGCCTTGCTCTTGTTGGTTTGATGGAGTCTACTGAAGTTAATCTCTTAGCAACTCTCAAGGGACAGTACAAACAGGCAAAAATAAAGAAACGAATAAACCCAAACTGGGCTTATGGACCAGCTAGATCTGTGTTTGAATTCCAGCTACTTCTATGCTATATAATTTTGTAAAATACTGACCTTTGGTGCCTCAGCTAATTACTACTCCCACAAAGAGGGCTGATGATGTCTAACTTATAAGGTTGCTATGAGAATTAAACCAGACGGTATGCACATGGCATGCTCACCACACATATAAGCTCTTTTCTTCTCCCTTTTTTCAATAAGATTGAATGTCTTGATCATTTTTTAATCTACCCCTATATGCCTAATAAAATTTCTTGTGGTTAATATCAATTAAAGTCAATGGATTTCCACTTAACTGAGCAAGTGGAAAACATACTAGGGATCTTACCTAACAGTTGGTTAGGACTTTAAAGTTTTCAAAGGAATTTTGCATATTTTCAAAAAAGCATACTTCTGAGGTTAAGCATACTTATGAAGTTATAAAAGAACTTCGAAAACATGCAATTATCACCCCCTCTCTTGATAAAAGGCAGCTGCAGAACTCATTGCATTACTCAAACAGAGAGGACAGCAGTGTATCCAAGTTTCAGAAATGTAAACCAAGTCTTGAAGAGCTCAGGAAAGCTAGTCATTGTTAACAAGACTAATGTGGCAGAACTGAAAATCAGCTTCCTAGTAACTCGGGCGTGCTCTTCCTTAGAGCAGGTTTTGCTCTTTCTGTCTTCTCTCTCTCTCTCTTTCTTTCCTTCCTTCCTTTCTGTTTCTCGCTCCCTCTCCCTCTCTTTCTCTCTCTGCTACTCTCCTTCCCTCCCCCCTGGCCTCTTTCTCTCCCTCCTTCTAAGGTGCCTCGACCCTCCAATCATTTGCTTAGTAGTCAAGCATGTTAAGCATTTACACTACCCAGGGATTCTTATTAGACATATAGCAGGTTTCAACAGAAGAGAAGGAGGAGAAGGAGAAGGAGAAAGAGGAGAAGAAGGAGAAAGATGGCAATAAGGAACATTCTGAGAAATAAACATCTCTGGGACAAGGATGTTAACAGAGCCTGGGACCTGATATTTACTATGGGCATTTTGCCCTTCCAAAACCAGTATGATGACAGTACAAGCAATTATTGTATGAAAAGCTCCAGCCTTTCCCCAATCTCCTTCCTTCTCACCACTAAGGATAATTTTACCTTTCTATTCTCTCCTCCTCCACCCTGAGAAAGGAAGCCTTAGCTTGTCCAGTGCTAGGTTTTTGTGGTCCAACGGTCTTGAGAAGAGCAGTGCTGCAGAGGTGGAAGGAAGGGGAAAAGACTACATGAGTGCTCAGTAAGATACCCAACTCTTTTCTACTTATTGTTATTTTGTTGTGGATAACCTGAATAATGGGTGAAGTAGAACAAGAATTATAAAAACAGAAAGGCATATTATTAATTAAGATGGGGGGAGTATAGAGAAGAGTTTAGTGGATGGGTTGTTGGTGAAAATAATCTCAGGCATGGGGCATGGAAGGGTTGGGAGGGAATTTGGAGAATTGTCCTTAACTTACTTGAGAGACATAAGAAGTAACTGGAATACCTTATTTAATTATTTTGAATGCTGCATTATTTTATTTGATTCTGTGCTCAAAGTCATAAAAGGCCTTTACCTGTTTCAAGTTATACCAACTTCTATATTATAAACATACTGGAATAGATTCTTCACCAATTGATAATTCTTCGTTCCATTATGATGAGAGTTAGACTAGCAAAGAACATGGAAATGGTCTAGGAAGACTGCTTTGGTTGCTCTTTGGGTAGCAGGGTAAGGGGAATAAGCCCAATGTTGGTAATTATAAGATCTTTCTTGGTTAATCCAGATTTAAGTTTTTTTCTCTATTTATAAAACAAAGATTAAAAAAAAAAAAAATGCTGTTCAGTCTATTCCAACACATGGCAACCCCATGTGTTTGTATAGTAGAGCTATGCTTCATAGGATTTTCAAAGTTGTGACCTTTTGGAAGAGGATTTCCAGGCCTTTCTTCCAAGGTACCTCTGGGTGGGCTCTTACCACGAATCTTTCAGTTAGTAGTTGAGCACTTAACTGTTTGTGCCACCCAGGAACTTCTAAAACAACTATACTAGTAATAGTACTGTCCTGAAGAGGTATACTCAGTAGGCTACTTACGAGTTATCTGGGGATCCTGAGAAAGAAGTGATTGCTTTCTGAGGCTGGAAAACTTCCCAAAGCTAAGTTCTCCACTTGAGATCAGAGGACACATTGCTCCCTGATCTTGGTCATAGAAGAGGCTTCTGAGAAATGGGAGGGTGTAAGAACAGAAGTCAAGTGGATTATCTAAGATTATGCAGTCTATGTCAATTATCCTTAGCCATTCTTGGGTTCTGATAAAAGCTATGAGAACTTGCCCCAGAAAAGTGCATTTATGCATAATTTTGTAGAAATGACAGTGGACCTCCTGAGACCATTGATAGATTCTAGAACCAGATGATCTTTTTTAAGTCAAGCAGTCAGGAACTGAAAGCAACGATCCAGGACATAAAGAACTTTGGAATATTTTTGAAATATCGAGACCCAAATGATTACTTACTAATTCTTGATGATTTCACAAGAGGAACAGGAGTAAAACTCTAAAACTAGAGTCTAAACCTTGGGGTCCTTGACCATCAGCCATGCAGAAGGGAGTGGGAGGGTGGGTGTTGAGAAGACTCATTCCCATGTGGAAAACAGACATGGGATAGAAAACTCATAGAAAGAGCTACAAATTTTCTTTTCCTTTTAAAACAAAATCCAGACTCCATAAGGTGGCATATAAGGCCTTGGATGACTTGGCCCCACCTTCCACTTCAACCTCATCTCATTCCATTCTCATCTACTCTGCTCCAAGAACACTGATCTCCAATATTTCCTTGAACACCAAGTTCTTTCCCTATTTAGAGCATGTTGTTATTAGCTGTTGGCAACTCAGCCCTTGACTCATGGAGACTCCAGGCCCAACAAAACAACTAATTGTGATCCATAGGATTTTCATTGGCTGATTTTCAGAAGTAGTTGACCAGGCTTTTCTTCCTAGTTTGTCTTAATCTAGAAGATCCATTGAAACTTGTTCAGCATCATGGCAACACACAAGCCTTCACTGACAGACGAGTGGTGACTGTGCCTGAGGTACATTGGCTGGGAATCAAACCAAATGGTAGGCAAGAATTTAACCACTGAACCATACGCAAAACTTGTTGTTGGGTGCCATCCAGCTGATTTGGGTCATAGTGACCCCATGTGACAGAGTAGAACTGGCCTATAGGGTTTCTTTTGGCCGTAATCTTTATGGAAGCCAATTGCCAGGTCTTCTCCTGCAGAGCCACTAGGGGGGAAGGTAAGTTTAAACAGCCAACCTTTAGGTTAGCAGTTGCAATTCCATGCACTAGGGATTTCTTCCTCCATCTTATACCAAGAAGGATCCCTTTTCATCTTCTTTATAACCTCCCCAGAGAAGATTTTCCTGATCTCCTTATCTAAAATAGTCTACCCTCATCCCCATCTCACTATCCTGTATGTTTCCTTCATAGCTCCAATTACAAGCTGTAAATATTTGGTTTTTTTTTTACAAATTACTAGTAGTTAACATGTATTGAGCACTTACTGTATACCAGACACTATTTTACGTGATACAAATTAATCTTCACAACAATTTTAAGAGTTAAGGTCTATTATGATCCCCATTTAACATATGAGAGGAAATTGAGGCAGAAAGAGATTAAGCAACTTGCCCAAGGTGACACAGCTAGAAAGCAGTGGAACCGAATTTAAACCAGATCCCTCTTGCTTGATGGGCATACTATGCTGCCTCTGCTACTTTGTTCTGTCTCCCCACACCTGAAGGGAAGCTCATAAGTGCAGATCCCTCCTGACTGAACCATTGCACCTTGAACACCTGGAACAGTGTGTGGCAAATTCTCTGTGTTCAGATATTTGTGGACTAAATGAATAAAGGGAGAAGGGATGTTCTCTTAGAACTTTTTGAAGAAGGACCATGAGGGCTTAAGTCTGGGAAGTCGCCACAAGACTCATTTAGCAGATATCAGGGATGGAACCTTTATTCTGGATTCAGGTTTGCAATTCTGGGTTCAATATTTGTTGCTTCCTGGTTTTGCCTGAATCACTTACCTGCCCCATGCCTCATTTCCTTCAATGCTGTAAATATTGTAATTTATGTCAAGCATCTAGCATGTGTTGGCAACTGAGATGAAAAAGAAGAAGAAGGAGATGGGGAGGCGTGAGTGAGAGAAGGAAGGAAAGAGAACAGGAAGGCAAGTTCATTTTATAGAGACCATATATACATAGCAGTATTGCTATAGGGTCGCTATAAGTCAAAAGTGACTAAACTGCAACAGGTTTTTATTGCTTCATAAATTATAAATTGATATATAAAATTTAAACTGACAATCTCTCAACTCTTGGGCACTGTAGTCTATTTGAAAGAAGATATATTTTGGAAGAAAGTAGACTTAAACTTTTACTACTGTTTCATAACCTGTGGTGTGTTGGTAAGTGTTTAACAGCTGCTTCTTGAGGCAGGGGCAGGTGTAGGGGCTGATTTGTAGCAGTTGCTGATTTCAGTGTTGAAAATAGTCCCACTGTTGTTGTTAGGTGCCGCTGAGTCAGTTCTGACTCATAAAGACCATGCAGGATAGAGTAGAACTGCCCCATAGGGTTTCCAAGGAGCGGCTGGTGGATCCAAATGGTCGACCTTTTGGTTAGCAGCTGTAGCTCTTAACTACTGCTTCACTAGGGCTCCGCTCCCACCATAGGTGACTTTGAACTAACAACATGGTGTCACTGAACACAGAATTGGCTCTTGAAACAGGATGTGAACTGCCTCCAGTGAAATATGGACCCTCCCAACATCGTGACCTTGTAGATAAACTGTCTCTCTGAGCCTCAGTCCCACAGTCCATTTGATGGGCATACTCATAAGTAACTCCTAGGGTTGAAATGTTGGGCAGATTAAATGTGACTATTCATGGAAACACCAAGCACAGGGCTTGTGCTTAGTGGTGCACATTGAATATTAGCCCCTTCCTTTGAAAAACAATAATATTCATTAAAGTTTAAAAATCCAAAAATCTTCCTCAATGTTGTGCTGCTAGGGAGAGAACTGGGGAAAGAATCTTGTTCTCTTAGGAGAAAAAATGCTTACCTTATTTTTCCAACTCCTGTTCTATTCTGTCACCGTTATGACCTTCTCAGAAAAACATTTCCCTGGCTCTCTTTTTTAACTGACTAGAGGTAGACAGTCAATCTAAGAAAAAACAAAATAAACAAGAAGGAATAACTTTGGCCTTGGTGCCATGTTTATTTCATAAATAAAATGAATCTCTCAGAACATTTTGTGTTTGACAAAATGATATAGTTGGACCCAAAAAGCTGAATTTGCAACATCCTAAATATGTGGAAGTAAGGATTTTAATAAAAGTGTCGACCCCTGGGTTTATTACAGATTATGCAAAACAACTGAGTATACACACACATATGTGCATATACATACATATTTGTTTGTGAATTTATGAGTAATCTGGACTCAGATGAACCCAAAAGTAATTTATTGATTAATTGACTTACCTATTTATTCATTCAGTCTCTTAACCATTCGTGTGTTCATTATTTGTGGAATATCTGCCACATGCCAGACACTGTGCTGGGCAAAGGGAACACACAAATGAATTTTATGTGGCTCCCGTACTGTAGGAGTTGACGGACTCTGAGGGAAGAGATATAATGCAGAGATTGCAATGCAAAAAAGGGCAGAGCACAATAATAAAAATGAACACGGAAGACACACACAACTGGCCATCTTCAATTTTGTAAAATAAGAATTATTCAGGGGACCATTCTCTGTTAGCCACGTCTGTTTGCTTATAAACCTACACTAAAGGACATAGAACAAAGCATTTAACTCTAAATAATTCAACATAGAATTAGCTCTTTAAGTCCACATCACTGAGTATTACGCAAGACTGTACCTTCTTGGATTCAGTCTACTGGCATTAATGCGTCGATACCCTCATCGGTCTGTAGATGGCAGTCGTCCTTCACCATTCAGTGGATCTCATCCACACCGGTTGAAGACAGCCTTAAGCTGTCGGCCACAGCCATCTGACCTGCCTAATGCTGCTCCACAAATACACAGCAATGTATTTAGTTACTTGATTCACCTTAAAACACTGTGATGGAACACCATTTTCAAGTCAGCAATTTTTAATGTTCCAAACATTTTGTGAGCACAGCTCATAAACGTGTGTGTAGTCAGGGCTTAGACTTGAATGACTTTTGATCTTTGGATGTAAATAAGGAATTATTCAAGAAAAAGTCAATATTGTAGAAAAATCAGGTAAATTAAAAATAGAGGCCACTAACCCTGGATATAAAAGTGCCTGCTAAGCAGGACACTCATTGCAATACCTCTGTCTCTGTTTTTCCTCTCTCTGTTTTCTGAGATAGTAACAATCTGTTAGCAACTCAGCCCCAGAGCTGTAATGATTGCAACTACAGCAAGCATTTATTGAATTTCTACTCTGTGCAAGAAACTGCAGTAGGTAATAAGGGAATTCATAGTTGAATAAGACATAAAACCTGACCTTTAAAACTCATAAGTTTTTCTGGGGAAAACTTCAACAGTACAGACAGATGTTACATTGGAAATTCCAAAAAGGCACTATGGGAGTGGAGGGAAAGAGGCTATTACACCCCACTGTGAATGGAATATTTGTAATGAAGATTGGATTAGAATTGGCTCTAGGATATACATGGAAATTTGACAGGCAGCTTGGAGGAGAGGGCACAACAAACATTTGGATCAGTTTGAATGAAAGCAGTTTTCAAACTTCTTGAAGGAAGAATTTGTTATATATATATACATATATATGTACATATATATATTTATTCACCACTTATTTGTCTATTTGTCAATGTGTCACATTGTGGTGGCTTGCGTGTTCTGTGATGTTGGAAGCTATGTCACCAATATTTCAAATACCAGAGGGTCACCCATGATAGACAGATGTCAACAAAGCTTCCAGACAAAGACAGACTAGGAAGAATGACTTGGCAAAAACAAAAATCCTCTCAACTGGACCAATAAGTCACATCATGATAAATGGAGAAAATATTAAAGTTGTCAAGAATTTCTTTTTATTTGGATCTACAATCAATGCCCATGGTAGAGCAATCAAGGTATCAAACAACCTATTGCAGTGAGAAAATCTGATGCAACAGGCCTCTTTAAAGTGTTCAAATCAAAGATGTCACTTTGAGGACTAAGATGACCCTTACCCAAGCCATGGTGTTTTCAGTTGTCTCATATGCATGTGAAAACTGGACAGTGAATGAGGAAGACTGAAGAAGAATTGAATTATGGTGTTGACGAAGAATATTGAATATACCATGGACTGTTAGAAGAATGAACAAATCTGTCGTGGAAGAAGTACAGCCAGAATTCTCCTAAGAAGCAAGAATGGTGAGTCTTCGTTCCATGTAGTTTGGACTCCCTGGAGAAGGACATCATGCTTAGTAAAGCAGAGGGTCAGTGATAAAGAGGAAGATCCTCAATGAGATGGATTGACACAGTGGCTGTAACAATAAGCTCAAGTGTAACAATTGTGAGGGTGCTGCAGGACAGGGCAGTGTTTTGTTCTATTGTACATAGGGTCACTATGAATCAGAAGTGACTTGACAGCACCTAACAACAACTCTCTCTCTCTATATATATGTATGTGTGTGTGTGTGTGCATTTTTTCCACCTCTCATAACATGTAAGGATATTCCTGTGATAGTCAATGGAATTGAGTTTTAGATTTTATAGTTGATAAATCCACAGTTCCAAAATAAATGAGTTTATATCCTCTATGCAATACACTCTATCCCTGGAAATTATTATCTATTTATACCACATTAAAATATAGCTATTTGGCAACTTTATATTTTTAATATATGCTTATTATAAAAAATTGTGAAGTACAGACAAAATAATTAGACAGTAATAAAAATAACCTTTAATCCTACCTCCCCGATAAGCTATTCCTAATGTTTCAGTGTTAAATAAAATCTCAATGGTTAAATAAACATTCCAATAGCAGTATGCTTACATGTATTAAAAGCTACTAAGATCACACTGAAATTGATGACACATAAAACCAGTTCTGAGCCCAATGACATTTTACTGCCTTGTTAAAAATGACAAGCAATCAATGAAAATGTTAACACTCAGTTCCAATTTGAATCTAGAAAAAAATCAACGAATATGCTTTTTCCATTGAGGTCTTCAGTTTGGGCTTTGTATATAACATTGTTGGGTTAGAGTCCTGGTTAAAATGAGTTGTTCATTGGGTGGTTGCTTCTCTTTCTGAGACTCAATTCACTTTTCTGCAAAGTGGGTTCATAATATCTACTCTGTGAGGTTTAAGTAAAATTTGTGGGGTATCTGGCACATGGCTGGTTCTAAACAAGTACAACTTCCTTCCCACTTTTTAAGTTCCTTTTCTCCTACCCACTGAGAATCCCTGGGAACGTTGTAAGCATGACCCTAGTGTAGGATTTTTCAGCCTCAGCGCTACTGACCCTTGGGGTCAGATACATCTTTGTTTTTCAGGGGAGGGCTGTAGGATGTTTATCAGCATTCCTGTCCTCTACTCTGAAGACAACGGTAGCAACTCCCCCAGTGGTGACAACCAAAAAATGTCGCCAGACTCCAGGGTGGGGTGGACAAAATTGAACCAGGTTGAGGACCACTGAGCTAGTTGTTTAAAGAATGTCTACTCACTTGATATAGATGCATGGGAAAAGCCTCCTTCTAATTTCCCCATAGTCCATGGGTGGTGCAAACAGATAACGTACTCAGGTGTTAACTGGAAGGTTGGAGGTTTGAGTTCATACAGAGGCACCCCAGAAGAAAGACTTGGCAAACTACTTCTGAAAAATCAACCATTGAAAACCCTACAGATCACAGGTCTACTCTGACACACACGGGGTCACCACGAGTCAGAATCAAACTGATGGCAACTGGCACTGATAATGCACCTATACTGCATACAGTGTGCTGCATGGCTATGACACTGGTTGAGAGCGCTAAGCTCTGCCTTCTCAGCTTTGCCAGCTGCAGGAATTATGACACTTTACGGTTCTATGCACCACTGACACAACAGTTCAGGTCTGAGCATCTTTCTTCCAGGCAGCTCATGAGGTGTATAATCACCTATGTTGCTATAGGTCCATCATCTGCTTTGCCTCAGATGAACTCTTGACACACTGAATTATAATCTCCCAACTGCAAGGCTGCCTTGGGTCCTGCTTAGCAGTGTGCTTTCCCACAGGTCACTACCCTAAACTCTGGGCCACTTGGCTGAGGCCTTGGCATCTTTCCTAGTTTGGAATCATTTCAATTCTCTGGAAATCTGGACCACAGGTCTCTATAACCCCAGTGGCTAATATAGAAGCTAGGTGTAGATCTTGGGAGGAGAAATGATTGTTCGAACATGATCGTGCTGAGTGTCCCTACGAGAAAATGAGAATGAAATAACATCAACATTTGAGTTAAAGCATACTATTCATATGGGTCTTTTACTTTGAATTTTTATCATGTTTATATTATTTCAGTCACTTTATACTTTTATAGACTGTAGATAGTTGTGACTTATGTCCCTTGATTTATTTAGTTGATTCCATGAATCTTTGAAAGTAATGCCATGTTGCTGACCATCAAAGCTCCCCTTGCTTTGCAAAAACATGAGATTCTGCAGACCCTCTTGGCACCATGATTCTTCTCTTTCTGACAGTGTTATGCTTATTGTGCCTGGCTAGACTTTTAGTTACAAGTGTTCTGACCACTGAGAAGCACCCTATTGCCACCTCATTGAAATTATAGAATCCACACCCCTGAAAAAACTCCCTCTTTTAGTACTCAGCTATTCTACTGGGTATCCTTGCATATTGAGTTCGGTGCAAATAAAGACAGAGTGCATCCCATACTCTTTATTGAATTTCTGAGCTAGCCCTCTTCCAAGGTAACTTGTTTTTAGCCATATCAAATCCCTTTCTAGATTCTACCTTATTTTCTCACCATAAGGTCTAGATTCTAATGTTAGCCAAGATTTCTCATAAAGCAGAATCTGAGACAAAGTCTTGTATCAGATGGTTTATTTTGGGAAGTAATCACAAGGAACAGGACTGAAGGTCTAGGAAGAATGAAAAAGGAATGGAAGGAGAGAATATCCAAAAGTGTGTTATTGAGGTGACCACGTTAAAATATAGCTATTTGGCAACTTTATATTTTTAACGTATGCTTATTATAAAAAATTGTGAAGTTCAGACAAAATAATTAGACAGTAATAAAAGTAAACTTTAATCCTACCTCCCCAATAAGCTAATGTTTCGGTGTTATTCTTGGACACTCTAAGTTATACTGAATGCTCCTTAAACTTGTCCACCTGAGGGATAGAACCAAACCAAAAAACCAAACTCGTTGTGGTCGAGTGGATTCCAACTCATAGCGACCCCATAGGACATAGCAGAACTGCCTCAAAGGTTTTTAAGAAGTGGCTGGTGGATTCGAACTGCAGACATTTGGTTAGCAGCTGAGCTTTTAACCACTGCACCAACAGGGCTCTGAGGGATAGAACAAAGTTGTATTTATCTACTGGTTTTAATCTCCCATCGGTTAAGATTTGGTCCATGGGGTATTAGCTCCATCATAATTCCAACTTTGTCTGTGTGTCAAAATGGCTTAGCTAAATGTCATAAGAAATCCTTGTGGCAGCATAGATATTTGATGCAATAGAAGGGAAATGCCATCAGAATATATCTACTCGAAACTGATCACTATAGCAATGACTGTAGTGAAATTTGAGCAGAGAGGATGAGGTAGGACATGAGAAATATCTGATTTTACCCGGTATGTCCAAATTCCTCCAGGGGATGAGGGCATGAACCACTGCATATGAGACACATCGTGTTACCAGGGCCAGGACTTCCTCCTTAGTAATAATGGCCCTTAGATTACTGGGTCAACTAGAGAGAAGGTGGGGCTCCATGTGGTAAACAATAACTTGTGAAAACGCACTATCCAAATAGAGCCAGCATCACAAAGGAAAAATGGGAGCTGTGAAGATGTGTATTTTCACCTAAGACTCAAACAGTTTATAATAGGCTCCTTTGCAATCTTCTATCAGTTTTAGCTCTCTTTCAGTTCAACAGGGTAACCACCCATGTGTATGTGGTAACATTATCAGGAGAGAAAGGCTACATGAGTTTGCTACTGTTAAATTCATTCTTTGTCTTAGAAACTTTTTATGTTACCTGTATTCCTTGCAGGATCTGGACTTTTTGTCTGTTTCTAATTTACATGTCCAGATGAAAGCCAACATTATGAACTGTGTGATCTGTGGAAAAGGTGACAAGAAGCAGTCTCAAACAATGACACTGTGGTATCACTGAGTGCTTCTGCTTAATGAATAAGGAAGCTTAGAAGGTGTACTGAACATTAATAGATCACAGAGCATGGAAACAGCCAAAATATCCATCAATAGATGAATTGATAAACAAAATGTGGCATATACATACAATAGAATATAATTCAGTCACGTAGAGAAATGAAGTTCTGATACATGCCACACCATGGACAAACCCTGAAAATATTATACTGAACAAAATAAGTCAATTGCAAAAGAACAAATACTGTGTAATCTCATTTATATGAAATAAGCAAATATGTAGACATCAAAGATCATCAGTTGTTACCAGGGTTGGGATGGAGGGGGAAAAGGGGAGTTTTTGCTTATGGGGAACATTGAGTTTGTGTTAATGGTGGTGGAATCATTTGGAAAAAGATGGCAATAATGGTTGCACAATGTGAAGAATGGAATCAATGTCACTGAAATATACAGGTAGAAGTTGTTGAATTGACGAATGTTTTGCTGTGTATATTATTGCCACCCACTCACCCCCACACACATAATCAATCATGAAGCATCTATGATTTCATCTCTTAATATTCAAGTGGATAGTCCAGAACACTTTCTGAAAACTCTGAACCCTTTTAGCATTCTGTGCCCACTTCCTCTGTAAACCTGTGAAAGAACATTGTTTTGAGTACACTGAACACACTAAAGTATTCCATTGTGCGTGTGTGCATACATGTATGTGCGTGTGTGTATATGTTTGCCTATGTATGTGTACGTGGAATTTACAGAAGGGTGTAGACTAAAGGAGAGAGGATTGTCTTAAGTTGGGTTCCCTTAGAGGTGAAATATGAGACAAAGATTTGAATGCAAGGAGCTTATGGGGTTATCATAGAATGTACTGGCTGGGACCAGGAAAGAGAGGCAGAGAAAAGGAATGAAGCTGTTTTAGTCTAGGTCCTTTAAGTAGTAAACATTAAGACAGGATCAAAAACCCAAAGGTCTTCTTAAGGAGAAAAACTTGTATGAGAGACAACTGGGAAGTGGAGGTTGGAGAAGTTGGAAGAATGATCAAATTGCACTGAAGGAAGGACTGCGTGAAGGAGAGAGAAGGAAAGAAGGTTAGTTGCAGGCATATTCACCTGCTACAGAAAGTTTGGCAAGGCCTTCATAGAGTCCTTAATCCATCAGAGGGCTATCACACCTGCCTTAGTATCCCTGTATCTCTCAGTCATTGGCTTGGTCTTGGTGCAAATTTGCAGTGTTGGATTTCAGAGCATATACACTGGGGCTCTCCGTCATTGCTTCCCTGAAGTCAGAGAACTGACAGATGTATTTTCAAGGCCATCATGAAAGTGAAGAGAAGGTATATTGGCATATTCATATTGGGACTCAATCTTGCTCAGGACCTTTGAAGACTGGAAAACATACCTCAAATTTGTCTTACTGGAGGGATAAGAAAGGTGAGATATTTATCCACCAGCTGCTATCTGGCACTAGCTGAGGACTGCTCCCAGGGGCATCAACTACCTGGAACCTCTGGTTGCCCCCATACTCATCCAGAGAAAGCCCCCAAGCATAAATGCACAGGTGATTGCAGCAGACCTTTGGAAAACATGGCCCGGTATGGGCCAAGGGGATATAGGCAGAGAACCAGCAGAATCTGTTACAGTGTGTTAAGGAAAAAGATAAGCAAATTCTTCTGAATGTCAATTATTTCTTCTTCAGCCTCTCTAGGTTTCCCAAAATTTAGGGGATAGTCAAGGAGCATTTTCTTTCTGTTTATGATTCCCTTCTGAGACTATAATTGCTTTAGGCAAATGTATTCACGTGAAGAATCATTTTTCTCCATGTCTGAGCCTGTAATAAATGTCAACCCTTTTTTGGCAACTGCAGCTAATGCTGCAGCCCTACCATTACCAAAATTGAAATTACATATTTTAGGATCCCAGATCAATTTATTTCAAGGGACATCAAAGATTACTCTGGACAGGCAAGGAAATCCCTCCACCTCCATGGCTCTAAGTCTCTCTCTGGAAAATGAAGATGGAATTTCCGACTAGGATTTCTTTTTATTCTCAGTTCTTGGATGAAACACATAATGCAAATAAAATTGTTAGCCTTACTAATTTATTTAAAATATTGCACCATCTCTAAAATACTTGGTAAAACCAAGCGGTCAGGAAAAAGAATTGAAAGTCTTTATAAAGTCTGCTCAGTAGAGCCTCTCATCTGTTTAATAAATAGCCATTACGTTTGCCTAGGAATCATAGGTATGGAGCAGGAAGTAAGCTCAGAGAATGTGAGAGGCAACACTTTATTTTACTGATGAAAAAAACTCAGCCCAGAAACAGGAGTGACTTCCCTAAACCACACATCTAGATAGTGGCAAAGGTAGGACTAGAAAAGAATTAAGATTGCCTGACTCACAGTTTGCAGATCTTCAATAGTAATTAATAATTATAAATTTAATAATATTGACAAAAATAATAACACCGAACTTGATATTTATTATGCTCTATGTTCTGGTATAAGGTGCCCAGGTGGCACAAATGGTTTGCACTGAGCTGCTAACTGAAAGCTTGGCAGTTTGAACCCACCCAGTGGCACTGCAGAAAGGATGTTGATCTGCCTCCATAAAGATTACAGACAAGAAAAATCCATGGAACTTAGTTCTCTGTAACACGTGGGGCACTATAAGTTGGAATTGACTTGCGGGCAACCAGTTTGGTGTTTTAGGCTCTGGTATAAAGACTTTGTGGAATTACGTAATTTAAGGAAATCTTTAACGAGATGATGGGACACTTAGAAGACAGTGTGGCAATCTTGTTAAGAGCAGGGGACCTCTGGGATTAGAATGCTTGGGTTCTAATTCTAGCCCCAAGATGGATTATGTGAGTGACCCTGACTAACCTTTATGTGCTTCCTTTTTCTCCTTGCTAAGCAACAATACATATTTTTGAGTTATTGAAAAAATTATATGATAATATAAGCAGAGTCCCTAGACAGTGTCGGGACCACAGCTAGTCCTCAATAAATGTGAACTATTACAATGTCATTCTCACAACAGCTCTCTAAGGTAGGTTCTATCATCTTCATTGCACAGATGACACAACAGGAAGTCACCAAGGTCTCTCAGTAGCAAGTGGAATAGCTACACCTCAAACTCATAAAGCTTTAACCAATTGAGTTTTACCACCTTGCTTCCCTTTTTAATGTCAGATATTCATATATATAATTATTATTGTAAAAATATCATGTTATTAACTTCAAATATGCTTCTTATTCCATTTGGTAAATCACCTTTCTTCCTTAATATGATTCCTCTTCCTCTGGATCTTATAATCGCCCTTAAGGGGCCCTGTACTGTTCTCATTCCACCTTCTTCTTTGGATTGTACATGGCCATGGATCAAAGTTACTCTTTTTCAGAAATATTTTATCAGTAATTACTCAGAACTCAACATAATGATTTGAGTACTTATCAACAATATTTTAAGATAGTTTTTTGGCCTTTTATATGCTCTTCCAAATGACTGTTTCTAGTCACTCCACATCTTCGTATATATAGTGTTGCAGTTCACTTCTGTTTATGTCTCTCACTCAGCTACCTCTGGATTTTGCCTCTGAATTTAAGAAGTTTATGATTTAAGAGAAAAAAATACTGGTATCATAAACAAATATCCATAATGAGGCAAACGTCAATTGAGTAGGACAAATACAGATTTATGTTTTAAATGGTAATTGGTCTGTAAAAGAGGCATAATAAAATGTAACTTTTTTGTGTATTTTTTAAAAGATTACAGCTAAAATTTTTAGACTATAAAGTGCTATGCCTGAACCAAGTATGCAGCTGCCCTAAAAACTTGGAACAGAAGAAAATAAAGCTGTAATACAACTTTAAAAGATAGGGCATGGATATGGAAAATCACCTGAAGTGGAACACATTTCCTGGGACAACTAGACTCCGGGATAACAACTTTGAATATGTTAATACATTTACAAAAGAGCATGTCAAGCTGAAGGGGGATGGCCATGCCTGGTAGCACTGAGAAAAAAGAATCACAGGAATTGATGTTAGCAGTGCCCAGCAAAGCACTTGTCATTGGCAAGGACTACCGTGGACATGGAGCCCTGGTGATGTACTGGTTAAGAGCACAGCTGCTAACCAACGTCAGCAGTTTGAATCTACCAGCTGCTCCTTGGGAACCCTATGAGGCAGTTCTTTTCTGTTCTATAGGGTCGCTATGAGTTGGTATTGACTCAACAGCAACAGGTTTATTGGTTTGTTATGGACATGTTAGTCCAACTGCCCTTGAACATGAGATTCGTTTCAGAGTTGCTGTTCTGTTTCCATGCTTACTAAGGTCTCAGAAGGTCTCCATCAACACTGAGCTCCAGCTGCCCATAGCAATAACCTGCTTAATAATGCACCTTCCTCTTTATCGTTTGTCCTGTCTCACTCTCCCAACTCCTTGACTCCTGTTTTCAGGGATCCCTTCTCAAATAAGGATACTCTCAAATCCTTGTCTAAAGGCTCTATTTGTGGTATGTGCACAGGAAAGGTATTAACATACGGCAGTGGGAAATTATAAGAGGACTTGAGAGGAGAGAGTGTCCTTAAAATCCCATCATAATAAAGCTAGAATATTCTGTATCTGGTGGCACAATGGTTAAGCTTTCAGCTGCTAACTGAAAAGTTGGTGGTTCAAACCCACTTGCCACTCTGCTGGAGGAAAATCTGGCAGTCTGTTTCTGTAAAGATTTACAGCTTTGGAAATCCTATGGGGAAGCTCTACCCCGTCCTATAGGGTCGCTTTAAGTTGGAACTGACTTGAAAGCAATGGGTTTTTGGACTTAAATAAGGGGGTAATTCTTCCAACAGTTAGGGGAATGAGTCTGTATGAATAGGTTAGAGCCAGACTTCAAATGTTGCAATCCCTAGACTAAGATTTTGGAAATTTAAACCATGTAGAACCACTAAGGAGCCCTGGTGGTGGAGTGGTTAAGAGCTACAGCTGCTAACCAACCAAAAGATGGGCAGTCTACCACTCACTGCTTGGAAACTCTATGAGGCAGTTCTACTCTGTCCTATAGTGTCACTATGAGTCAGAATCCACTTTAAGGCAACAGGTTTGCTTTTTTGGGTTTTTTTTTTTTGGGAGGGGGATGGATTTAGAACCACTAAACATTATTGAGCTCAGGTATAACAGGATAAAATTGAGTACTTTGGGGGAAGATTAACCTGCCTTGAGTTTAGAGCTGAATTTGGGAAGACTCAGAGAAGTTACACAGAAAACTGTACTATGGTAATCAAAAACAAAAAAATTCTTTTCCCAATTTAAATCCCATATTTGCATCGGTAGTGTTAGGCAAAATGTTCAATTTTCTATCAATAAAAAGAAACTCCTTTCCCAAGTGTAAACATTTATATGTGAGCATTCTTGCAATTCTCTTACCGACACCACAAATTCTCAGTATGCTTTTGACTATCGGACTTCAAGTTCCAATGGTTGATTTGGGGAAAAAGCATATGAAAACCCATCAGATACTCCTGGCTCTGTAGAAGCTGGTAGTTCTCATTATTTGACGAAAGGTGAAGACTAGCCTCTTCTTTGGAGGATTTGCCTCCACAAGTGTGGGACATGTGAAAATGGGAAATGTTTCATTTTAGAATGTCTGTATATGAGATCAATATTTATCATAGAGGTTGCTGACATTCATTAAAAAAGGTTCAACTGCATTTGGGGAAATGTATTTGTTGGGTTTGAGAGGGAAATTGGCTTTCCGTTGCAGGTAGAAAGCAGTTTATAATAAAATTCAAAATTGAATGAAATTGGTCCAATCTAAAAACCCAGAAAAGAAATTAAAGCCTTTTTAGAATCCCTCGGTCAAGTTTCAAATCAATAGGAGCTAACTTATTACCTGAGGCATATAATGAAAGCAAAATTTTTGCTGGGCTCCAAAGTGCCTGTGCTCTTTGAATTTTTGAGCTTAGCAGAACCTGTAAGCAGGAACAAAGAAATACATATAAAAGTAGGACTACAAGTCACTAAAATAGGTTTGGAACATTTTTAATGTCTTCCAGTTTCCTTGACCTGGCATTCAAAGCCTCCATGCCTTGCCCTCAGTGTATGTTAATTGCCTTATGTAATTCCCCCCCTCAAAAAACAAAACAAAACAACAACAAAAACATTATTATTGAGTCAATTCCGACTCATAGTGACCCCATGTGTTATAGAATAGAACTTCAAAGAGTTTTCTGGGCTGTAATCTTGGCAGAAGCAGATTGTCAGGCCTTGCTCCTACAGTGCCTGTGGGTGGGTTCGTACCACCAATCTTTAAGTTAGTAGCTGACCGAAAACACTTTGTGCCACCCAGGATTTAAAATGGAACTTTTTTTCCCCTATTTTTTGTCCTCTGGGGCACCTACAACCCAATGTATAATAACAGGTTTAATTCTCACATCAAGCTGTTGAAGAAGTACTGTTACCCTATTTTCAGGGATATGGGGAAAAAGACTAAACTAAATATATGTACATAATAAAATAATTCAGGGTGTAAATGTGAGGGTCAGTCAGATCTGGTTCTGGCATCTGTTTATGTTACATTAAGATTGTGTGCTCTTGGGCAAATTTCTTGACAACCATAAGCCTTAATTTATCTATAAATTGGGAATCATGTTTTATCCTTGCAGAATGGTTGACTATATGAGATAAATGAAATAAAGTCCTTGCTTCAGTAATTCAGTAGATGGTGGTATTAGGTTTCCACTTTGATCTGGAAGTCTAATAACACTATTTTCTTTGATGGGGAAAACTGGAGGAAGAACAGGTGTGAAAGATACGTGTTTAGTTGGGGAATGCTTTCTTGAGAGGCCCAGGGGACATTGTAGCAGGAACTAGTATTGGCCTGGTCTACATCATCTTGATCCTTGTGATTCTGTAGTGCGGTTTCCAACACACTGACAATTCCCCACCTCAAGAGTCTGAGTCTGAGCCTCTTTTCTTTTAGGAATTTCTCCAGCACCAAAGTAGCTTATTAGACTTCTAGTAGGCTCGATTAAGAAGTGTAAGGTAGCTAACATCTCTAGGGGCTACCCTTAACCAATGGGTGACATGATTTGGTGAGTACATGTGCCAGCCTCCCCAAACTCTGGGTAGATCTTTCTGGGATGTGTTCCATACAGTTTTCAGAGGATTCCTGTGATGGTTAGTTTTATGTGTCAGCTTGGCTGGACTGCCCGTTAAAACCCATTGCCTTCAATTAATTCCAATTCATAGTGACCCAACAGGACAGAGTAGAACTACCCAACAGGGTTTCCAAGGAGCCTCTGGTGGATTCAAACAGCCAATCTTTTGGTTAGCAGCCAAGTTCTTAACCACTGCACCACCAGAGCTCCTGGCTGGAATAGTACCCAGTTATTTAATAAAACACCAATCTAGGTATTGCTTTGAAGCTATTTTTCAGATGTAGTTAACCTAGGAGGTGACCCTAGATAATATGTGCAGGTGTCACCCAATAAGTTGAAGATCTTACAAGCAAAAACTGAGATTTCCTGAAAAAAGGAAAAAAGAAAAAAAAAAAACCAAGACATTCTGTCTCAAAGTGTTACTCCCTCTGCCATGGAGTTGTGTGACCTTATATAAGTCATGATCCTAAGTTTTTTCCCCCTCCTTTGATAAAATGGAGGTGCTAATAAAATTTTCACTCCCTCTCAGCAGGATAATTATACTAATCAAGTGTGAAAATGTGTGTGCAAGTGGTTTGTGAAATCATTCATTTATTAACAATTTATTAAATATATATTATACACAGGAATTGAATGATGTATTTCGTATATTCATTCAAATAAGACATAATCTTATACCTTAGTAAACAAAGCAGAAGAAGAAAAGCATTAATTAAAATTGTTGCTACAAGGGATAATCAAAGGATGCTATGGTAGCTCCATCCTGTGAAGTAGGGCATGATCAGAGAAAGATGTCTAAAGGAAAGATGTCTCAAGCTCGGTTTTGAACACATCTCTCTAAATTTTTAGTTCTTTATTGATATTTTGAATTGTTATTCTTGTTATTATAAATTATTAAAAT
>NW_004444154.1:3527875-3553642 GCF_000243295.1 Trichechus manatus latirostris
TCCTCTTACTCTCCTGTGCTGAATTCCTTTTGTTTGTGGATTTTTTTTTCATTTCTTTTGTTTTTGTGGGTTTTGTTTTTACTGAGATTTTATGTTTTTCTTCTTTATTTTGATGAGTAGTTTTATTAATTTTCTTTGTGGTTACCTTGAAAATTACCCTTATCTTCCTAGGTTTGAACCAGCTTTTATTACTTTGTATCACCTTGCCTTCCTCTCCATTAGAAGGTTCTATACCTACACCATTTATTCCCTCTTATTATTCTGATGCTCTTGTCATTTACAGATTAACCTTGCTGGTTCCCTGTTGTAATTCTTTTCATTTTGGATAGTCCTTAAGAGTTCATTTTCTAGGTTGGTATCTGGCTAGTAAAATTCTGTGTTCTAGATTCAGCCTGTGGTCTGATGTTGTTTGTTCTCAGTTCAAAGGAGTCCCTTTAATAGGTCTTGTAAGTTTGGTTTGGTTTTTACATAGTCCGTTAATTTCTGTTTATCTGGAAATGACCTAATGTCACCATCATATTTAAATGAGAGTTTTGCAGGATATATTATTCTTGGATGGCAAGTTTTTTCTTTCAAAGTTTTATATATGTCATCCCATTGCCTTCTTGCCTGCATGGTTTCTGCCGAATAATCTGAGCTTAGTTGTATTGTTTCTCTTCTGTACCTAACTTTTTGTTTTTCTCGAGCTGCTCTCAGGATTCTGTTTGTCTTTGTTTTCAGTGATGTGATTATGATATGCCTTGGTGATTTTCTTTTGGGGTCTATCCTATATGGTGTTCATTGTGCTTCTTGGATGGTCAGCTTTTCATCTTTCATGATATTGGGGAAGTTTTCTGTCTGCGATTCTTCTATGATCCTCTCTGTGTTTTATGTCTTCTCCCCCTATTCTGAACTCTGATCATTCGCAGATTTTTGCTTTTGTTCGTATCCCACAGAATTCTCAGGGTTTCTTCATTTTTCTTCTATCTTTTTTTCTGATTTTTCCTCAAACAGGGTTATATCCAAGTTTTGGTCTTCAGTTTTGCTGATCATGTCTTCCATTGTTTCAAGTGCTCCGTAGCCCTTCTATGACAGTGTCCATTTTTGTTTATCTTTTGGATTTCTAATTGTTGTTTTTGTATGATTTCTAGTTGTAAATTTATTTTAGCAATTTGTTCCTGTATTATTTTCTTGAATTCTTCTTTTTTTCATTTTTCATGAATTTGTCTGCCTTTTCCATGAATTTGTCTATTTTTCCTCATTTTTAGCTGCTTTTTACTTAAACTATTGGATAATTCTGAGTATGAGAGATTTGCATTCCCTGTCAGGGAAAGTTATCTGGTGTTTTATTTTGGATGCCTACTGGAGCCATCCTGTCCTATTTTTGTAAATGTTTTGATATTGTCTGTTGTCTTCAGGGCATTCAGTAGTTATTTTCCTCATTTATTGATTGTAGATTTGTTGGTTTCATCCTGCTTTTTTGTTTTATTAGTTTATGTCTGAGCAGGTGGGTTGTACATTCTTTGTTTTTTGCTCATCTGTGGGCATTATAATTTTCATTTTCTTCTCTAATGGGCAGTATCAGTCACTCAGGTATGGTACAGCAGGGCAGGTTCAGCTAAAGGGGAGTTGCTTAGATCATTTGTTTGTGGCACATACCAGGGCCAACAGGGTGGACCGTGAATCAGTGCAGGGCAGGTTTTGGTAGTCCATGCTTCTGCAGCTTGTGAATGTCGTGATGTTCAGCACATGTTGCAGGTAGATAGGAAGGAGGGGGGAGATTGTGATGTGAGGAGTTAAGATGGGTATGGGAAAGGGGAGAGAAAGGAGAGAGGAACAGGAGACAAGAAGATACACACAAACAAAAAAGAGTGCTAAGGGAATTTGCTATTGGAGTGGAGAGATGAGAGACTAAGAAATGGAGAAAAACAAAAATGAAAGAAAAAGGGTAAAATAAAAATGAATAAATTGAGAAACTTGAAATGAAGAAAGACAAAAAGGGAATAAGAGAGAGTATAAAACAAAAAAAGAAACAACAACAAAAGAAAAAAAGAAACGCCCCCAGAGATGTTACTGTGCGTCTGCGCAGAGTAAGGGAGTAGCTCCCAAGCCACGTGGTACTGCCCAGTTAGAAGGGGTTCCCAAGCCAAGAAAAGAAAAAGAAAACAAACAAATAAAAACAGAACAAACAAACAAAAAGCCCCGGTGGTCCCGCCAGCATGGCAGCATGGGCCTGGAAGCAGTTTTGCAGTGGAGCAGTGTTGCCCAGCCTTTCAGGAAGGAGCAAAGAGGCACATGGAGCCAGGCATTTGACAGAAAGGAGGGGCAGGTGGTCAGAGGTAAGGAAGAAATCTAATGAAGCAGAACAAAGCAACACCAGCAGCCAACAAATAGCACTCAGGAGCTGGCCAGTGTAGGCGAATAGAATCCAAGTGATACCGGGGTAAAGCCAGTGCTTACCGGCCAAGAGACTGTGGCCTTGGGAAGCAGAGGAGGCCAAGCGGGGGTGAAGAAGGGTGGGGGAGAGATAGCATGTATTGTTGGTTACTGGTTGTTCTGTCTCCTGCTGGAAGCTCCGTGAAGGTGCTTTCTTGTACACCTTGTTCCCTGATCTCTGAAAGGAGTCCAAGATGGCGGATCCCTGCTGTGGTAGCTGATATGGGACTTCTGCATGTATCTCTCCTCATTCTCTGTTCTTGGTCAGTTTCTTATCCCATTCAGTGCTTGGCTGAGTTCTTTATCTCTTCATTTGATGCTTAGGGTTTCAGGATTGATGTGTGACTCTGACTTAGTTTTTCAGATCCTTGCTGTGGAGTGACTGTGTGGTGCTCCTGACTATAGCACCATGTTGTCGGGAAGTCTATCAGTGTCATGCTTCTTAAAAAGGTAACACTCATAGAAGGTGAGGCTGTTTGCCTCTGCCGTGAGTAAATAACATTTAAAAATGTTCTCTGAGCTGGTACTCTGGTAAGACCAAACAGACTGAAATATAGAGCAGTAAGATCTTTTCTTTCTTTGTAAGCCAGGTTTGTCTTTTATGACCCTTCTGCTTGCACAGGCCCTGGAATAATCTAATCTTAAAGTTGTTGAAGACATAAGTGGTTATTTTATTTCTAAAGAAAAGTTTTAATTTGTTTGCTTGGTGCATCCCCCCGCTCTCTGTCTCATTTTTTTCTTTTTCTTTATGCCAGGGCTTATGAATATGTGGATAAATTAATTAAGAAAAACTTGCATTAAAACAACCTGTTGGAATATGCCTAAACTCATGAATGAGTACTTTTAGAAGAGTAATAAACACTGGAATTTAAGTTAATAGTCTTGGGGGTAATGGAGACAAATTGCAGTAGATTAATTTGCTCCTTTACTTTGAAATGCTAGAAAAGTACCCATGATAATACTGATAGAGTAGAAGAAAAAAATAAAGAAGGAGGAGGAGGAGGAGGAGAAGGGGAAGAAAATGACTATTATTTTTATGGCTCTCTACATACTACTCATAGTGACACTATAGGGTCACTATGAGTCAGAATCCACTTGACAGCAGTGAGTTCGGTTTGGTTTTTGGTTATACATACAATGGAGCCCTGGTGGTACAGTGGTAAACAGCCTGGCTGCTATCCAGAAGGTCAGCAGTTTAAATTTGCCAGCTGCTCTTTGGAAACCCTATGGGGCATTTCTACTCTGTCCTAGAGTGTTGCTATGAGTTGGTATCAACTTGACAGCAATGGTTTTTTTTTTTTTTTTTGGTTTAATCTTTAAGAGAGCAGATCACAAAATCTTTTCTCCCATGGAGCCACTGACCTTTTTATTATCAGCTGAACTTTTTGTTATCATCTGAACTTTTTGTTATCAGCCCAGCACCTAACTATTGGGAAACCAGGGCTCCTTCTCAAATGGTATAGGAGTTGGGATTTACAACACATATTTTTGAGGGACACAATTCAGTGCATAACAGATGGCTTAAGAAAGAAGTGTAGACAAATATCATTTAAAAATACATAAATAGCCAGCAAAGGAAATTAATAAAAACTACCAATATTGATGATGGTAAGAGCAAATACATTTGTTAAATTTTCATCTTTCGTGGAACAAAGCCAAAAAATAATGTGTTTATATAAAAGTAGTATTGGCAATATAGAGGAAACCATCATAAAGCTGAAAAGAAATAACTAAAAATGAAAACTGGAAAGAAGAAGGATCAGAGATGAGCGAGGGATTCGAGGTTGGAGGAAATGGAGAAAGCATGTAGAAAAAATGCAATGGCTCGCTCTTATGGGAGGACAATGAGGGGGTAATACCCGGTGGGGGTTATGGGACTGAAAGAAAGTCATGATGTGTTTTTGTTTATTTGTTTGTTTTCTTAATTGAGAGAGACTTAGCTAGGCTTTGGAAAGGGATCAAAATGTACAAAGCACTTGCATACACATTTTCTCACTTGATTCAATCAATTAAAATTGTTAGAACAATTTAAATCCTTTATAGAAAGAACCAGTTGAGAAAGAGATCATGAAGAATTGGAGAAAGAAGGTAACTGATTGAGCAAATCTCCCAGACCCAAGGAGGCATTAGAAACCAGTGCTCAGGTACAGAGTTCATTTTTATGTGACAGAAAGGATCTCCCTTTGGGTGAGACTTTAAGGAGACAAACAAGGACAGATGGAAATCTTAGCAGCACAGTGGCTTCCCCCTTGACTTTTTCTAGTAAACCTCAACCAGAATCTCATTGACATTTTACATAGCTGAAGAAAACTGGGTTCATGATGGACAACGTGACTAACCCAGGGTCACACTACTCCAAAAATCAGATCCAGGTGTCATACTTTCTGGTCCAGTGTTCTTTTCTTTCATATTTCTGCAGAAGGATTTATATGACCAAGTAAAAACTCCTAATGTACTTAAGGGCAAAGTGCATACTTCCTTCTTCATTTTTTTCCTTTGTGGTAGTATTTCCTCAGGGACATACAATCAAAGCAAATTCACTGAAAGTCTTTTAAAGCAACCTACTTAGATTACTATGTAGAAAAGAAAATGCAATAAAGATGCTATTTCGCATCCCTGTGCCAGGAGACAATTTCAGAGTGAAAGAAAATTTGCTCTATTAGAGCCATCAGGGATCCCAGATTTCTGATATAAAAAGGGAACTTCTGTTTTTCTCCATCAACTCATATAATTTTAGAACTTCAGCTCTTATAATTTTATTGCTAGAAACCTAGAAAGAAAAAAAGAAAAAGAAAACCATGCAACTCTGGAAATAAGTGGACTTAATTTCAGCAAAAATGTCACTTTGGGGACTAGAGTGCATCTGCCCCACGCCATGGTGTTTTCAGTCACCTCATATGCATATGAAAGCTGGACAATGAATAAGGAAGACCAAAGAAAAATGGATGCCTTTGAATTGTGGTGTTGGCGAAGAATATTGAATATACCATGGATTGTCAAAAGAATGAAAAAATCTGTCTTGGAAGCAGTACAGTCAGAATGTTCCTTAGAAGCAAAGATGGGGAGACGTCATCTCACATACTTTGCACATATTATCAGGAGGGACCAGTCCCTGGAGAAAGACATCATGCTTGGAAAAGCAGAGGGTCAGTGAAATAGAGGAAGATCTTCAAAGAGATGGATCGACACAGTGGCTGCAACAATGGGCTCAGATATAACAACAATTGTGAGGATGATGCAGGACCAGGTAGTGTTTTGTTCTGCTGTACATAGGGTTGCTATGAGCTGGAACTGACTAGATGGTACCTAACAACAACAACAACAACAATTTCAGCCTTGGAAGAAAAGTGAAGAAAGAAGGGACACAGAAAAAAAAAAAAAAAAAAATTCACAGGAAGAACATGACTATCAGTTCAGAATTAAGGCAAATTAACAAACTCCTGGAGTCCCTGGGTGGTGTAAACAGTTAACTTGTTTGGATACTAACTGAAAGGTTGGAGGTTTAAGTCTGCCCAGGGGCTCCTGGGAAGAAAGCCCTGGTGATCTGCTTCTGAAAAATCAACCATTTAGAACCAATGGTACACAGTTCAACTTTGACACACCTAGGGTCCTCATGATTGGAATTGACTGGATAGCAGCTGATTGTCTTACAAAATCCTATCATGACAAAAAAGATGGAAATGGCTAAGTAGAGAGAAGGTATGGCCAAATACAAGCAATAAGTATACATTGGTAAGTTTGGGAATGGGATTGAAATACTCAGCTCACTGCACCTGTAGTGTGTCTTGCCAGACAAACCACACTAGCCAGAAATTATCGAATGAATGCTAGGAATTCAACATGCTCAGTTCTAAAACTTGGGGCTTCCTCAATATGGACCATTGTTCCCGCCATTGGGGAAACTGCATCTCATCCACAAGCCAGTGCACTAAACCATTTGTCAATCTATCGTCACAAAAACAATGAGCAAAGAGAGGTTCCACTTCCCTGAAGGTAAACATAGTGTTACAAAAGGAGAGCAATTTGCTGCATTAGTAAATAAAAAGGGAACAAAATAAAGGTTTTTTATTTTTTTTTCCAAATTGATGCACAGCATTTTCTTGGTTTGTGCAATCTGTGTTATGTATGGCTCAGTGTGAGAATGAACTCTTTTGAGCTTATCTCTGGATATTGGACAAGGTAGAAGGTAAAGTCTGTTCCTCGGGCTTCAGGCAAATTTCATCAACTGTAAAATGGGATAAGGATGTCTTTCCTACCAGTTGTTGAGGATCAAGTGAGCTAAATTATGTAAGACCTTGGCACAGTTCCTGGCACGTGAAGGCACTAAAATGTTATTTCTCTTCCTTCCATAAATCATGACAAAACATTTACAGTTTTGCCATATTGCTGAAAAAATTTTAGCCAGAGAATGAATTGATACAAAAGAAAGATTAGAAACGATATAAGCTAAGCAGATTTAGAAAACCAGATATAGCAAGTTCTACTTTTTTCACATCTCTGATAAAAGTCTTCCTTATATCAAGGCTTTTGGAAATAAGGCCTAGACACTGTTTCCCCAAATGGCTAATAAGGAGCAAATGGGTGCATCTGAAGTTCAAAGGGGAAAAAAAGACAACTGGAAAATATTAAAATTTTATTGTTGGAATATTTATAGAGAATTCATTAAAAACATCTCATGAACTGGTTTTAATCACTAAATTTCATGTTTATTTGCTCCCAAGTTCTAAATTGCATCAGAGTTCTTGCCCATTTGTTTGACTTTTCCCATAACTTTCTGCCTAAATTTCAGCTATTTACCTGTCTGTGATCATGGGAAGTTCCTCATGGTAGCCTCTGGAAAGAGACCTTCGCTGGTGCCAGGAGGGCATTGTACTGTGCCTTACCCTCTGAGGTTGATAATATTATTATCACTATTTTACAAGTGCAGCAATCTTAATTTGAAGAAGCATCACAGTGGGAGTGGACTTTAGGGGCACCAAATCTGTCTTTGAAACCCAGGCCCATATTTACTAGCTGTGTGATTCTGAGTAACTTGGTCAACCTCTTTGTGCCTCAGAATATTCATCTATAAAGTGGGGATAATATTTGTACTTATTGCATACAGTTAGTGTAAAACTGAAAGGAAATATTACATGTTAGGTGCTTAGCACAATATCTTGCATAAAGGAAGGATGCAATAAATATTAGAAGTTATTATCATTACTAAAACAACAACAGCAACAAACAAACAAAAACTATCAGCTGCCTTGGAGTGGATTCTGACTCATGACCACCCTAAGTGTCCTCAGAGTAGAACTGTGCTTTATAGGGTTTTCAGTGACTCATCTTTTGACAGTAGATTGACAAGCCTTTCTTCTGAGGCACC
Source organism: Trichechus manatus latirostris (assembly GCF_000243295.1). Lineage (NCBI taxonomy): Eukaryota > Metazoa > Chordata > Mammalia > Sirenia > Trichechidae > Trichechus > Trichechus manatus. The sequence continues at coordinate 3,535,656 of NW_004444154.1, forward strand.
ACTGTGAGGACTTGAACTTCCAACTTTTCAGTTAGCAGCTAAATGAGTTAACTGTTTGCACTACCTAGGGACTCCATGGTTATTATTATAGAAATTAATTAACCAGACCAAGGACTCACATCTACTAAATAGTAGAGTCTCCTGTAAAAGGCCTGTCAGCCTGTCTTCAGGGCCAGTGTTCTCCACCATTAGGGTACACATATAGTGTTATTTGTTGAACTAAATTGAAGGCAAAGTGTTATGATCTATGGAAAAAAATATTGCAGCTTTAAAGATGGTCTGGAGATTCATTTAAGAAATGTAAATATGTCAGAATACTGTAAATACTTGATTCTTTCTATAATTGAAATTGAAAGCTGGATATTTCTATTCATATATATTAGCTTATATATATATGATTTGCAAATAAAAGTGCATATAAAGTGACTGAATAACATGAATATCTCAAATAATGAAAATGGCAAGAAAGTACCCTTCCTTGCAAGAATAATGAACAATTTACAAGGGAAGTAAATACAATCTGAAGCTCATTAAAGTCTTAGCAATAAGCTCCCTGTGGTAAAAGGAACTTATTAGGGTTTGAATGTGGGATAGCCTAGGTGTAGTGATGAATAAATCTAAGAAGGGCCTTGGGAGGGGGGAGAGTTAAAGAGTAGATAAAGAAACAGTGGAAAGAAGCTGCCTTTTCAGTGGTTCTGAGTGGAACCTGAGGAGCCATTTAGGAGAGGGGACTGGCCAGTGATCCTCAGCTATCTCTGATGGCAGATGCTTTCAGCAGCTTTTTAGTTAGTCAGGACTGAGACTACAGAAGTGGTTCTCTGCTTCTCTGAATTCTCAGAACCAAGATTTTTAAGATCTATGAGCACCTAGAAGGAAGTTCTGCTTACCTTTAACACCTCTTTCTTGTACTGCTAGTTTTCCTGTCTTCACACTTCCTAGGAATTCAGAATTGTTAATAATAAGGGAAACTGAGACCCCAAATTAATGGATTTCCGCTGAGTACATAAGAAATTCTAAAAAGGTCACTGCCCAATGTAGAATGTACCCAGAAATAAACAAGGAGGCAGAGTTAAGTCATGGTGATCATAAAATCCCAAACTCCCTCTGTGTAAAGACTTTAAATTCACTAAAAAGTAAATTAGTCTTTGCCCTCGTTTCCTGAGAAGACAATTCTAATCCTTTGGAGCTTCCTAAGTAATGGAGATATCTTGGCCAAGTTGCAAGGTCTGCCAGGCAATCTCAGGAAGGAAAGAAAGCACGATTTAATTGTGTCAAGTTAGACAGCAGTTAATATTCTCCTCTGTTTTTACTCCTTTTCTCTTTAAAACCTCATTGTAACTAGCCTGCATTGAACCATTTGTTTCGTTAGAAGCAGAAAGATCTCCCTGTGTGCATATAGATTAACTGCTTGAATAAACCCTATATGTTTTCATTTCTTTGTGCTTTGATTATTTCCAACAGCCTCAGCTTAATTTCCAAATCTGTGTACTTCAGAGATATGAGGGAAATCACTTCACTTCTTTGGAGACGTATTGGACACAATAGATGCACAGAGGAAAAGCAACTTTGTCTGGGTGGGCGTCAGAAAAGGATCACTTCTGCAAGATCCTTGCCACATGTGGAGGACCTGAAGAGAAAAAAAGGCCAGCTGAGGCACAATGATGCAGACTTTCTGACTGCTTGAATTTCTCAAGTTTCTGGGCACCACAGGCAGTGACTACCTAATAAAGGCATTTTTTTTTTTTTAAATAATAGCTTTATTGAGATATAATTCATACAGCACAACATTCGCCTTTAAGAGTGTGCAATTCAGTGGTTTTAGTATCTTCACAGAGTTGTGCAGCTATCATCACTATCTAATTTTAGAAATTTTTCATCACTCCAAAAGGAAATCCCACGTTAACAGTCATTGCCCATTTCCCCCCTTGCCCAGCCTCTGGCAATCACTAATCTACTTTCTGTCTCTACACCTTTTCCTATTCTGAACATTTCGTATAAATGGAATCATACAGTAAGTGAACTTTTCTGTCTGGTTTCTTTCACTTGGAATGTGGTAGCATGCATCAGTACTTGCTTCTTTTTATTGTTAATGATACTCCATTATATGGATACAGTAGTTTGTTCATCTGTTAATCAGTTGATGGACATTTGGGTTGTTCACACTTTTTAGTTATTACAAACAATACTGCTATAAACATTCATACAAGTTTTTGAGTATGCACTTAGATAGATTCTGATTCATGAAAACTTGAGTAAAATAGAACATAATGTTGCCTGGTCCTGTGTCATCCTCACAATTGCTGGCATGCCCAAGTCAATTGTTGTGCCTGTATATGTTATGTCTGAGTAGGAATCGACTTGATGGCAATAGTTTTTTTTTGGGGGGTGGGGTGGGGGAACAGGTCATTATATCTCACCTGTGGTCTCTCTCACCCCCACTAGCCCTCTGCTTCACCAAAGGTGATGTCCTCCTCCAGCAATTGATCCCTCCTGGCGACGTGTCCAAAGCAAGAGTCAGACAATGTTTTGTTGTGATTCATAAGGTTTTCATTGCCTAATTTTTCGAAGTAGATAACGAGGGCTTTCTCTCTAGTTTACTTTCTTCTGGAATTTTCTCTGAAACTTATTCACCATAGTGAGCCTGTTGATATTTTAAATACCAGTTGCATAGCTTCCAGAATCAAAGCAACACACAGGCCACCACAGTATAACAAACTGACAGAAGGGAGGTGGGGTATATTTCTAGGAGTGACCCATTGAGGCACTTTTAATTCTGTACACTACGTATTCAGTAAAGAATTTTCTCTATAAGATGACGATACAAAATTTGCCATACACACTAAAGAGCTGGTATTAACTTTTAGCTGGGCTGGCAATTGTGATTGCTATGGCCAACTTCGGATCCTTACCTGTGTTTTGTGTTACTCTTGGCTAGTCTTGTTTCAGGACTCTTTCACTAGCTCTTTGCTGTAAGGAATATATTTAAAATGCCCTCATTGCAAAGTGTGTCCTTATCAATTTATGACTATGGAAGTGTCACTTTCCCACAATGTCTTATGTAGTCTTAACAGGGAAGATCTGGAGTGAGGAAGCTTTTGTTGTTAGTTGCCATCAAGTCGGCTCTAACTTATGGTGACCTGATGTATAACAGAAAGAAACATTGCCCTATTTTGTCGTATCTTTATGATCATTGGTATATCTGAGTTCATTGTTGTGACTGTTGTATCAACCCATCTCATCGAGGGCCTCCCTCGCCTTCGCTGACCCTTCACTTTACCAACCATGATATTTTCTTCTAGCAATTGGTCTTTCCTGATGACATGTACAGAGTAAGCAAGCCTAAGTCTCTCCATCCTTGCTTCTAAGGAGCTTTCTTGTTGAATTTATTATAAAATTGGTATGTTCATTCTTTTGGCAGTCCACAGTGTATTCAACATTCTTCACCAACACCACAGTTTATACGTATCAGTACTTCTTAGGTCTTCCTTTGTCATTGTCCAGCATTCACATGTATACGAGGCAATCGAAAAGACAATGCCTTGGGTCAGACACACTTTATTCATCAAAGTGACATCTTTGCATAAAGTTTTAAAGAGGTCTTTCGCAGCAGATTTTCCCAATGCAATATGTCATTTAATGTCTTGACTGCTACTTTCATGAACATTGATTGTTGATTCAAGTACAATGGAATCATTAAGGTGAACTTGGGTTTAAATTCTAGCTTAGCCACTTCCTGAATGTGTGCTTTTGGGCAACTGTTTAAAATCTTAACTCTGATGTTAGTCTTCCCATCTGTAATACGAGACTGACAAAAACACTTCAAATTAGATTTGTGAGGATTAAATAAGATTATTGAAACCCCTGTATGCTTAACTTGATGCCTAGAACATAATAAGCTTTCATTACCTGGAAAATTACTATGTTGTTCAGTGCCATCAAGTTGGCTCTGACTTGTAGCCAACTTACATATAACAGAATAAAACTTTGCCTGGTCCTGCACCATCTTCTCAACTGCTGCTATGTTTTGGCCCATTAAAGCAGCTACTGTGTAAATTCATCACATTGAGGCTCTGCCTGTTTTTCACTTACTCTCTATTTTACCAAGCATGAGGTTTTTCTCCAGAGATTGGTCCCTTCTGACGAAATGTGCAAAGTAACTGAGATGTCACTTTGAGGACTAAGGTGTGCCTGACCCAAGCCATGGTAATTTCAATTGCCTCATATACATGTGAAAGCTGGAAGATGAATAAGAAAGATCAAAGAAGAATTGATATCTTTGAATTATGTGTTGGCAAATAATCTTGAATATACCATGGACTGTCAGAAGAACAAACAAGTCTTGCTTGGAAGAAATACAGCCAGAGTGCTCCTTGGGAGTGAGGATGGCAAGACTTCATCTCACATACTTAGGACATGTTATTAGGAGGGATCAGTCCCTGGAGAAGGACATCACAGTTGGTAACGGGGAGGGTCGGACAAAAAGAAAAAGAGGAAGACCTTTGACAAGATGAATTGACACAGTGGCTGCAAAAATGCACTCAAACATAGCAATGATTGTGAGGATGGCACAGGGCTGGGTAGTGTTTTGTTCTGTTATACATAGGGTCGCTATGAGTCTGAACTGACTGGAAGGTACCTAACAACAATAACAAGCAAGTCAAAGTCTCACCATCCTTACTTTTCAGGAGTATTCTGGCTGTGCTTCCTCCAAGACAAATTTGTTAGTTCTTCTAGCAGTCCACGGTATATCCAGTGTTCTTTGCCAATGCCACAATTTGAATGTGTCAATTCTTCTTCAGTCTTTCTTTTTCATTGTCCAGCTTTCATATGCATATGAGACTATTGAAAATACCCTGGCGTGGGTCAGGCTCACTTTAGTCCTCAAAGTGACATCTTTGCTTTTTAACACTTTAAAGAGGTCTTTTGCAGCAGATTTGCCCAGTGTACCATGTCCTTTGATTTCTTGACTGCTGCTTCCATGGCCATTGATTGATAATCCAAGAAGAATGAAACCCTCGACAACATCAATTTCTTCAACATTTATCATGCTGTTGTTTACTGGTCTAGTTGTAAGGATTTTTGTTATCTTTACATTCAGATATAATTCATAGCGAAGGCTATAGTCTTTGACCTTTATCAGTAAGGTCTTCAAGTCGTCTTCATTTTCAGTAAGCAAGGTTGTGTCATATGCATATCTCAGTATGTTAATGAGTCTTTCTCCTCCAATTTTGATGTAATGTTCTTCTTCATATAGTCTATTTTCTCAGATTATTACTATAAAACCTTGAAATCATCTCTTGGCATAGGCCTTATCCCTTTAACTTGATATCATGTTGTCATTAACTAGATCAAGCTTGCTATATGAACCTGTTTTTTACTAGTCTTCTGTTTCCCTCTCTTCAGTAACTCCCTCCAAATTATCCCACTAGGGTTCAACTCTAAAGAATTACTTGCATTTTCTCCAATATGACAGTCTCTTTTTTCTTTCTCTACTGAAATGGCCTCCTGATGCTTTTCTGCTTGAAAAAGTTCTTCTCTTTGCTTAAGGTTACATTCAAGCCTCACTCCACTGTGAAGATTTCCCTGACTTCCAGGGAGGGACAACTTCTCCTTTGTGCCCTTGTTGTTATTGTTGTTGTTAGGTGTCACTGAGTCAGTTCCAACTCATAGTGTCCCTACGTACAGCAGAATGAAATGCTGCCCATTCGTGCACCATCCTCACAATTATTGCTATGTTTAAGCCCATTGTTGCAGCCACTGTGTCAATCCATCTCATTGAAGGTCTTCCTCTTATTCACTCAGCCTCAATTTTACCAAGCATGAGTCCTTGTCCAGGACCGGGTCCTTCCTAATAACATGTCCAAAGTACGTGAGATGAAATCTCATCATCCTCATTTCTAAGGAGCACTCTGACTGTACTTCTTCCAAAACAGATGTGGTCGTTCATCTGGTAGTCCATTGTGTGTTCAATATTCTTCCCCAACACCATAATTCAAATACACCAGTTCTTCTTCTGTCTTCCTTATTTGTTGCACCCTTGGGATTTTTGCCCTTAAGATTTCTTATTCTTTACTTTTATCATTTCCTGTATTAAAAAGAGTTATGACCACACAGGACTGTGGGATTCTGGAGGGCTGGGCAGCGTCTGATTCTCTTTATGATAGCTGTGCCTACTATCATGACTAGAGAGATCCACTGTTATGGATTGAATTGTGTCCCCCCAAAAATGTGTCAACTTAGCTAGTCCATGATTCCCAGTATTGTGTGATTGTGCATCATTTTGTCATCTGATGTGATTGTCCTATGTGTTGCAAATCCTACCTACATGATGTTAATGAGATGGGATTAATGGCAGTTATGTTAATGAGGCAGTACTTAATCTAAAATATTAGGTTGTGTCTTAAATCAATCTCTTTTGACATACAAAAGACAGAAGCAAGCAGAGGGACATGGGGACCTCATACCACCAAGAAAGTAGAGCTAGTAACATATGTCCTTTGGACCCAGGGTCCCTGCACTGACCAGGGGAAGAAAATTGCTGAGGAAGATTGATGACAAGGATCTTCCTCCAGAGCCTACAGAGACAGAAAGCCTTACCCTGTAGCTGGCATCCTGAATCCAGACTTCTAGTCACCTAGACTATGAGAGAATAAACTCCTGTTTGATGAAGCTATCCACTTGTGGTATTTCTGTTATAGCAACACTAGGTAACTAAGACATCAACCATCCCAGTTTGTCTAGGACTGATGGGGTTTTCAGAAAGTGCTCAAACTGTGAAAGTCCCAGGCAAACTGAAATTAATCATTTACTCTACTAGTACCTGGTACAGAGTTGACATCCAGTAAAATACTGTTAAATTCATCTTTGTTTAACTGTTCTTCTCCAGTCGACATAGTTTTGTTTGTTTGTTTATTTTTTCTCTAGAAGTTTTGGCCCAAATAAGTGCTTTCTCATTTTGTATCCTTTGTATCACAATTAAATTTCTCTTGTATTTATGGGAACTGACTTCACCCCAATTCACTGCATAGCTCTGTAGCTTTTCTTAAGAACTTGGAAATTAAATATCAGACTTCGTTATAGAGGGTAAGTAGTGAACAGGCCATTTGCCACAAATCAGCACAAGGACAAGCCCTTGTGGATATTCAAAATATAACCTCTGTACTATTTGTGACTTGAAATTCATGAATTTAGTTTCCAGCTAATGATTTCCAGCTAATGAGCCCAGTGTTTAAAAGGAACCGCTTTGTCCCTTCTCCACATACTTGTCACTCCCACTCTTGCGTATAAAAACTTGCACCAAGGGCCTGGTTTTACTGTGATAATCTTACTGAGAAACATGCCTAATTTATGTCAATGAGAATTAGGGCATTTTTGAAAATTATACACGGTATGATTTTATGGATTGGAGCAAGAGAGGATATGTTCAATGTTTTATATAAATAAACAATGAATGGGTGTATATTTGTGTTACCCACATTAATAGACTTTCACAGTGGTCCTCAAACTTGATCATGCATCAGGATCATCTAGAGAGCCTCATTTCTGGAGTTTCTGAATCAGAAGGTCTGGGGTAGGGCCTGGAAATTTGAATTTCTAACAAGTTCCCGGGTGATGCTGATGTTGCTGGCCCAGGGAAAACACATGGAGAACCACAAGACTACAGCATCACCACCACCACTTATCATGGAGTCAACTCTGACTCATGGCAAACCTATATGTGTCAGAGTAGAACTGTGCTTCATAGGATTTCCAATATTTTATTTTTCAGAAGGTAATCAACAAGCTTTCTTCTGAGACACCTCTGCATAGATTTGAACCTCCAACTTTTGGATAGTAGCCAAATGCTTTAACCATTTGCATCGTCCAAGGACTCTGACAATAGCATGCCAGAGGGTAGTCAGCTGGGGAGGAGTGAAGGAGGTTCAGTCAGTTGGCTGTTGGTGTTCATGAAAGAAGGGAGGGAGGATAAGCCTAATGCTCATTGGGATGATAGAGATAAGAGAGGAGATGAGCAACTGAGAAATTATGAAATATGTCTTAGCCACTTCCAAAGCACAAAAGAAAAAGCACAGGGCTTCAGTATAAGGTATTGTGCAGCTTCTTGAGAGGAAACAGTTAAGAGACTGTAGGCAGAAAAGGAGCCACAGAGACATAGTTATGATTCTCTGAGGATGGTATTATTGAGAAGCATCAGGAGAAAGTAAGAAGAGCATGAACTTTGACACCAAACAAACCTTGGTTTAAATCTAGACTCTTTTGACTTACCCAAGTGGTGTGATTTTTTTGTTTTTTTAATAAATGAATTAACCTCTCTGGTCCTCAGTTGTCTTATCTGTAAAGCAGGGACCTTATGGAGATTAAACAAACTGTGCCAGACACCTAGTGTTACCGCGAAACGCAGATCTGAGCTGCCTGCCACAAAAGCCAATAATGAGACAAGTGTGAGGTGAGCAGCAAGAGGGTTTTATACAGGAGACAGAGGAGAATGAGCTCTTCCAAAAAACCTGTCTCCTCAAACTGGAGACTGGCTGAAGGTTTTATACGGACAGGATTATAGTTTCTCTTTGCGGTAGTCAAGATTGTCACGTCCCAGATGACTTAACCTCTTACTGGCAATCCTTGAGGGTTATCAATTTGTTTTGCCACCTCCAAGAAGAAACTTTAATGAATTTTAAACTTTTATAGGGACTGGAATAGGAAGGGAGAAAGAAGAAGAAATATCATGAGACAAAGCAGAGGCTAGTAATGGTGGGAATCAATTATTTGGCAATGGTGATAACAGAATTAATACAGCTTGTTCCCCTAGCACATACTAGCTATTTTTTTATAAATATTAAAAAGCTTGAGAACATCTGTTGGTCATAACAAGAGAATCAGCTAATGATGTTCAGAATTCCAAAGTCATGGATGACATTGAATATGTGTATGAGTCCAAGCAGAACTTCCAATGATTAGATTGATGTCATCAATTTGAGGTATCAGATGACATTACTGACTGCAGAGGAGGCGCATTCCCTCACTCTCCATTACTGAGAATGGGGAAGCATGGTTGAATTGCAGCAAAAATGAATCATTAGTTATAAGGCCTAAGAGCCTTGAAGGAAGTTTACAGAAAATTCATCGTAATCAAGGATCTATTCCCAAACTCTACAGAATGTCAACCAAAATATAACAAAAACAACAATAATAAAAACAATAAAAGCAATGAGTATTTACTGAATTCTTTCTGAATTTCTATGCTACAGGGCACTTCAGTTCTAGAGTAAATCTATATGCCTATATATCTACAACGTTGCTGTTGTTAGGTGCCATAGAGGCAGTTCTGACTCATAGCCACCCCATGTATAATAGAGTAAAACTTGGCCTGGACTGGCACCGCCCTCATAATTGTTGCTCTACTTGAGCCTATTGCTGCAGTTACTGTGTCAATCTATCTTGTTAAAGTTCTTCTTCTTTGTCGTTAACCCTCTAGTTTACCAAGCATCATGTCCTTCTCTAGGGACTGTTCCCTCCAGATAATATGTCCAAAATAAGTGAGATGAGATTTTGCCATCCTTGCTTCTGTGGAACATTCTGGCTGTGCTCCTTCCAAGACACATACATCTAAAATGAATATCTATTATCTCTCTATCTATCTATGTACATACTCACACATACATATGTGTAAGTGTGTATTTTTTGTATAACTTTCACCTGAATTTAGAGATCATCTTAAGAATAGATTTGAGGCATTGAAAGCGAATGACTGAAGACAAGATGAGTTGTGGGATGACATCAAGGACATTATACATGAAGAAAGAGAAAAGCAAAATTTCATTAAAAAGAAAAAAAGATCAATCTGGATGTCAGAAGAGACTCTGAAACTTGCTCTTGAACTTGGAGTAGCTAAAGTGAAAGGAAAAAACGATGAAGTAAAAGAATTTACCAGAAAATTTCAAAGGACATCTCGAGAACACAAAGTAAAATATTATAATGCAATGTGAAAAGACCTGGAGTTAGAAAACCAAATGGAAAGAGCATGCTTGGCATTTCTTAAGCTGAAAGAACTGAAGAAAAAATTCAAGCCTCAAGTTGCAATATTGAAGAATTCTATGGGCAAAATATTGAACGACCCAGAAAGCATCAAAAGAAGTGGAAGGATTACACAGAGCCAATGTACCAAAAGGAGGTAGTCAATGTTTAACCATTTCAGGAAGTAACATATGATCAAGAACTGACAGCACTGAAGGAAGTTGTCCCGGCTACACTGAAGGCATTGGCAAAAAACAAGGCTCCAGGGATTGACAGAATACCAATTGAAATGTTTTAACAAATAGATGCATACTGGAAGCACTCACTCATCTATGCTAAGAAATTTGGAAGAAAGCTACCTGGCCAACCAACTGGAAGAGATCCACATATGTTCCTATTCCAAGAAAAGGTGATCCAACAGAATTTGGAAATTATCAAATAATATCATTAATATCACAGGCAAGTAAAATTATGCTGAAGATAATTCAAAAATGGTTGAAGCAGTGTATCCACAGGAAACTGCCAGAAATTCAAGCCAGGTTCAGAACAGGACCTGGAACTAGGGACACAATTGCTGATGTCAGATAGATTTTGCCTGAAAGCAGAGAATACCAGAAAGAAGTGTACCTATGTTTTATTGACTATGCAATGGCATTCGACTGTGTGATCATAACAAATTATGGACAACATTGTGAAGAATGGGAATTCCAGAACCTTTAATTGTGCTCATGCAAAACCTTTAAATAGACCAAGAGGCAGTCTTTCGAACAGAAGAAATGGATACTGTCTGGTTTAAAATCAGGCAAGGTGTGCATCAGGGTTGTATTCTTTCACCATACTTATTCAATCTGTATGCTGAGCAGATAATTAGAAAAGCTGGACTATATGAAGAAGAACAAGGCACCAGGATTAGAAGAAGACTTATTAGCAACCTGTGTTACGCAGATGACACAACCTTGCTTGTTGAAAGTGAAGAGGACTTGAAGCACTTACTGATGAAGAGCAAAGACTATACCCTTCAGTATAAATGACACCTTAATAAAAAAAAAAATCACAACTGTTCTAATAAGTAACATCATGATAAATGGGGAAAAGATTGAAATTGTTAAGGGTCTCATTTTACTTGAGTCCACAATCAATGCCCATGGAAGTAGCAGTCAAGAAATCAAATGGCTTATTGCATTAGGCAAATCTGCTGCAAAAGTTCTCTTTAAGGTGTTAAAAATTAAAGATATCACTTTGGGGATGAATTTTTGCCTTACCTAAGCTTATAGTATTTTCAATTGCCTTATATGCATGGAAAAGTTGGACAATGAATAAAGAAGAACAAAGAATTGATGCATTTAAATTATGGACTTAACAAGGAACATTGGATATACCATGGACTGCCAGAAAAGTGAACCAATTTGTCTTGGAAGAAGTACAGCCAGAAAGCTCCTTAGAAGCGTGAATGGCAAGACTTCTTCTTGCTTAGTTTGGATCACTTATCAGGAGGGACCAATCCCTGGAGAAGGATGTCATGCTTGGTAAAGTAGAAGGTCAGTGATAAACAGGAAGACTCAAAGAGATGGATTGACACAGTGGCTGCAACAATGGGCTCAAACACAGCAAAGATTGTGAGGATGGCATAGGACAGTGTGGTGTTTTGCTCTGCTGTGCATAGGGTTGCTATGTGTCAGTACCAACTCGGCAGCACCTAACAACCACGTCTCTTGCTTCATTCTTCCAACTTAAATATTCCAATCTTTTTTATACAGCAATCTATTAGTTCACAACCTCTCACCATGTTTCCTGATGTTTTCTCTTCATTTCTAACAGGGTTTTTTTTTTATTCCTAAGTGCATTCCTGCTAAATAACTGCTTAGGGCCCCTTTAGCACAGCCAGGTGGGGCCATCTATACTTCTTTTTCATATTGAACCATAGAAGACTGGGAGATAATACAATATCATCTGTCCTTGCGGGGGTATGAAGGTAATTGATAACTTCTAGCTGGGAGGACTAACTTCCTGTGTAGGAGTTACCTACCAATTTTCTATCTTGAGTTAGATTTAAAAGGAACATTACCCCAGCCCTCTAACATGTACTACCTTTCTCTAAAATATAGGAAAGTTGAAAACCAAACTCCCTCAATATTAATCACCTCCTAACTCAACCTCAGAGCCCTGGCAGAGTAGTGGTTAAGAGCTCGGCTGATAACCAAAAGGTCGGCATTGCAAATCCGCAGGTTGCTCCTTGCAAACCCTGTGGGACAGTTATACTCTGGCTATGAGTCCAAATCAACTCAGCGACAATGAGTATCTCAACCTCTGACTCTCTAGCTGACTTAGTATCTCATTCTGTCTCTGGTAATGTCTTCCCTACTCTTGATCAATCCCCTTACTTCTATCTCTAGCTCCACAAGTCTCTCTAGTCTCTGTTACCTAGATCCTGGTGAGAATGAGTTATGTTCTAGTGTAGAACATTAGTAACCATGAAGATACAGTAACTAAGACATTATTACAAAGGTACGAAGTCAATATAGTTTATTTCCTTAAGCTAAAAGGCTTCAAAAGATAATTAATTAGTAGCCTATGTTTAAATAGAGAGAGAACTTGCTATATTTATAGAGGCTATCATGTTGATGAAGTTGCTTGAACTTCAAAATTCAATATTCAGTTTAAAATTTTAAAGTTTATGGTTTATGGGCCCTCAAAGACATTGCTGAATAGATGCTAATATTCATGTCCTCTTTCAGGTGCATTTTTTATGGATGCAGAAGAAAGATTTCCCTTTGTTAGGATATCCACTTGCCTTATCTTTCAAAGATTCTAATGCTCATCTTTATCATTGAATTTGCAGCAATACACTGAAATAATTCACTTACAGCTACCTCCCTTGCTAGTCTATGAGCTGGTGGGATTCTATCTTACTTGTCTTTTCATCTTCAGCATCTATCTCAGTGCCTAGCACAGAAGAGGTGCCTAAAGAATGTTTGCTACTCTGTAATAAGAATAGAGGCTAATAATTTAGTATGTAAACAAACAGGAATGGAAGAGAAAGTGGTAAAAGAGTAACATTCTTCTTAGAAAATAAACATACTCTTACTTAAAAAAAATAATCTTAAATTGAACTCAGTTGAAGTGGTATGGAGGCTGTAGGGAGGAAAGGATACTTCTCGTATTTACAGACATTAAGAATCCTTGTAAGAACTCAGCTCTCCCTGAGCCTTGAACACTCAGGTATGTGCATAGTCACAGCATGTATCTTAGTGCTTATGTTTAGTGACTTCAGTAACCTCTGATCTAAACACTGACAATATTAGTTATCTAGGGTTAGCCTAATGTGTCTGCAAATTCTTGGTGGATATCATAAGGGTTTCATAAGGATATCAGTCTTGGAGGGAGTAGAGCCAGAGTGCTCAGAAAGTAAGTTATGTCAAGACTTCATCTTGTTTACTTTAGACATGTCATCAGAAAAAAAAAAAACAAAAAAACAATCAATAGAAAAGAACATCATGTTTGGTAAACTAGAGGGTCAGCCAAAAAAGAGGGAAGCCCTCGATGACATGGATTAACATAATAGCTGCAAAAATGGGCTCAAACAGCAATGATCATGAAGATAGCTCAGAACTGGGCATCATTTGGTCTGTTATACATAAGGTCACTATGAGTTGAAGCAAACTCAACAGCAACAAACAAGAATAGCATGGAGATGTTCTCCCTGTTCCATGGAATTCATTATTAGGCAACCTCCAATTAATGTTATCTCTAACTTCCAACTCACCAGTCTGTCCTACCCTGTTTCACCCATCTCTGTATGCTTCTTCGAGTGAGGAAATTCAGACTAAGACTAGGGTACAGGGAAATGCTAGATTCAATACATGAGTATTCCAGATAATTGGGAGTTTGGGAAGGAAGAAGCTGGTATTTTAGCTGGAGTCAGAATCTTGTCAAAGGGAGTTAAAGAAGGCCTTCATTGACTGGAGTCTATATGTTTCCTGTCCTACACGCTTTATTAGGTTTGGTGACAAGAATGACATGCAACGTCATTACACAGAAAAGAGAGGAGGAGAAGAGAATCACACCCACAGCCAGTGGACAAGAAAGAGCTATGAAAAATGTGATCCAGCCTGGTGCTATCTCTATCATCTAAAAGGGACCCCCTGCCCCTTTGATGTTGGATTATCCATGTCCATGTCCACTTTCACTCCCTTATTATCTGAGAGTTGACTATCACTTTCATTCAGTACAAACTCAAACTTTTACACACCCTGATGGCCAAGGCATATTTTCTGACATGCAAATTAGATACCTGGGAGATCTTTCCCCTCTACTGTTGAAAAATGTATCTCATCTTTTCTTTTTTTCAAAGACAATAAATTAAGGACAAGCTCAAAACTGTCAGCTCTGATCTAATTTTTTTTCTTGACCCCCTGATGAGACTAAATTCAAAATCAATTAGCTGTTTCATGACTTTCACCTTTGATGAATGGCAATAGATGCTTTTCTCCCCACAGGAGTAAAAATAAAAATCAGAGCCCTGAAAGGAAGAAAGTAGCTTTTGTATCAGATATCTTCAGTATCTCCTTATTTTAGTGATTACCTAGGAGAAAAGTTGTAGAATTTTTCTTGTCAGAAATAGCTTTAGAGGACAAGTAACTCCAACATCTATTGGAAAGAGGAGAAAGCAGTTTCAGAGGGTTAGGTAACTTGCTACAGGTCACAGATGCTGTGAGGGTAGATCTGTGGTTGATATAAACATCTTGGGCTTCTCCAACCTAAGTATTTCCTATTAGAAACATTTTTTCCTTGGCAGGTAGCATGCAGAAAATGGTGTTTAGTACAGAGAAAACATGTTCAGCATTGGATCTCAAAGTTGTGAATACTTACTCTGAGCCCCTGACGAGTTTTTTAAATGCCCAGAGTTGTCTCATTCTCTTTGGAACACTCAAATGACTGTAGCCAACTCCTTTCCCTCAGGCACTTCTCCAGTATGCAGTGGAAGAAATCCACCATCACTAATCATTATTCTTCAAATATTGCTCAAGATACTTCCTCCATGTGTGCCTGGATTCCTTTGCTAATACCATTCTTTACTGCTGAAACAAATACCATTTCTTCTATTAAGACTTCCAAAGTATACCCACCTCCTCCCAAAATTCTCTAACTCCAGTGGATGTTGTTTACTGAGATTTGTTAAACATTCCAGTTACATGGTATTTAGGTGTATTGATTAGAACCTTAGAAGGGAACCTTAGAGCCAGCAGTGGACTGAGTCACCACATTCCTATGTCACATCTCCATCATGCCAATCCAGAAATAATAAGAGTAGTGACCATTTATTGATAATTTATCAAATAAAAGGCACTGGTCCAGGCTCTATGGTGAGCACTTAATGTATATAATCTTATTTAATAACGTTTAGACTGCAGCAATGGGCTTAAGCACAGCAAAGACTGTGAGGATGGCGTAGGACCGGGCAGTGTTTCCTTCTGTAGTACATAGCGTCGTTATGAATTGGAACCTTCTCAACCGCACCTAACAACAACAAAAACAGCAGTGTAGTAGCCATAAGAATGTGCCTCAGAGATCTCCAACAACAGGGAGCTTACATGGCCAAGGGCCGTAGTTACTGTGCTCTGAAATTCGTCTCCACATTTGCACAGAAGTTACTCCTCCCATGGCCATGCTCTCAACTAATGACTGAGCATAGCAGGGATAAAGAGGGAGGTCCATTGCTACAGACATGGGAGTCCTCTGATGGCTGACTTTGACTTGGGATTTCCTGATAATGGCTCTGCTGAACTGTCCTCAGACTGTCTTGGTCTAGAATGTTTCCACTAATCTCCTTCCTTCTCACTTTCAACTGTGTCAGACTTGTTTCAAAGCCTTTCCAGCTCCCTCTTCATTTTTTTTCACATGCCTTTCCCCTATTAAATCCTTGCACATTTAATTCACCCTTGCCATCTTCTTCTTTAAGAACCCAGATTAATACACACTCAAACTCAAAATAATTTGCTGAGGCAAGCGTGACTTCATATTTGGATAAGGAAAAATAAGCCCTGATAATTTTCTGAGGTCCCACAGATCTATTACTGGAGAGTAACAGATCTGTGGTTAAAAATCAGATCAGGCCAACTCCAAAGCCTGCACTTTAAATAACTATATTGTGTTTTCTTAGCACATCCAGAGATGAGCCGCCCTCAGAAATAAGCAGAACAAAACTTTCTAGATAGGTCAAAGAGTAGACTAGATAAAGCTGAAGAGAATATTTATAAATTAGAAGATAAATTATAGAAAATTACTCAGAATAAAGAACAAAGGGATAAAGATATGAAAAACACGAACAGTAAGACAAGGAACATGACACAAAGGAATTAAATCACATAGCTTCTGTCTCAAAGATTTTATAGTATTGTATCTATAAAATGGCGAAACAGTTAGTGAGTTCATTCTACAAGTAAATCAATTGAGAAAAGAAATAGGTCCTGCTTTTATATTAGTTTGTAGAACCAATAAAAAGGAAAGGAAAAAAATAATTGGCTATTTTCAAGAATATTACATAGGTACCGCACTCTTTTTTTTTTTTTTTCCCCTTACGTCCAATTGAAGTTTCTAATTTATTTCATTTGACTATTTTCAGGTCAAATCTTTATAGCACTGACACATATTTTAATTTTTAAAATTTAATATAAATAATATAACATACAATACAGTGATTATTACTACATTAACAAAGTTGTGCAATCATCACCAATAACTGTTATTGTTAGGTGCTGTCAAGTCCATTCTGAACCATAGTGACCATATGGACATATGAAACACTGCCTGGTTCTGTGCCATCCTCATAATCGTTACTATACTTGAGCCCATTGTTGTAGCCACTGTGTCAATCCATCTCATTGAAGGTCTTCTTGTTTTTCACTGATCCTCTATTTTAAAAGCCATGATGTCCTTCTCCAGGAACTGGTCCCTCCTGATGACATGTCCAAAGTAGGTAAGACAAAGTTCTTTCTAAGGAGCACTACGGCTTTACTTTTTCCAAGACAGATTTGTTTGTTCTGGTAGTCCATAAAATATTCAGTATTCTTTGCCAATACAGTAATTCAAATACATCAATTCTTTGGTTTTCCTTGTTCATCGTCCGGATTTTGCATGCATATGAGGCCACTGAAAATACTATGTCTTGGGTCAGGAGAACCTTAGTCCTCAAGGTGACATCTTTGCTTTTTAACACTTTAAATAACTAATAATTAATTTCCTAATATTTTTATCACTCAAAAAAAAAAAAAAAAACTCATCCCCATTAGTAGTCATTCTCTTTTTCTCTGTCCCTTGGTAAACACTAATCTGCTTTGTTTTTAAGTTTCATGCTAATAAAATTTTAATTGTAAACTTCTTTTCCATCAATCTCCATTATAGAAGAGTAGACATAATTCCATCTCTAAAAACTGTTTCTTTTATTTTTTACCTTGAGTTGAAATACATATAACTGACAAACCTGTACACAAATCCAAATTAATGGTAGTTACAGTCATCAATCCTCCACTCAGGAAACAAATTTCTCCCCTTCTACTTCAGCTCAGCTTTGATCAATGGTTTGGTGAGGAAGGAGGAAAGAAACCACTGATGGTAATTACACAATGCAAAATATTTCTATGAAAATACTGGAGCTGGTTATATCTCCCATTTCACTTTAGGTTTCAGGAAGTTCAAAATCAAATTTGAGCCTCCATTTAGTAGCCAATTAAGGCTTTGTGACCAATATGTTCTCATTCTTTATCTTTTTCTGGCTTTTATAATGTATGATTATTATTGTTACTGTTGCTATTATTGCTATGGCTATGTTATCCAGTTTAACTTTCTAATTTATTTTGATAGGTTATCCTGATTCCATTATCTATCTTTTTTTTTTTTAATTGTACTTCAGGTGAAGGCTTACAGAACAAATAGTTTCTCATGAAACAGTAGTACACATGTTGTTTTATGACATTGGT
>NW_004444154.1:3560131-3561488 GCF_000243295.1 Trichechus manatus latirostris
TGGTGTGATGTCAAGCACACGGTGCAGGTAGGCAGGATGCAGTGGGGAGATTGTTATGTGTGGAGCTAAGATGGATATGGGAGAGAAGAGAGAGGAACAGGATCCAAAAACATACATACAAACAAAAAATAATGCTAGGGGAGCTTGCCATTGGAGTGGAGAAATGAGAGACTATAAAATGGAGAAAAACAAAAAGGGGAAGGAGAAGAAAAGAAAAGAATGAGTAAATAAAAATCAGAAAGTTTAAAGAACAGCAAAGTTCCCAGGGATCCCTCTGGTGTGGCTATGAGGTCTGGGGAAGTCGCTCTCAGGTGTTGCAGTACAGCCTGGCTAGAACGTGTAGGGGTATACAATGCCAGGTTTTCAGGGAACAGAAAGAGAAGGAAGATATAGAGAGATGAGAAATAGCAATGAAGAAAGACAAAGAGGGAAAAAAAGGGAAAAACAAACAAAACAAATTAAAAAAAGAATAAGAAAGACTCAAAAAAAAAAAACAGAAAAAAAAAACTAACTAGAAAAGAAATACCCTCAGGAATCCCTCTGCACGTCTGTGGAAGCCGAAGGGGAGTCTCCTTGCCACACAGCTCTGCCTGGCCAGAAAGGCTCCCAACTCAAGAGAAGGAAAAGAAAACAAACAAACAATTCAAAACAAACAAATGAATAATAACCCCAGGATACCACCAGCATGGTAGCCCAGAGCAGGAAGCAGCTCCACACTGGAATGGAGCTCCGCAGCCCCTCAGGAAAAAGCAAAGATGGCGCACAGAGTCAGGTACTCGAGCGAAAGGAGGGGGAGGTGTTGAGAGGCAAGTAAGAAATCAAAAGAAGCAGAAAAATAAAAGCAACATTAGCAGCCAACAAATGGCACTCAGAGAGCCAGCTAGTGCGGGCTGAAGTTTCTGGACAAGAGACTGTGTCTGCGGGAAGCAAAGGGGCCCATGTGTGGGTGAAGAAGAGTAGAAAGTGGGAAAACGTATATCACAAATTACTGGCACTCTGCAGACCCTCAGAAAGAAGCAAAGATGGTGCACAGAGCGAGGTACTCGAGCAAAACGAGGGGGAGGTGGCAAGAGGCAAGGAAGAAATCAAAAGAAGCGGAAAAAAGCAACACCAGCAGCCAACAAATGGCACTCAGAGAGCCGCCCATCTGGGTGTGTGGAATCCAAGCAGCCGATGTTTCCTGGTCAAGAGATTGTGCCCATAGGAAGCAGAGGAGGCCAAGTCGGGATGAAGAGGGGTGGGGGGTGGGAAAGCATATATCGCAAATTATTGGTTGTGTTGTCTCCTGCTGGACACTCCATGAGTCTGCTTTCTTATACTCCCTGTTTGCTGGTCTCCGATAGGAGTCCAAGATGGC
>NW_004444154.1:3562382-3564059 GCF_000243295.1 Trichechus manatus latirostris
AGGCCTTGGTAGATGTGGTTCATTAGTCCTTTGGACTAATCTTTTCCTTGTGTCTTATTTTGTTCATTCTCCCTTGCTTCCAATGGGGTGAGACCAGTGGAGAATCTTAGATGGCTGCTCACAGGCTTTTAAGACCCCAGACGCTACTCACCAATGTAGAATGTAGAACATTGTCTTTATAAACTGTGTTATACCATTTGAGCTAGATGTTCCCTGAGACCATGGTCCCCACAGCCCTCTGCCCAGAAATTCAGTCTCTAGGAAGTTGGCTGTGTCTATGGAGCTTCCGTGACGTTTCCTTGTACAAATTGTCCTGGCTTCCCCAGTATTGTGTACTGTCTTACCTTCACCAAAGTTAACACTTATCTATTTAGTTTCCCCTCCACCCCTCCCATCTCTTGAAACCAACAAAGACTGTTTCTTTTTGTTTGTGAACTTTTCCACGAAATTTTACAGTAGGGGTCTCACATAATATTTATCGTTTTGTGACTGACTTATTTCATTCAGCATAATGTCTTCCAGTTTGATCCAAGTTATGAGATCATCATTGTTCTTTGTCTTTGCATAATACTCCACTGTGTGTATGTACCATAGTTTGTTTATCCATTCATCTGTTGATGGCTATCTAAGTTGTTTGTATCTTTTTGCTATTGTGAACAACGCTACAATGAACATGGCTGTGCATATATCGACTCGTGTGATGTCTTTTGTTTCTCTAGGATATATTCCTAGGAGTGGAATTGCTGGATCATATGGTATTTTTCTTTCTACCTTTCTAAGACAGTGACATACCATTTTCCAAAATGGTTATATCATTTTGCATTCCCACTAGCAGTGATAAAAGTTCTGATCTCCCCGCAGCCTCTCCAACATTTGTTATTTCCAGTTTTTTTTTTTTTTTTTTTAAATTCATGCCAATAATGCTGGGGTGAGATGGTATCTCCTTGTGGTCTTAATTTGCGTTTCTCTAATGGCTAGAGATCATGGGCAGTTCCTTATGTGTATGTCGGTCACTTGAATGTCTTCCTTGGTGAAGGGTCTCTTCATTTCCTTTGCCTTTTTTTCATTGGATTATTTGTCTTTTTGTTGCAGAGGTGTTGAGTTTTCTTGTACTTTTTGGATATTAGACCTTTGTCTCACTTGCAATGTCTAAATTTTTTTTTTTCCCAGCCTATATGTTCACTTTTTGCTCTTGGTGAAGTCTTTTGATGAGCATAAATGTTTACTTTTCAGAATATCCCAGTTATCTAGCTTATCTTCAGGAGTTTGTGTATTTTTGGTTATGGTTTGTATCCTGTTAATGCCGTATATTAGGACATCCAGCGTTGATTCTATTTTTTCATCTATAAACTTTATAGTTTTTGGCTTTATATTTAGGTCTTCAATTTATTTTGAATTAGTTTTTGTATATGGTGTGAGGCATGGGTCACCCTTCATTTTTTTACAGATGGATATCCAGCTTTGCCAGCACTGTTTGATTAAAAAAATGTCTTTTCCCCTAACCATAATAAATATCTATGCACCCAAGGACAGGGATCCAAAATACATAAAACAATCTCTAACAACACTGAAAAGAGAAACTGACAGTTCCACAATAATAGTAGGAGACTTCAACACACCACTCTCAGTAAAGGACAGAACAACTAAGAAGAAACTCAGCAAAGATACAGAAGACCT
>NW_004444154.1:3568626-3569821 GCF_000243295.1 Trichechus manatus latirostris
AGAATTTAGAGGATTAATATGTTGTGGGGTTGTTAACCAATGTCATAAAACAACATGTGTACTACTGTTTCATGAGAAACTATTTGTTCTGTAAGCCTTTACCTGAAGTACAATAAAATATAATAAAAAAAAAACGTCTTTTCCCCATTTGATGTAGTTTGGACCCTTGTCGAAGATCAGGTAACCGTAGGTGGATGGATTTACATCTAAGTTCTCAATCCTGTTCCATTTGTCAGTGTATCTGTTATCACTGTCGTTGTATCAGTACCAGGTTGTTATGACTACAGTAGCTGTATAGTAGGTACTGAGGTCAGGTAGTGGGAGTCCTCCTACTTTATTCTTCATCAGTAGTTCTTTACTTATCCAGGGCTTCTTGCCTTTCCATATAAAGTTAATGATTAGTTTTTCCATCTCTTTAAATAATGTTGTTGGTATTTTGATCTGGGTTGCAGTGTATTTGTAAATTGCTTTGGGTAGAATTTTGATTTTCACAACGTTGAGTCTACCTATCCATGAGCATGGTATGTTTTTCCATTTATGTAGATCCCATTAGGATTTTTGCAGTAGTGTTTTGTAGGTTTCTTTGTATAGGTCTTTTACATCCCTGGTTAGATTTATTCCTAAGTATTTTATTGTTTTGGGGGCTGTTATAAATGATATTGTTTTCCTGATTTCCTTTTCAACATTTTCTTTGTTGGTGTATAGGAATCCAACTGATTTTTGAAGGTTTATCTTGTAACCTGCTACTCTGCTGAGTCTTTCTAATAGTTCTAGTAGCTTTATCTTAGAGTCTTTTGGGTCTTCTATGTACAGTTTCATATCATCTGCAAACAGGGACAGTTTAACTTCTCCATTACCAATTTGGATGCCCTTTATTTATTTTTTATTACCTCATTGTTCTAGCTAGGACTTCCAGCAGAATGTTAAATAGGAGTGGTGATAAAGGGCATCCTTGTCTTGTTCCTGTTTTCAAGGAGAATGTTTTCAGCCTCTCTCCATTAACAATGATGGTGGCAGTCGGTTTTGCATAGGTGCCCTTTATTATGTTGAGAAATTTCCCTTCTATACCTATTTTATTGAGAATTTTTCTCAGGAATGGTTGTTGGACTTTGTCAAATGCCTTTTCTGCATCAATTGAGATGATCATGTGATTCTTTTCTTTCCTTTTATTTATGTGGTGGATTACGTTGATTGA
>NW_004444154.1:3570795-3573748 GCF_000243295.1 Trichechus manatus latirostris
TGATTTTTTTTTCCTTGCTCTTTCTGTTGTTAACTTCTACCTTGATGGCACTGTGGTCAGAGATGATACTTTGTATTATCTCAACTTTTTGGATCTTGTTGAGGATTGCTCTGTGGCCTAAGATGTAGTCTATTCCGGGTAATTTTCTGTTTGCATTGGAAAAGAATGTGTATTTTCCAGCTGTTGGGTGGTGTGTTCTATATATGTCTCTGAGGTCAAGTTGGCTGATTGTGCCCTGTAGGTCTTCTGTATATTTGTTCAGTTTCTTTCTAGGTGTTCTGTCCTTTACCGAGAGTGGTGTGTTGAAGTTTACTACTATTATTGTGGAACTGTCAATTTCTCTTTTCAGTGCTGTTAAAGTTTGTTTTACATATATTGGAGCCCTCTCAGTCTGTACATAGATGTTTATTATGGTTCTGTCTTCACAATGGATTGTCCCATTAATCATTATATAGTTTTTTTTATCTGTCTTTTATGGTGGAGTTTGTCTTAAAGTCTATTTTATCTGAGATTAGTATTGTCATTCCTGCTCTTTTTTGGTAGCTGTTTGCTTCATATTTTTTTTCCGTACTTTGATTTTTAATAAATTTTCATCTTTGCTTCTAAGGTGTGTGTCTTGTAGACAGCATATTGATGTATCCTGTTTTTTTATCCGTCTGTCACTCTCCTCTTTTTGGGTTCATTTAGGTCATTTACATTCAGAGTAATTATTGATAGGTGTGAGTTTATTGCTGTCATTTTGTACTGCTTTTTTGTTTTTGTGCTGACATTTTCTTTGTCCCTCTTATTCTCCTGTGCTGAATTTCTTTTGTTTGTGGATTTTTTTTTTTCATTTCTTTTGTTTCTACTGAGACTTTATATTTTTCTTCTTTATTTTGATGAGTAGGTTGGTCTACTTTCTTTGTGGTTACCTTGAAGTTTACCCTTGTCTTCCTAGGTTTGAACAAGTCTATTATTACTTGGTATTGCGTTGTCTTCTTCTCCATTTGAAGGTTCTATACCTACACCATTTATTCATTCTTTTATTGTTCTGAAGTTGTTGTCATTTCCAGATTAAGCTCTCTCTTCCTTGTTGTAATTCTTTTGGTTTTGGATAGTCCTCAACAGTTCATTTCCTTGGTTGGTATCTGGCTGGTAGGATCCTGCATCCTAGCTTCAGTCTGTGATCTTATACTGTTTGTTCTCTGATCAAAGGACTCCCTTTAATAATTATTGTAAGTTTGGTTTGGTTTTTACACAGTCCCTTAATTTCTGTTTATCTGGAAATCTCTTAATTTCACCATCATATTTGAATGAGAGTTTTGCAAGGTATATTATTCTTGACTGGCAAGTTTGTTTTTTTTTTCTTTCAAGGCTTTTATATATGTCATGCCATTGCCTTCTTACCTGTATGGTTTCTGCCGAATAATCTGAGCTTAGTCTTATTGTTCTTCCTCTGTGTGCGACTTCTTGTTTTTCTTGAGCTGCTCTCAGGATTCTTTGTTTGTCTTTGGTTATAGCAAGAGTTATGATATGCCTTGGTGATTTTCTTTTGAGGTTTGTCCTATATGGTGTTCGTTGAGCTTCTTGGATGGCCAGCTTTTCATCTTTAATGATATTGGGGAAGTTTTCTGTCAGCAGTTCTTCAGTGATCCTCTCTGTGTTTCTGTTTTCTCCCCGTGTCTGGAACTGTGATCACTTGTACATTTTTGCTTTTGATTGTATCCCACATAATTCTCAGGGTTCTTCATTTTTGTTTGTTCTTTATTCTGATATTTCCTCAAGCAAAGTTGTATCCAACTGTTTGCCTTCAATTTCGCCGATCCTATCTACCATGGTTTCAAACCTGCTTCTGAGCCCTGCTATGAAACTGTCCATTTTGGAAATCTTGTTGTTTATCTTTTAGATTTCTGATTGTTGTTTTTGTATGATTTCTAGTTGTGAATTTATTTTAGCTTTTTGTTCCTGTATTATTTTCCTGAATTCTTCCATTTTTTAATTGTATTTTCCACGAATTTGTCTACCTTTTTTTGTTAATTTGTCTATGTTTCCTCATTTTTGTCTAGTTTTGTCTCAACTCTGAATATTAGAGATTTGAATTCTCTATCAGGTAGTTCTACTGTCTTTTCTTCTCCTGGAAGGTCATCTGGCATTTTATTTTGGATGCCTACTGGAACCTTTTTGTCCTGTTTTTTGTTTATATGTTTTGATGTCGTCTGCTGTGTTCGGGACATTCGATAGTCATTTTCCTCATTTATTGATTGTAGATTTGTATTTTTTTTTTTTTTTTGTTCTGCTCTTTTGTTTATTTGGTTATTTCTAAGCAGGCTGGCTGTGCATTCTTTGTTGTTTGCTTGTCTGCGGGCATGAAATTTTCACCTCCTTCTCCAACGGTCAGTGTCAGTTGCTCAGTTATGGTACAGCAGGGCAGGTCCAGGTGAAGCGGAGTTGCTGAGATGGGTTGTTTTTGGCACGTAATAGGGCTGACAGGAGGGCCAGGAATCAGTCCAGGGAGGTTCCGGTAGGCTGTGCCTGTGCTGCTTGTGAGTGTGATGCTTAGTGCACGGTGCAGGTAGGAAGGAAGGACAGGGGAGATTGTGATGTGTGGAGCTAAGGTGGGTATGGGAAAGGGGAGAGAAAGGAGAGAGGTACAGGAGCCAAAAACATACAAAAAAATAAACCAATAAAAAAAAAGTACTAAGGGAGGTTGCCATTGAAGTGTAGAGATGTGAGGCTGAGAAATGGAAAAAAGAAAGAAAAAAAACTAAAAAAAAATAAATAATAAATAAAAATGAAAAAAAAAAAGGAAAAGAAAATCCCCCAGGGATCCCACCCATGCAGCTTCTAGGACTGGGGAAGTTCCTCCCAGGCCATGAATTACAGCCTGGCTAGAAGGTGTAGAGGTGTCATATAGCACCAGGTATTCAGGAGACAGAAAGAGAAGATATGTATAGAGAGGCGGGAAACTGAGAAA
>NW_004444154.1:3573848-3610269 GCF_000243295.1 Trichechus manatus latirostris
CCCCAAAAAAAAAAAAAAAAAAAAAAACAAGATAAAAGAAGTGCGCACAAGGATCCCACTATGTGGCTATGTATCCTGAGGGAATATCTTCCAAGCTGAGCTGTACTGCCCAGCTAGAAGGGGCTCCCAAACTGAGAAAAGAAAAAGAAAACAGACAAATAAATCAAAACAAGTAAACAAAAAGCTCCAGGGATTCCACCAGTGTGATGGCATGGGCTGGGAAGCAGTTCCATAGTCAATGGCTTTTCACAGCCTTTCAGGGAGAAGCAAAGATGGCACACAGAGCCAGGTATTTTAGAGAAAGGAGGGGGTGGTGGTGAAAGGTATAGAAGAAACCAAAAGAAGAGGAAAAAATCAACACCAGCAGCCAACAAACGGCACTCAGGGAGCCGGCCAGTGTGGGTAGGTGGAATCCAAGTGGCACAGGGGTGAAGCCAGTGCTTCCTGGACAAGAGATTATGTCCACAAGGAGCCAGAGAAGGCCAAGTGGGTGTAATGAATGGTGGGGGTGGGAAAGCATATATCACTGGTTACTGGTTGTTCTGTCTCCTGCTAGGAGCTCTGCAAATCTGCTTTCCTGTTTGTGGATCTCTGATGGAGTACAAGATGGCAGATCTGTACTGTGTTAGCTAATAGGGGACCTCTGCATGTATCTCTCCTCGCTCTCTGTTTTCTGTCAGTTTCTTATTCCTGTTGATGCTTGGCTGAGTTCTTTATCTCTTCATTTGATGCTTATGGTTTCAGGATTGACATTTGTCTCTGTTTGATGGGGTTGCAGACTTTCTCCAACTCTTTCTACTGATGTTCAAATTCTTCCTTCTCTGCTGTCTGACTCTTATCAAGGCAGTTGATAATTTCATTACATTTGTCAAGAATCTTCTGTTTGTCTTCATCATTATCTTGCTTTGAATTTTTTCATCTTCAACTGTTGCTTTCATGTTAAATGAACCGGATTGAAGAGAATTCTTAAAGGATCCCTTGTCCCTCTGTCCCATATTCAGCTTTGTATTTCTCAGCTTCTTGGACCATACACTCAGTGTCTTCTTTACTCAAGCAGCCCTTGTCATTAGTGACGGTAATCTTGTTCTCTTTTCCAGTACTCTTATCTACAGACGAAACATTGAGGATATCATTAGCATCAATATCAAAAGTGACTTCAATCTGAGGAACACTACATGGTGCAGGAGATATGCCAGTGAGTTCAAGCTTGCCAAGAAGGTTGTTATCCTTGGTAATGGCATGCTCAGCTTCATAAACCTGAATAAGTACACCAGGCTGGTTTTTAGAGTAGGTTGTAAAGGTCTACATCTGCTTGGTAGGAATGGTAGTATTGTGCTTGATGACAGTCATCTCTCCACTGGCAGTTTCAATACCAAGAGAAAGAGGAGTGACACCCAAGAATAGCAAATCTTGAATATTTTCAGATTTTTCTCTAGATAAGATGGCTGCCTGGACAGCTGCACTGTATGCAACACTCTCATCATGGTTGATGCTCTTGTTCAGTTATTTTCCATTGAATAAATCCTGAAGAAGTTTCTGAATCTTGGGAATATGGGCAGAACCACCCACCAGGACAATGCCGTGGATGACGCATCTAGCTTGGCATCCCTAAGGGCTTTTTCCACAGGGTCCAGGGTGCCACGGAACAGGTCAGAATTCAATTCCTCAAATCACACAGGGGTAATGGAGGTATAGAAGTTGATTACTTCACAGAGAGAATCAATATCAATACTGGCTTGTGTGCTAGAAGAGAGTGTGCCTTGCGCATTCACAAGTAGTGAGGAGGCAATAGATAGCCCCTTTGTTTTCACTGATATCTTTCTTATACTTGAGCTTGAACTTGGCAATAAAATGGTTGACCATTCGGTTGTCAAAGTCTTCTCCACCTAAGTGGGTGTCTTCAGCTGTAGATTTGACATTACAAATTCCATCTTTAATAGTGAGAATTGCCACATAAAAGGTGCCACCTTCTAAGTCAAAGATCAGCACATTTCTTTCAGCACCACACTTTTTGTTTAAGCCATAAGCAATAGCAGCAACAGTTGGATCATTGATAATTCTGAGTACATTGAGGCTGGCAATGGTTCCAGCATCTTTGATAGCCTGATGCAAAGAGTCATTAAAGTAGGCTGGTACAATGACAACAACATTGGTAACAGTCTTCCCAAGGTAGGCTTCTGCAATTTCCTTCATCTTTATCAGAACAATAGGTGACACCTCCTCTGGATAAAAACTTCTGATCTCTCCCTTATATTTTACTTGGACCTTGGGCCTACCTACATCATTCATCACTATGAATGCTTCATATCACACTGGACAACAGCATCATTAAATCTTTGTCCAATCAGAGATTTGGCATCAAAAACCATGTTAGATTCATTGCAACTTAATTCTTTGTGACATCACTGATCAATTGTTCTGTATCAATAAAAGCAACATAACATGGGGTGGTTTTATTGCCATGATCATTTGCAATTATCTCCAATTTTCAATGCTTGAAGACACCCACACAGGAGTAGGCTGTGCCCAGATCAATGCCACCTGCACGTCCCTTAGACATGATTGGTCAAGTAGGTCCCTGCAAGTTGACAAAAGAAATGAAGTCTAGAGGGCTGCCATGCATTCAGAGAGCCCAGCTAAGCTGTTTTTGACTTTGAGTCTTGATTTTGTGAAGTAGTTAATGCTTATTATTGTTTCAAACCTCTGTGTGTTGGAGTAATTTGTTATGCAGAAATAGGTAGCTAATGCATTCTTCATATGGCCCGTTTCCAGGCTCCTCACAATTTCATTAACCATCTCTGGGAGGTGGCGATTTTTTAAGTTTTCTTCTGAAGAATGACACACAGAATTCACACAAAATTCTTTCTAGAATGAGAAAGAGTTAAAAGAGTGAAAGAAAGAGTGGAATTTTCTCCCAAGACAGTAATTTAATATTTTCATAGAACTGAGCTCATTGTTTCCCTTAAAAGCATCTCAGATGTTGTATTATTATATTATCAAATAACTCTTCAAGCCACATGCCCAATCTAACTACATCATGGAAAAGGCCTGTTTTAAAGGAAAGATAAAACTCTGTTACAAGAGTGAAGATTAGCTCTTTACTTTTTCCCTAGTGGATATGTCTGTTCTGAACAGAATGCCAAATTTTGTAGATATTTCATTATGCCAAAAATTGTGTTACTACAAAGGCGCTTTTTGTTTTCACAGAACTTCGGTTGTCTAGAAGAAGCATTTCTACTTCTTCTCCTGATATCAAACAAAAAGTACTTGAATTCAAGTGCCTAGTTCTTATTTTAACCATATCCAAATGAGCCCTCTTGTCAAACGGTATATTGTTAACATTTATAGTTTGAATTATTATTTAATTAACAATCTACCAACTGGTGAAAAGTGTAATATTTTGGGGTCAAGATGATAATTGTGATTTGATTAATGTTTTGATAATAATAAGCCAGGAGTAGTTTTAAAGTCAACAAGTCAGTTTGAAAAATATAAAGGTAAAGACTTATGAGGAAATCATTGTCTTGTATGAGCCACTAAGAACAGTTGTCTGACTATAAAAGCAAGTGAGTCAACCATAAAACATGGCCAAAGAAGACTTTTGACACAAAGGTAATTTGTTTAGAATTCCCCTTGACATTCTAAAATTATTGAATTGAAATACAGAAAGTCCTTCATCTGAATTACTGGTAAGATATCGAGGCTGTCATATTTCAATTTCAAGTTGGTCTTATAAATCTAGCATTATTTATTAAATTTCATCCAACTCTATGTTCGAGTATTTCTGTCTTGCATTAAACTGTGAGTCCCTGAATGATACAAATAATACTATATTCATAGATATGTCTTTATTCATAAACTTTGTTAAACAAATAGAAGGTACTCAAACGATTTGTGTTAAACTTAGAAAAAAATGGAGGGAAGGACAGAGGGAAGAGAATGTTATCAAATAAGCAATGCATGACCAACTTTGAAGAGCTTCTTGAGAGTTTTCTCTTATTAATTCATCAAATATTCACTAAGCACTTACAGTGTCAGTACTCAGGAAACAAAGAAAATATTCTCTAGTTTCAGCCTTGAATAGTTCACAGTCTAGCATAGGTAAGAGAAAATAAACAAACACAAAATCATGGCAATTCATAATTGCTTTTGTAATAGAGGCTTAGGAAAAAAAAAAAACTTTATGAAAGGACTTAGAAGGGAGAAGCTCCTTCAGGGAAGTAAGATTGAGAGAGACGCAGCTGAGGGAGCTTTGTAGGAGTAACTAGGTATCAAAGGGCAGGAGGGTATCAGAAAGAGGGGGAGCATCTGCAAGGGTAGAGAGGTAAGTAAGAGACCTACTCTTTTGGTCACAGTAACATGACTGTGGTAAATTGTTTTATTTTTTTTCCTCTCATCCTGTAAGAGAATTTTCAATCACAAATGTTATTATGTAGCATCTCTCTAGTAAATGGCTGCATGCCATTGACATCAAGCTTGGCTCTATGACCAGCTAGGGCCAATGGAAAGACAAAAGAAGTGATCTCTTGATATCCAAACAGAAGCCTTAAGAGCCTGTGCACGGTTTAGATGTTTTCCATGATGAGGATGAGTTAAGGACTGACCTTAAAATCTGAGTTATAGGGTGAAAAGAGGCTCCAAGGAAAGTCACAGTGGTCTGTAGCCCCTTACTTGCAATACAGAAAAGAAATAAACTTTGACTGTTAGAAAGCACTGATACATAGCGGTTGTTCTTGTTTATAAGCACAGCATAACCTAGTGAAATCTTGTTGTTGTTAGCTACAAAGAGTTGTCCCTTGATTCACAGTGACCCAGTGCATGACAGAAGGAAACACTGCCAGTGCTGGGGATACAAGATCAATTGAGGATCAGACCATTGTGATCCACAGGGTTTTCACTGGCTGATTTTTGGAAGTAGATCACCAGATCTTTGTTCCTTTTCTGTCTCAGTTGTCTAGAAGCTCTGCTGAAACCTGTTGAACACCATAGCTACATGCAAGCCTCTACTGACAGACAGGTGGTGTCTGCACATGGGTATATTGGTCGGGAATCAAAGGCAAGAGTTCTACCACTGAACCACTTTTGCCCTTAAAGAAATCTTACTAAAGCAGTATTCCAAATGATAAACCTTGCATATCGCCAATGTCTATACCATTGCCACTGAGTTGATTCTGACTCATAGAGACCCTTTAGGGCAGAGTAGAACTTCCCCATAGGGTTTCCAAGGAGTGGCTGTGGATTTGAACTGCCGACATTTTGGTTAGCAGCTGTTGCTCTTAACCACTGTGCCATCTGGGCTCCCCTTGTCAATGTTTATGGCCACTTAAATATTTAGTTACGTGCTCTTTAGTTTTCAGTGTGAGTGTGTAAACACACACAGTCACACACACACACACATGATTTTAAACTGGTATGCACTTAATCTGGAGTACTTTATGCAGATCTCTCATTGGGATGTCACATTTGCATACTTTTACTCCTCATGGCCTGTGACTTATCTAGAACTTTACATAATTGTTTCTGTTATTTATTATTAAACATCATAAAAATAAGAACTATACTGGCTTGTAACTTTAGTTTCAATCTGCTATACTTTGGAAGACCAAAGAAGAATTGAAGCCATTGAATTGTGGTGTTGGAGAAGAATATTGACTATGCTATGGGCTGCCTAAAGAAAGAACAAATCTGTCTTGGAAATAGTACAGCCAAAATGCTCCTTAGAAGCAAGGATGGTGAGACTAGTCTCACATACTTTGGACGTGTTATCAGGAGGAAGCAGTCCCGGGAGAGGGTCATCATGCTTGGTAACGTAGAGGGTCAGCGAAAAATAGGAAGACCCTCAGTGAGATGGCTTGACACAGTGGCTGCAACAATGGGCTCAAGGATTGTGAGAATAGCACAGTACTGGGCAGTGTTTTGTTCTGTTGTACATAGGGTCACTATGAGTCAGAACCAACATGATGGACCCTAATAACAACAACATACTGAACTTCGACATGATTATGATTTAATTTATAATGTTTATTTACACTAATGTAAAGAAATCTATCGGTCTATTAAATATACAATTTTAATGCAAAATATGTAATACCAAAGGACTTGGATGTCCAAATTGTGCCTAAAGAGAGCTTAATATTCCCTACCCTTCTGATCCAAGGTTCATATTTATTCTCAAAATGAATACATGAAGTTGAGTGTGTGTCATGGGCCAACTGTAAAACTGAGAGTTCTCTAACTTAACTTGTATGAGGAATACATGTTTATTAAAAGATAAACAACTAATATGTACCAATTTGGAGCTCATTAATATGGTAATAAAATTCAATAATAACAGCAGCAACTATTTACACTAACATTGTTCAGAACTGATTCCTTTATTTTCTGATTGCAGAATGGGCTGCTCCCATTACCTTTCCCCTAGTGTGCCACTGTGAAGGGTACTCTCCCTTTCCTCTTTTGAACCCAGTGTAGACATTCTGACTCTCGTCTGAGCCTCTGTACTTAATCTTGTCTCTGTGTGTCCTCTTTCTCTCTTTTTAACCATTTATCACTTCCTGATATCTACTAGTCTTTCATGTTTCAGGTATCATATCCTCAGAGAAATGTTCCTGGTCCCCTCCCCTCCATTCCAAACTCTGTTTATGTGTCCGTGCCCTTTCTAAAAACAATCTTCTGCATATTTCTATCCTAGCACTTATCATGCTGCATTAGAATTGTCTGTGGTTTGTATCTCTTTTGAGGGCAGAGAGTAAGTCTTTTTCAGTTTTGTTACTAACAACTAGTGGTTCTTGTCACATATTGACAATGCAATAATTGTTTTTTGGAGTGAAGGATGTAAAGAGAACAATTGTTTCTCATTGAAATAGTTTTCTAGCAGTAGGAACTGGAAAGATTAGAGTAGATGATGTAGGCAAATACTTGTGGACGGCATCCAACACGAACTTCTATTCTTTCATTATGTGTTTACTCCCTCAGAGTAATTTCATCACTAAAAGGCATTTCTCAAAATATGAGCAAATACTCCCTTAAGGAGATAGTTATTAATGCATAAAATACAAGGATGTCACGTTAAGTACAACACAGTTTGAATTGCTCAAGGTTAATGACATAGATATCTTTGTAGATATAAAAATGCCACAATAAATAATAGATTATGTAACATTGATTATACATTACATGTTAAGTTACATAAAATTACTTATCAGATTTTATTCTGATTATCAAAATTTGCAAACATCAGAAATGTACATATGAAAATTTTAAAATTTCCCATAATTTCACGGCCAATATACTGATAACATTTTTCTTATTTTCATCCTAGTTTTCTCTCTATACTTCAGGCATTATGTGTATATTTTCATCTTAATTAATATTTATATATCTTGCATAGCTTATTTTAAAGAGATTGACATTATTTTACTATCTCTGTACCACATTATTCTACTATCTCTGTACCACATTATTCTAATTTGTCTAGTCCACTTTATTTTGGCAGTCGTTTGAACAGAACAAGCACATACTATGTGGTTTAATATCGGAAAAGGTATATGCCAGAGTTGTATCATTTCACCATTCTTATTCAATCTTTATGCTGAGCAAATAATCCGAGAAGCAGTATTATATGAAGAAGAACTCAGCATCAAGATTGGAAGAAGACTCATTAACAACCTGCAATATGTAGATGACACAGCTTGCTTGCTGAAAGTGAAGAGGACTTTGAGCACTTACAAATGAAGATCAAATAATACAGCCTTCAGTATGGATTTTACATCACAATAAAGAAAGAAAAAATCCTCACAACTAGAACAGTCAACAAGATCATGATAACTGAAGAAAATAAAGATTTCATTTTACTTGGATCCACAAACAATGCCCGTGGAAGTAACAGTCAAGAAATCAAACGAGTCATTGTATTGGGCAAATCTGCTGTAAAAGACCTCTTTAAAGTGTTAAAAAGCAAAGATGTCACTTTAAGGACTAAGGTGCACATGATCCAAGCCCTTAGTGTTTTCAGTTGCCTCATATGCATGTGAAAGCTGGACAATGAATAAGGAAGACTGAAGAAGAATCAAGAATTGAAGCCTTCGAATTGTGGTGTTGGCGAAGAATACTGAATATACCACAGACTGCGAAAAGAGCAAAGAGATCTCTCTTGGAAGAAGTATAGCCAGAGTGATCCTTAGAATTGAGATTGGTGAGACTTAGTCTCACATACTTTGGACGTGTTATCGGGAGGAATCAGGCCCTGGAGAAGGATATCATGCTTGGTAAAGTAGAAGGTCTGAGAAAAAGAGGAAGACCCTTAACGAGATGGATTGACACAACGGCTGCAACAATGGATTCAAGCATAACAGTGATTGTGAAGATGGCCCAGGACCCAGCAGTACTTTGTTCTGTTGTCCATACGGTCCCTATGAGTCAAAACTGATTTTATGGCACCTAACAACTACAACAACATGGACTGCCAGAAGAAGGAAAAAATCTGTCTTGGAAAAAGTATAACCAGCATACTCTTTAGACATAAAGATGGCAAGACTTCGTCTCACTTAGTTTGAACAGATTATTAGGAGGGACTAGCACCTGGAGAAGGACATAATGCTTGGTACAGTAGAGGGTCAGCAAAAAAAGAGGAAAATAATAAATGACACAAGAAGCATCAAAAGAAGATGAAAGGAATACAGAGTCACTGTACCAAAAAGAATTGGTTGATGTTCAACCATTTCCAGAGATAGCATATGATCAAAAACCAATGGTATTGAAGGAAGAAGTCCAAGTTGCACTGAAGACATTAGCACAAAACAAGCTCTACGTATAGACAGAATACCATTTGAGATGTTTCAACAAAGGGATGCAGCACTGGAGGTGCTTAGTCATCTATGCCAAGAAATTTGGAAGATAGCTACCCGACGAACAGACTGGAAGAGATCCATATTTGTGTTCATTCCAAAGAAAGGTGATCCAACCGAACACAGAAATTATCGAACAATATCATTAATATAATATGTAAGTAAAATTTTGCTGAAGATAATTCAAAAGTGGTTGCAGCAGTGCATCAACATCAAGCCAGATTCAGAAGAGGACATGGAACAAAGACAAGGAATCATTGCTGATGTCAGATGGATCTTGGCTGAATGCAGAAAATGCCTGAAAGATAGTTACCTGTGTTTTATTGACTAGGCAAAGGCATTTGACTGTGTGGATCATAACAAACTATGGATAACACTGGGAAGAATATGAGTAGGAATTCCAGAACAGTTAATTTTGCTCACAAGGAAGCTGTACATAGGCTTACAGGCAGTCATTCGAACAGAACAAGGGGATACTGTGTGGTTCACAATCAGGAAAGGTGTGAGTGAGGGTTATATAACTTCACCATACTTATTCAACCTATATGCTGAGCAAGTAATGTGAGAAGCTGGACCATATGAAGAAGAACGTGGCATCAGGATTGGTGGAAGCCTCATTAACAACTTTCCATATGCAGATGACACAACCTTGCTTGCTGAAAGTGAAGAGGACTTGAACCACTTACCGATGAAGATCAAAGACTGCGGTTTTCAGTATGGATTACACCTCAGCATTAAAAAAAAAAAAAAAAAAATCCTCACAACTGGACTGATTAGCAACATCATGATAAATGGAGAAAGTATTGAAGTTGTCAAGTATTTCATTTTACTTGGATCCACAATCACTGCCCATGGAAGCAGCAGTCAAGAAATTAAATGATTTATTGCACTGGGGAAATCTGCTGCAAAAGACCTCTTTAAAGTGTTGAAAAGCAAAAATGCCAGCTTGAAGACTAAGGTGTGCTTGACCCAAGCCATAATATTTTCAATAACCTTGTATGCATGAAAAACCTGGGCAATGAATAAGGGAGACAGAAGAAGAATTTATGCCTTTATATTATGGCGTTGGTGAAGAATATTGAATATACCATGGACTATCAGAGGAAGGAACAAGTCTGTCTTGGAAAAGTTACAGCCAGAATGCTGTAGATGTGAAGATGGCAACACTTGGTTTCACCCACTTTGTTCATGATATCAGCAGGGGCCAGTCCCTGTAGGATGATATCCATACTTGGGAAGGTAGAGGATCAGTGAAAAATAGGAAGATCCTCTACAAGATGGATTGATACAGTGGCTTCACCAATGGGCTCAAACAAGCAACAATTGTAAGGATAGTGCAAGACTAGGCAGTGTTTTGTTCTGTTCTGCATAGGTTTCCTGAGTCAGAACCAACTGAACAGCACATAACAACAACATAATCTTGTCAATTGAATTATTTCATGTACCAACATTACCCTGATGACTCCAAAGTGTATATCTCAAGTCTTTGCTTTTCTCCTGAATTTCAGATTCGTGTATCTAATGATCTATAAGGTCTATCCAATGTGTAGTAGGTATCTCAAATTTAATATTTCAAAACCCAGTTGTTGTTTCCAACAATAGTCACATTTGTTCCTCTCCTGGTTATCTACATCTTAGTAAATGACAACTTCAAACTTGCAAGTATTTAGGACCAAACTTGAAAATAGCCTTGACACATTTCTCTTTCAACATTTATACACACTCTATCTCAAAGCAAATGCTATTAGCTTTATCCTCTGACAGCTCTTCAGTGATCAATTTCCATAAACTTCATGGTCATCACCTGCTATGGGTTGAATTGTGCCCCTGAAAAGTATGTGTTGGAATGTTAACCCCTATATTCCTACACATAATCATTTCTGAGTTATAAAAAAGAGTGGATTAGACATAGATACAAGTACAGACAGGAAAAGATAGATGCTATGTGCAAGATCCCAAGAACACTTGGACTATAGAAGCTAAAAGAGACAAAGATTTTCCCCCAGAGCCAACAGAAAGAGAGTCTTTCTCTAGAGCCAGTAGCCTGAATTCAGATTCTTAGCCTCCTGAACTGTGAGAAAATAAATTCTATTCCTCAAAGCTGCCCATTTGTGATATTTCTGTTACAACAATAGTAAATTAAGACACCTAAGTACAAACACCACCATAGTTTAGGTCACCTATTACATTACAATAGCATCGTAGTTGTTTCTTTGTTTCATCCCTAATCAGCCATCATTTCCCAAGATACATACACAAACTGTTTTCCATGTAGCTGCATGACTGAGCCTTTAAAAATATTTAAATCAAATCTTCTCAAATATTCTAGTGTTATTGTCTCTCACTAAGAGGAGAATTAAAGTTCTTACTATGAGCTACATGGTCCTATGGATTCTGGTGCCACTATCTTTTGTTCTCTCTGCTCCTATCATAGTAACTTTCCTGCTACCACACATACTTCTACCTCAAGCTATTCTATTATTTCAGAAAACTCGTTTTATGGTGTCTCATTAGCTGTGGTTATTAATTTACGGAATGTTGGCATTTTACATTATTATGTCTCTCCATCCTAGAATGAGCTGTTTTTATTTCCATGTTTTATTTGTCTACACATGTCCTAGGGTAATACTGTATTATTTTATTCAAAAAAGGTTTCTGTGTATTTATTATATTTGTTTCCACATTCTTTATAGATTTTTTTGTTAATGAATGGTCCATTTTTCCAAATACATTTTCTAATTAATTGTTAGAACATTGTATGACTTGCTTGCTTTGGTCACATCATCAGGATGGATGAATTGCTGGAGAAAGACATCAAGTTTGGTGTAGAAGAGGACCACAAAGCATATGGGAGACCTTTTGGTGGAATAGATAGACACAATAATCGCAATGATGACCTCAAACATGATGGTGATTGTGAGAATGACGCAGGACTGGGCAATGTTTCATTCTGTTGTGCATGAGGTCAACATGAGTTGGAGTTGACTCAACAGCAGCTAGCAACAACAACAATTAATTATTGCATGTCTAAATCAGGGTTTTTCAACATTTTCACTATTGACATTTTGGTCCAGATGCTTATTTCTTGTTGGGATCTCTCCTGTGCGTTACAACATGTTTAGCAGCATCTCTGACTTCTATGTACTAGGTTTCAGTAGCATCTTCACAGATGTGACAAATTAAAATACCTCCCGACATTGCCAACCATCTTGTGAGGCAACAAATTGCTCCTGTTTGAGCAGCACTGGTCTATATGAAGGTACAAATTGTTTTTTAAATGCCACCACAGCCTATTCTTATTAGGTCTAAATATCCCCCATGTTCCATTTTATCTTAAACAACTCTTAACTTAAGATCTTATGGTACGTGATATTCTGGTTATAAACAAGAGACATGTCTAGTAATTTTCTAAGACCCTCATATAGATTAAATTCATAGTTCCAAGTAATTAAAAGTCCATCAGTTAATGTGCTATAGGAAGCACTAAGTAATAGAAAGTTCATAGGCAATGGGAACCCAAATCCTGGGTTTGGTTTTCAGCTCCACTGTCTAATGGATATATGATTAAATGCACGTAATTAATCCTTTCTATGCTTGGCTACCTAAAATGTCGGCAGTTTAAATTCACCAGCTGCTCTGCAGGAGAAAAATGTGGTAGTCTGCTTCTGTAAAGATTTACAGTCTTGGAACCCTATGGGGCAGTTCTACTCTGTCCTACAGGGTCGCTATAAGTCAGAATCAACTTGAAGGTAATGGGGTTATGGGTTAAGTTTTATAATCTATGAAAGGAAAGTGGAAACACGTGTTCTGCACAACTGCTACCAAGATTAGTAATAGTGTATTTATGGTTCCTACAACACCTTAATGACGTGGATGGAGTCAAGCTTTCTGGACATTCATTTGCTGACGTGGCATGACTGAAAACGAGAAGAAACAGCTGCAAACATCCATTAATAATCGGAACGTGGAAAGTACAAAATATGAATCAAGGAAAACTGGAGAGTGTCTACAGTGAATCGGAACACATAAACATCAATATCTCAGGTGTTAGTGAGTTGAAATGGACTGGTATTGGCCATTTTGAATTGGACAATCATATGGTCTACTATGCCCGGAATGACAACTTGAAGAGGAATGGCATTGCATTCATTATCAAAAAGAACATTTCAGGATCTATCCTGAAGTACAATGCTGTCAGTGGTAGGATAATATCCATATGCCTACAAGAAAGACCAGTTAATAGGACTATTATTCAAATTTACTCACCAATCACTAAGGCTAAATATGAAGACATTGAAGATTTTTAACAGTTTATGCAGTCTGAAATTGATCAAACATGCAATCAGGATACATGATAATTACTGGTGATTGGAATACAAAAGTTGGAAATAAAGAAGAAGGATTGATAGTTAGAAAATATGGCCTTGGTGACAGAAACGATGTCAGAGATCACAAGAAAGAATTTTGCAAGACGAACAACTTCTTCATTGTAAATACTTTTTTTCACCAACATAAATGGGACTATACACATGGACTTTGCCAGATGGAATACATAGGAATTAAATCAACTACTTCTGTGAAAAGAGACGATGGAAAACCTCAATATCATCAATCAGGACAAGGCTGGGGCAAATGCAGAACAGACCATCAATTGCTCATATGCAAGTTCAAGTTGAAACTGGGGAAAATTAGAACAAGTTCGCGAGAGCCAAAGTATGACCTTGAGTATATCCCAATTGAATTTAGAACCCATCTTAAGAATAAGTTTGACACTTTGAACACTAATGAGCAAAGACCAGACAAGTTGTGTAATGACATCAAGGACATCACACATGAAAAAAGCAGGAGGTCATTAAAAAGACAGGAAAGAAAGAAAAGACCAAAATGGACGTCAGAAGAGACTCTGAAACTTGTTCTTGAATGTCAAGTAGTTAAAGCAAAAGGAAGAAATGATGAAGTAAGAGAACTGAACAGAAGATTTCAAACAGCAGCTCAAGAAGACAAAGTAAAGTATTACAACTACATGCGCAAAGAGCTGGAGATAGAAAACCAAAAAGGGAAGAACAGGCTCAGCATTTCTCAAGCTGAAAGAACTGGAGAAAAAATTCAAGCCTCAAGTTGCAATAATGAAGGATTCTATGGGGAAAATATTAAACGACATAGGAAGCATCAAAAGAAGATAGAAGGAATACACAGAGTCATTATACCAAAAAAAATCTGTCAATGTTCAACCATTTCAAGAGGTAGCATATGATTAGAAACCAAACAGACGGTACCGAAGGAAGATGTCCAAGCTGCACTGAAGGCATTGGTGAAAAATAAGGCTCCAGGAACTGACAGAATATCAATTGAGATGTTTCAACAAATGGATGCAGATGGAAGTGCTCACTTGTCTATGCCAAGAAATTTGGAAGACAGCTACCTGGCCAAATGACTGGAAGAGATCGCTATTTATGCCTATTCTCAAGAAAGGTGATTCAACCAAATGCGGAAATTATCGAACAATATCAATATCACATGCAACTAAAATTTTACTGAAGATCATTCAAAAGCTGCTGCAGCAGTATATCGACAGGGAACTGCTAGAAATTCAGGCTAGATTCAGAAGAGGAGGTGAAACCAGGGATATCATTGCTGATGTCAGGAGGATCCTGGTTGAAAACAGAGAACACCAGAAAGATGTTTACCTGTGTTTTATTGACTGTGCAAATGCAGTCGACTGTGTGGATCATAACAAATTATGGATAACGTTGGGAAGAATCGGAAGTCCAGAACACTTAACTGTGCTCATGAGGAACTTGTACATAGATCAAGAGACAGTCATTTGAACAGAACAAGGGGATACTGAGTCTTTTAAAGTCAAGAAAGCTGTGTGTCATGGTTGTATCCTTTCACTATACCTGCTCAATCTGTATGCTGAGCAAATAATCTGAGAAGCTAGACTATATGAAAAAGAATGGGGCATCAGGATTGGAGGAAGACTCATTAACAACCTGCATTACGCAGATAACATAACCTTGCTTGCTGAAAGTGAAGAGGACTTGAAGAACTTACTGATGAAGATCAAAGACCACAGCCTTCAGTATGAATTACACCTGAACATAAAGAAAACAAAAATCCTTACATCTGGACCAGTAAGTACATCATGATAAATGGATAAAAGATTGAAATTGTCAAGGATTTCATTTTCCTTAGATCCACAAGCAGCACCTATGGAAGCAGCAGTTAAGAGATCAAAAAACGCATTGCATTGGGCAAATCTGCTGCATAATACCTCTGCTGAAAAGCAAAGATGTCACCTTGAAGACCAAGGTACGCCTTACTCAAGCCTTGGTGTTTTCAATTGCCTTTCTATGAATGTGAAAGCTGGATGATGAATAAAGAAGACAAAGAAGAATTGATGCCTTTGAATTGTGGTGTTGGAGAATAATATTGAATATACCATGGACTTCCAAAAGAACGAACAAATCTGTCTTGGAAGAAGTACAAACAGAATGCTCCTTAGAAAGCACAGATAAGGAGACTATGTCTTACATACTTTGGACATGTTGTCAGGAGGGATCGGTCCCTGGAGGACACCATGCTTGGTAAAGTACAGGGTCAGTGCAAAAGAGGAAGACCGTCAATGAGATGGATTGACACAGTGGCTGCAACAATGGGCTGAAGCATTACAGTGATTGTGAGCATGGCATAGGATGGGGCAGTGTTTCGTTCTGTTGCACATAAGGTCGCTACATCAGAACCAGAACCTAACAACAACAACAATCACATCTTAGACAATATGTGAATGTAGCTATCATTATTTCCCTAAAATTAAGTTGCTAGCACTTCTGAGATCCACAAAAGAGCTAACGGGGATTTCAGGGTGGAAAATATATACTCCTGTATGCACAAGGCAACGTTTTTTACCAGGAACATTTATTAAATATTCTGCCCAGGGATTATGCTAGACACTGAGTTTTCAAATATATGAAAATCAGACCCTGTCTTCAAGAAGTTCACTAACAGGGAAAAAGAAACATAATAACAATGTAAAATGCCATATATTATAACATATGAACTATATCAGCACAGGGAAGGGGGTGGGGGGTGATACTTGGTGTAATACATACATACTGCCTCATCTCAAGGATAAAGATTAATGTGATTAATAAAAAAAATACTCCAGGTAGCATATTTATATTCAGTATTAACTTGGTAAAATAAAGATTGGTCTATAATTCTCAGTTTTCCATCAATAGTCCACAAATCTCTGGAAATTTCCTTTTTGGGTTGGTTACTTGTGTTACATAATGGGTCCTTCTACCCAAACACCAGAAATACCTTGGAGGGAATCGTAAAAGCCGCTTCTTCAGCAGGCAGCTAAGTTGCACAAAATAATTAAACACAGAGTTAAGAGGAATTTACAGATGATTGAAAAAATTAGGATTAGCAGAAGATGAAAACAAAATAAACATTGGCTATCATAATGCTAACACTTTTTCCTATAGGACCCATCCTACTGAATGCTGAAGTCTGGAATCAATCAGGGGAGACCCACACTTCACAGCTAGGAACAGAAATCATTTTTCCTCCTAAATATCATTTTTTATTTTTACACACATTTCAAAATGCTCCATATGATACTTTTGTTGATATTTAATCAAAAGGAGTCTTCCCCATGCCAATTTTCAAATTCAAGCAAATCAGAGTTCAGGGGGAAAAAAAATCAGATGTATCACTTGCTCTAAATCCTTCACTTTTCCTGATGAAGAAACGGAGACCCAGAGTGATGAAATGACTTACTCAAGGTCACGCGGATATTTTCTTTAAAGCAAAAGTTAGATGAATTTTTCCCCACACTTAGTCCAGTGGTTTTTCCAGTACACTTCGCTCCCTGTCCACACTCTTGACTTTGTTATCTTTTCAGAAGGAATAGGAACTTAAAAATACCGAAGGCAAATGTAACTTCAGCTCCAGTTCTAGAGTTCATGCTGTAATTGTCACACCTGATCTCTGTCCTGGTCCCTGAACCCAAACCCTGGGGATAACTTGAATCTACTAAAGCTCCTGGAGTCAGTGTGTGCTGCCATTGACCCTTCTCATTCAAGCTGTGCTATTATGATAGCCAAGGTTGTCCAGTGCCACTTTAAATTAGTGGTTTATCTTGAGTCCTGGAAAATGGAAGTCGTTTTAGGGGGAGAGGATGATGAATCACATGGCAGGGAACAAATGTAACTTTGATTAATGGGACATTACATAACAACAAAAAAATGGAGCCAACTGTGCTCAGAGATAACTGGAACTACAAAGACCAACTTATTGTCTAAGGTGATGTAATTAACTTCAATCCTCATCATGGCTTGGATGGCTGACTCCAGTGAGCCTTTCCATTGTGCTGGTGATAATGACAAGATGGTGGCTTCTTATTTTAAATAGTACCCTATTAAGGAGCATTTTTCTCCAATGCATGACACTGATAGAATGTCAAAGACTAAGATATGGCAATTTGAAATAGTGCAATTATAAGCAACTGTTAACATTCGTTCAGTTTTTCCTTATACCCCAGGAAGACAATGAGAGGAAAGACCAAACATTTGGCTTGTGACATATGAGCATCTTCAAATATTTTAATGCAAGAAGGGCTCACCAATCATTTTTTTCATTTTTTTAAAAATTTTTGGTTGTTCTGGGGTAAAGAGAAAAGGCATTTTCAGAAAATGGCATATTACAGTAACTATGATGAAGCAAAATTTCCTTTTGCTAGTCACTACCTGTCCTGGCCATACAAGTACATTTCTCTCATTCTTAATAAATAAATAACAACTTTGCCTATTAGAAGGAATGATTGGCTAGGATACCTGTGAATGTATTATGGGTTCAGAAATGACTCAGTACATTTTAAATAAAGAAAATCACTATTGTGAATATTTCACATTCTTCCATTAGCAAAGTTGGAATGAGTGTCTGCATTTAAAAAGTCTTGCCAACTCCTTTCCAAAAGTTGAAGGATTTCCAAATATTTGATACTTTTTTCACTTCTTGATTTTGGAATCCCACAACTGACAGAATTGCACAGGTTTTTGTTGTTTCTTGCTGTTGTTGTTGTTTTCTAGTATGCCCGAAGGAGTTACTTCCTTTAAAATTCTGATATATTTGGAATACCAGCTTGGTTCCCAAGTGTCAGGTGTGTTTTTCTATTCCTAACTTTGAAATAGCGCTGTCTTGTATTTTCTAGTGCGTTTATCCTTTGCAAATGACATTAACTCATTTGATTCTACCAGGATAGGTTTTAGAGAGTAGAGATACATTGTGAGTAGAAGAGCATGGACTCTGGGGGTCACCAATCTAGGTGTGACTTTCAGCTCACTTAATTATTCATATTAGTATTAGGTAAGTTATTTGCTGTCTCTGAATCTCATTTTCCTTATCTGTTCAAACAAGATAGACACATTTACTTCATAGAAGTTTATGAGGATTGGATGCACTATGTGTCATGAAAGTACTCAGTAACTATTTCTTTTCTACTTCCCTCTACCCACGCCCCCCCATATAAGCTAACAGAAGAAAGTATTATAAGTTTTTCATCTTTGTGTTTGCCAAAAAGAAAAAAAAAAATAAAGGAAAGGAAAGAATCTACCTTTGTTAAAAACTACCATGATTTAAGCTTTGTTTGAGCTCATTGATATACATTAAATTACCCAAAAGGTATTATGTTCAGTTTTTGCAAACAAGAGGACCACATCAGAAATATTAAATAAATGCACCAAGGTAACTAAGTACCCAGGACAGCGCTTTAAGTTTAATAAATACTTGTTGAAACGACACATGAAATTAAATGGAGACATCTTAGACAGTATGTGTGAACATTCTCCTATCTCTGTCGCCATCTGGCTGCCATATTGGCCCTAAGAGCCAGCACCAAGTCCTGCATAAGCCGGCTGCTCTGGAACGTGTGTACCACTCCAGCCTTAGCCCTTCAGAAATCATATCATTCTCCACTCTCCCTCCTTGAATCCAGTTCCACTCTGCTTCTGATCCCACTGCCATCAGTCTTGCTTTTCATTTCTCCATTTCCATACTCGCTTGGCTCTTTGTCTTGATAATGACAACCACCTGCCTAGCTATAACTTTTATACATATCTATGATTCTGGTCTTTACCAACCTCATCACATCAATGCCTACTGTAGACAAACATCTCTCCAGGTTTGACTTGATTCCAGAATCCTCTCATCACCCTTTTCCCTTCTCTAAGACTCAGACCTAACTCATCCTGGTACTGTAAAAAGGAACTAGGCATTAGGAAATGGAGTGAAACAAAAATGGCTTGCCTCAAGTCACATAAGTAGTTAATGATGGAATTAGATCTGCTGTCTGATGCATCCTCAATTATTGCCGTATCCACTAGCCTTGTAGTTCTCAACCAGCGGTGACTTTGCCCTCCAGAGGACATTTGGCAGTGTATGGAGACATTTTTGGTTGCAATGCTATTGGCATCTAGTGGGGAGGGCCAGGAATGCTGCTAAACATCCTACAATGCACAGAGTGGCCCCCACAACAAAGAATTCATCCTGCCCCAAATGTTAATAGTGCTGCAGTTGAGAAATTCTACACTAGATCAAACTACTGAATCATGAGGAAGCAGGAAGAAGCCTCCCTCATGTAATCTTACTTCTTTTTATGTACGTGAGAAGAGCTTTCTACAGCCATGATTAGAAATGCAAGTCATGAGTCTTCGTAAGTCTGAAGTTTTACTCATTAGTTTTAAATTCATTTACTTTGTGGGTTTAT
Organism: Trichechus manatus latirostris; assembly: GCF_000243295.1. Lineage (NCBI taxonomy): Eukaryota > Metazoa > Chordata > Mammalia > Sirenia > Trichechidae > Trichechus > Trichechus manatus. The sequence goes on from NW_004444154.1 coordinate 3,593,466, forward strand.
GCTTATCACTTTGCCCTCGATAATACACATTTGCTGAGAAGTCCTTGTGTGTAACTATAAAAGAAGCTTTAAGAAAGAGGGCTGTTCCATATCAGCACTGGCCACTTGTGCACTAGCAAACACTCTTCATCCACTCCACTGTTCATTTGCACCTAGTGGGTATAATAAAAAATATAAATTCTCTGATTTCCCATTAATGTTACAGTAGTTACAACCACAGAGACAGCATCTAAGTGCTATATGTGTCTTTGGCCAAGTATTAAATAATGCAATATAAATTAATAATATATTGTAATAAAATGCTCTTTATCACCATTATAGTTATATTCCTATATTAATCCTTCTTTTGCTTGCTTTCTTCATTCTCTTCTTTCTGCCACCCACCTGGCCCCAAAAGTCATGCTAATTACTTGCCAAATCTCAGTTACTATCTATCACTTCTTTCTAGCTTGTTTTTCTTCTCTTCTTGCAGTGCTAGCTCCCTCCTTTTATTAACTTTTTCTTAGGTTAGAATTTTTTGTTGGTTCTTTCATGTCCTCTTCAGTTAGTCTCTTTTCTCTTCTTTTCCACTAAATCTTTCCTGCTCTCTCAAAACTAAAAGAAAATAAAAGTTCCCAAAGCAATTATAAAAGAGAGAAAATAGAAAAAGGGCAGATGATTATCAATCTCATAGCCTCATTCTTTAGTTCTTCTCCTCAAAATTGCTGATTGTACTTTTAAGGACTAAAACTATGGCAACCTGAGAGCCTGTATCTTAGGGAAGGGCTGTCCCTGACCACCCAGAGGAGAGACTTAAGACATGTGCCCCTCAGGGCATGCAGCTTAAGCCTGGGAGACTATTAGGTAGGGAAACCCTTTGAGATTCATTTGAACATTTACTCAAGAACATGCAAACATGAGAGCTGACCTTGACACTGCTCTGCTCCGCACTGCCTTCAGAATAAGACTCTTGAAGTTTGGGCACTTATCTCTTTATTCTCATCATCTATAATTTGAACTCAAATACTCTTCTTGGCAGCCAGTCTGAGACAAGTGAATGGCTTCACTCATTTTCTTCTTTCCTTACCACTGCTGTGAGTTGCCTTAGAGTTGAATCTGACTCATTGTGACCCTATGTGTGTCAGAGTAGAACTGTACTTCACAGGGTTTTCAATGTCTGATTTTTAGGAAGTAGATCATCAGGTCTTTCTTCCTAGATGCCTCTGGGTTCACTCAAACCTCCAACTTTTCAGTTAATTGTGGAGCAGAGAACTCCCTTTTCCTGGTTCTGCTTAAAACATTTTTGTTCATTCTTCAGTATTTATCTCAGGAAGGTCCCCTTCTCCCAGGCCAACTGAGTTTAGACAGGCAGTCTCCACTGTGTTTCTAAGTACCCAGTACTTATTTTGCTTCATTATCTGAATTCATTTTTTTTCTTTTATATCTTCTTTATCATGCTATGAACTGTTAGTGGAGGCTGAGACTGCGGCTTTTACCTTTTATTTCCAGTGTCAATCACATTTTTTTTTTCCCCAGTAAATAGGCAATCAATTTCAGTTGATTGAATAAATAGGTGAATAAATTATCGTCAAAATGATGGGATGTCCAAATGGAGTGTATTCTTTGTGCACAGATATTGCAGCAACAGAATAACAACAAAATTAGTTTGTCACAAAAATTTTTTTGAGTATGTGGAAAAATAATAATATATCAGCTTGTTGTTATGTGCTGTCAAGTAGATTTTCAACTCATAGCAACCCCATGTAACAGACTAGAACTGCCCATTAGGAATTACTAGACCAAAGGCTTTACAGGAGCAGATCCCCAGGTCCTTCTGTCGTGGAGGTGCTTGGTGGGTTCAAACTATCAACCTTCCTGTTAGCAGCCAAGAGCTTAACCATTGTGCTACCAAGTCTCCTTAATATACCAACTAGAATGGAGTCACTGGAAGAAATATTTAATTTTTGCATTTCCAACATACAGTAGATCAGCAATTTGTTGGTTGAATAAAGTAATATTCTGTATGGTAATTGCATTATTGTTGTCATTAAAGATGATCTTCTAAAGACAGTTAAAAAATAAACTTGATTTATGTACAAATGAAACAACAAAGCTTATTTATTGCATGAGCTGGACTTGGTCCTATGCCATTTTATTCTTTATCACCAAAGTGTTCCAAAGAAATTCTCTTGTGTTGTTTTTGCCCAACCTTGCGTCATTAAAAACTCATTGTCATCGAGTCAATTCTGACTCATAGCAACCCTGTAGGGCAGAGTTGACCTGCCCCATAGGGTTTCCAAGGAGCACTGATGGTGGATTCGAACTGCCAACCTTTTGGTTAGCAGCCAAGCTCTTCACCACTGTGCCACCAGGGCTCCAAACTTGGATAGTACTACCAAAAAAAAAGACTTTCAGCGGTTTGAATGAGACGAAGTCGGAACCGGGTACTGGCACTGGACACAGTTCAGGCAAGAGACGAAGATGGCAGTGAACGTATACTCGAAGTCAGGTACCAGCGATAACCTAAGTCGACATGACATGCTGGCTTGGATCAATGAGTCTCTGCAGTTGAATCTGACAAAGATCGAACAGTTGTGCTTAGGGGCTGCCTATTGTCAGTTTATGGACATACTGTTCCCTGGCTCCATTGCCTTGAAGAAAGTGAAATTCCAAGCTAAACTAGAACATGAGTACATCCAGAACTTTAAAATACTACAAGCAGGTTTTAAGAGAATGGGTGTTGACAAAATAATTCCAGTGGACAAATTAGTAAAAGGAAAGTTTCAGGACAATTTTGAATTTGTTCAGTGGTTCAAGAAATTTTTTGATGCAAACTACGATGGAAAAGACTATGACCCTGTAGCTGCCAGACAAGGTGAAGAAACTGCAATGGCTCCTTTCCTTGGTGCTCCAGCTCTGAGTAAACCGAAGAAACCTGTCAGCACTAGCAGTGCAGCCCCACAGAGGCCCATTTCAACACAGAGAACTACTGCAGCTTCCAAGGCTGGCCCGGGTGTGGTGAGAAAGAATCCTGGTGTGGGCAATGCGGATGACGAAGTAGCCGAATTGATGCAGCAGGTCAATGTATTGAAGGTTACCGTTGAAGATTTGGAGAAGGAGAGAGATTTCTACTTTGGAAAGCTAAGGAACATTGAATTGATTTGCCAGGAGAATGAAGGGGAAAACGACCCTGTATTGCAAAGGATTGTGGACATTCTCTATGCCACAGATGAAGGCTTTGTTATACCTGATGAAGGGGGCCCATGGGAGGAACAAGAAGAGTATTAGCGGCCTGGACCAGCAGAGCAACATCTGAATTCTTCACTCCAAATCGTGTGCTTAACTGTAAAATACTCCCTTTTGTGATTCTTAGAGGACTCACTGGTTTCTTTTCATAAGCAAAAAGTACCTCTTCTTAAAGTGCACTTTGCAGAAGTCTCACTCCTTTTTCCATAAGTTTGAGTTAGGAGCTTTTACCTTGTAGCAGAGCAGTATTAACATGTAGTTGGCTCACCTAGAGAACAAAGAGGTTGACCATGGGGCTCACCACGTGGTTGCTGGAGAAGGTATCAGTAGAGAAATGTAAAGACTGAATTAATTTTTAAGCTAATGTGAAATCTTGGCAGAGAACGTTTAATAAATAAATGCCTTAAGAGTAAAAAAAAAAAAAGACTTTCAAGTCATTAAAAATAGTGCATTTTTGAGGATACTTGAAATATTTCGTCAATCTGATATCAAAACTCTACATTACTCAACCTATTTGAAAAGTTTCTCCCTTTCAAATCTTAGGCATAACTTAAATCAGAAAGCCTACAATGATGGGAAGGTCTTTGGCTTGCTTCTCTCTTTTTCATTCCTTTTCTCCTCCAATCCCTAATTGCTGTTTTGGGTTCTTCCTGGATGGGATAGAAGAAAGAAGACCTAATGGAGAAAAAAGGTCTCTTATAACCTTTAGATTTTAGTTTGGACCAGGTGTTCTTTGAATGTGGTTGACTCTGTCATGCCATGGTTTTTTTTGGGGGGGACGGTGTGGCTTGGGGGGGGGTAGTTCCTAGGACTGCAGTAACAAATTACCACAAACTGGGTGGCTTAAAATGACTGAAATGTACTCAATCACAGTTCTGGAGACTAGAAACTACTACTCAAGATGTTAACAGGGCCCTACTCCTTCTTAAAGCTCTAGGGAAACTGTTTTCCTTTTCTGGTGATTGCTGTCAATGCTTGAAGTTCCTTGGTTTGTGGCTGCATCACTCCAATCTCTGTCTCCATCATCACACAGCTTTCTTCCCTCTGTGTATCTATGTCTTTATTTCCAAGTATCCCTCTTCTTAGAAGGACATCCATCATATTAGATTTAGGGCCCAGCCTGATCTAGTGTGACCTCGTCTTAACTTGATTACATCTGCAAAGACCCTCTTTCCAATAATGTTATTTTGACAGGTTCCAGATATACATGAATTTTTAGAGGACACTTAGCCACCCAAGCCATGGTGTTTTCAAATGCCTCATATGCATGCGAAAGCTGGGCAATGAATAAGGAAGCCCGAAGAATTGATGCCTTTGAAGTATGGTGTTGGTGAAGAAAATTGACTATACCACGGACTGACAAAAGAATGAACAAATCTGCCTTGGAAGAAGTACAGCCAGAATGCTCCTTGGAAATGAGATGGTGAGACTTTGTCTCACATACTTTCGACATGTTATAATTTACTCCCCTGTCTCTCATTTTATCAGGAGGGACCAGTCCCTGGAGAAGGACATCATGCTTGGTAAAGTAGAGGGTCAGTGAAAAAGAGGAAGACCCTCAACAAGATGGATTGACTCAATGGCTGCAACAATGGGCTCAAGCATGACGATGATTGTGAGGATGGAGCAGGACCGGGAAGTGTTTTGTTTTGTTTTGTTGTACATAGGGTCGCTATGAGTCGGAACCGACTCAACGGTACCTAACAACAACATTTAAGCTAGTACAGGGGATTGTTTGTATTTCCTACATAATTTCTCTCATTTCCACCTTTAATTTTTTTTTTTTAAATCTTGATAACAACTCATCTTTTCAACCACTTACTATTTAACTCTCAGATCCTCACTTCCCACTAGTCCTCCCATCTGTTGCGATCACCTTATTCCTGCTTGCTACTCTTTTGGGTAAACTCCTTCTCAAGACCACTCTGTCTACCTACCTTCTGTAGGGTCCATTTCTGGCCCACCCAGAAATGCCTTTTCAGAGTATCTTATTACAGGTTCTTCTTAATGCACCCTCATGTCTCCTCTCTGTTGCTAGCAGAGGACTTCTTGAGGCAGGTGCCAAATGCCATTTTCTATATCGCCCATCCTCCCAGCAATACACATCCAGCTCTCTAAACGGTCACTTGGCTTGAGTAAGGAACCGACTTCCCATCCAGTCTTTCATGTTGGTATTAGTGGGTGAGCCACACAACTCTGACAATTATCTCCAAAGAAATTTCATTGTGTTAATTCATCGGTACACTTTGGTGTAAAGGGATGTCTCCTTCTTACTGGATCTGCTTCTTATTCCTCTCACTGAGCTGACTTGGCTGAAACTAATCATTCTTTGTTTGTACAAAAGAGAAGTATATTTTTTCATTTGAATGACACAAATCTAGGATTTCCTTCTGAGCTCTGCTGCCATCTAGGACGGCGTTGCTGATCATTTTAGAATTTAGCTGGAGAGAGCCTAGGGTGTTAGCAGTGCGATTAATAATCTATGCTCTTAGCTGCTGTTGAGTTGATCCCTGACTCATGGTGATCCCATACACAATGGAAGGAAATTTGTCAAGGCCTGCATCATCCCCATGATCAGTTGCAGATTGGAGCATTGTGATTCATAGGATTTTCATTGGCTGTTTTTTTTTTTTTTTTGAGTAGATATCCAGAACTTCTCTGCAGTCCATCTTCATCTGGAAGCTCTGCTGAAACATGTTCAGCATCATAGCAACACACAAGCCTGCAGTGACAGAAGAGTGATGGCTGCACATGAGGTGCAGTGGCCAGAAATTGAACCCAGGTGTCCAGCATTGGAGGTGAACATTATATCACTGAAGCACCACTGCCCCATTGTATTATATTGTATTATACTGTGTTGTATTGTGTTATGTTGTACTGTACTATACTATACAAATACTCTACTATTGACTTAGTCATCTAGTGCTGCTATAACAGAAATACCACAAGTGTATAGCTTTAACAATGAGAAATTTATTCTCTCACAGTCTACTAGGCTACAAGTACAAATTCAGGGCCTCAGCTCTAGGGGAGGGCTCTGGAGGAAGGTCTTTGTCATCTATCTTCCCCTGGTCGAGGAGCTTCTCAGCACAGGAATCCGGGGTCCAAAGGACATGCTATTCTCCTGGCTCTTGTTTCTTGGTGGTAGGAGGTCCTCCTGTCTCTCTGCTTGCTTCTCTCTTTTATATCTTAAAACAGATTGGCTCAAGACACAACCCAATCTTGTAGACTGAATCCTGCCTCATTAACATAACTGCTGCTAAATCCCGTCTCATCAACATCATAGAGACAGGATTTACAACACATAGGAAAATCACAACAGATCACAAAATGGTGGACAATCACACAATACTGGGAATCATGAAATAGCCAAGTTGACAGATATTTTGGGGGGACACAATTCAATCCATGACAACTATACTATACTCTACTATACTATATTATATCAAACAGTATTTTTTTAAATTAGTGCTCAAAAAGACTGTTATCTATTGCTGCATAATAAACTTTAAAAAAAAGTTATGACTTAACAAAATATTTATTTTGCTCACAATTACGCAGATTGTCAATTTCAACTGGGGTCTGTAGGATAGTTTTGTGGTCTCTGTTAGGCTCACACATGAAACTGTGATCAGCTACCAGTTTGGCTGGGGCCTGGCTGATCTAGAATCATCTCATGTGGGATGACTTATCTTGCATCCTCTAGCACACTGGCCTGGACTTCTTCACGTGGTGGTACTGGGGTCTAAGAGAAAACAGAGAGCAGATACATGCAAGTACTGTTGAGCCTAGGTTCAAAACTGGCACCCCTCACCTTTTTAAGAATTCTCTTGGGCAAATCAAGTCACAAAGCTAACCCAGAATTTACAGGTGTAGAAGTGGATTCTCTTTTTTGACAAGGTATGGACATAGAATGAGGAATAATTACACCGTTTGTTTCACGAGAAACTGTTACAGACCATCGCCACAAAACATCTCTCTTCATCCTGTCTTGATATTCACACTTTATTTTATCATTGAACATTAAGTCTAGTAGTCAGAAATTATGATTTGGCAAGTAATGTTTTTATGTATGAGATGTAGAACTCACTCATATTACCTGGGGGCTCAGTTAACAAAACAGGGAGATAAAAGCTCAAATGTGGTATTAAAAGCTAACGTCTCTAATGATCTGTGGCTGTGCTTTTTGTGAGTCTAGCTTTGAAGCAGTGGTATTGTGAGTTCTTAAAAATATTTATTATGTGGTTATGTCCACATCCCTCCCTAAAATTGGGAGATTGTAAACTCAAATTGTGAACATTTGTTTTACATAGCCTGAGGAAATGTTCAACATTGTGTAACTAACAGATATCAGATATGAACATATCTACGGGGTTTAACAATAGAAATATGATTTGCCTTCAAGTTATCTTTTTTTTGTTCTGTACTCATTAGACTGGAAAATCTCAAAAGACAGGTCTTACATTCACATCTTTCCCACTCCAATTCTGTTTTGTTGGAGAAGATTTTTATATGCATTTTACATGTGCCAAATTCTCTTACAATAATCCATTACCAACAAACCACGTACTGAAACTACTTCTGTGCTGTGCTATTGCATTATTAATTGGCAGAACATTGTAAATATGTTTTATGAATTATTTACAAAGTGTGTATGCTGGGAAGGAAGGAATCTGAATGTAAGTGATGCAAAAATGTGTATGAACTCCAGAAAGTGCATGTCACCATTGGGGGAGCCTCAGTTTTGAAATATACAATGGGTAGCATGACTTTTTACTAAATACAGATATCTGGAGCTTTCACTCTATTACAAAATGCCTCCTTAGATTTCAAATCATGAAAGAATATTGACAAGAATCACAGGATTTGTAAGCCCATTTTAGTATCATTTTTATCCCACCAAATTAGTAAATCTTTTTTTTTTTTTTTTAAGTGAGATAAGCAAATAGAAATAGTGCCACAAGATAGGCATGTTCATTCTGTGAAAATTTTTGTTGTTGTTTTGTTGTTGTTAGGTGCCATCAAGTCAGTTCCAACTCATAATGACTCTATATATTATAGAAAAGAAAGCCGTCCAGTCCTGTGCCATCCTCACAATCGTAGCTATGTTTGAGCCCATTGTTGCAGCCACTATGCCAATTCATCTCATGGAGGGTTTTTCTCTTTTTCACTTACCCTCTGCTTTACCAAACATCATGTCCCTCCCCAGGGATTGGTCCTTCCTGATAAAATAAGAGATGGAAGGGCTGTAAATTATCACAATATAGGAATCTAGATCAAAAGTCTAAGAATGCCCTTAAACTTTTTGCTTTGAGAGTTCACAATAAAGAAAGCCCGTCTTATGTATCTGAGTTCTAAACCAACTGAGAAATAAGGAAAAGAACTTAACAGACTGGGGACAAGATATTACCTTGATTGCTGTCGAAGTTTCATTTAAAGACAACTTATACTACTGGGCAATTAGATGTCTCAATGCTTTCTCTTATTGAACTCCAGAATTAGACAATCTTCCCAGGCAACAGTGGTGTCACTAGGGTTGGTGTCACCCAGGGTGCTAACTCATGAGGTCACCTCCCCAAGCTAATTACCACAATGTTGTAGCTAAAACACCAGAAAATTTGACACAATCAGTGACTATAAAATTACTGGCAGCGATGAAAACAACAGCGCATACTTGTAGCGTGTGTAGATGAAACCACATGATACGAAGCATCTTTGTAATTGGATAATAATGACAGCTCTGAGCAGAGCACATTAGAAGGTTCAAAAGGTATGTTAGCATAGAGTTTTAGCCTTGTTGGTATGTTGATACATGTAAGCTGGGCTTACAAAATTTTATTTTATTTTATTTTATTTTTTTGCTGTTAACAACTAATGACAGGGATATTTTTATAAAAAATAATAAATTTTTGCTGAAACACCACACAATTTTATAGACATTTTGATGTCACCCACTCTGACAGTGTCACCTGGTGCAGGCCTCACCCCCCATAATCCACCCCAGTGACACCACTGACAGACAATAGTCACATTTTTGCCCTATAAGACTGGAGGAGAGGATAAAAATTTATACCAACATAGGGCACCATCATATCAAAGTTAAATGAGCTATGGGGAATGATCAAACAGTATGAGCATGGGCACTGAGTTGAGACCAGCAGATTTTCCTTGAAGCTAATCAGGCCTTGCAGCAGATCCTGGGAATGGACAAGAGCTGGGATCAGGAGATGTCAGACAATTACATGTATAGCCTCGTGAGCAGAACCTACTGTAAATGCCAGCACATCCAGCCGTAATAGGTGGGTAAGGGCAGAAGCTGGGGGAGAGAGAAGCTATCTGAGGGATTAAATATTTCTATTTAAGATAATTGAACACAAAATATAAAGAACATGTTCACATGGTCAAATTGCCCTATACGTTATACTAGATTGAATAATTTCTGTTATTTATGACCTCTTCAACTTGTAGTTGAGCAGTTTAGAATGGAGAGTGAGAGACAAAGACAGAGACAGACAGAGAGAATGAATAAATAAAATGACTCCATTTTATAAGATCAACCAAGTGGCAGTATGGAACTTTGGAATATAAATTATAAACTTAAGTCTGGAAATTATGATAAGTTTGTGGAAAGAGCACTGTGTTAGAAATTGGGAATCCTATGTTCAAAATTTGCTTTGTCTACCCGGTAGTTGTGTGATCTTGGGCAAGTCGTAACCTCTGTATCTAATGTTTGCACCCCTCCTCCCTTTTTTTTTTCTTTAATAAAAGATTTGGCTTCAATCACTTCTAAGGATTTGCCCTATCCTATGATCCTCTATATTCATTTTAATGTATCTCTTAAGTAAATCAATATCATAATAGTAAATATTAACTTATTTCTTTAATAACTCTTCTTATCAAATTAAACCACATTATATATGTAATTTATAGTGGTCCATATTTGAATATAAGGGAGCCCTGGTGACACAGTGGTTAAGTGCTTGGCTGCTAACCAAAAGGTTGATGGTTCAAGCCCACCACCTGGAGCTCTACTCCCATAATGATTACAGCCTAGAAAATCCTATGGGACAGTTCAATGGGGCCACTGTGAGTCAGAACTGACTGGACTGCACACAACAGCAACAACAACATATTCAAATATGGCCAATTTCTAAATAGGCAACCAATCTATGTTTCTCCAAGATATTTTCATTTGGGTCAAATGAAACTTGCCCAAATCTAACCAAAAGAAGGTAATTTTTTTACTCTTCACGCATGTGTTTCTATTAAATCACTTATAAATTAACTTGTACAGCTTGGCTTTTACCTCTAGCTTTGGGCTCTCTGACTCCACCTAGTTTGTTCAGGAGAACCTAGGCATTAAAAGTCATCTGATTAGGAAGCAGAAGAGAGTACAGACAGTGAACATTTCCAATCATAATGTTAAAGCTAATTGGAGGGACAGAACACACAAAGATCTTTCTTAAAATCTGCACCAGGTCCATGTAGCAGATATGGCTATTAATTTGTCTATTTCAGCAAAAGGAGAGGTGTTGCAACCTGTTCTGGAATGAATTCCCCCAGTCCAAAAAAAAAAAAAAAAATGTGTTGGAATCCTAACCCTTGCACCTGTGGTTATAATGTAATCACCTCCCATAATGCAATCTAATGCAATGTAATCAATCGACTGGTTGAGATTATACTAGTATAGGATGAAACCTAAACCTTATCACTTCTGAGTTATACAAACAGCAGCATAGACACAGAGACATGCATGAACATACGGGGGAAGGCAGATGTTATGTGAGCATCGTCTACAAGCCAAGGAGCCAAGTAATGCCCAGGGCTACTGACAATGAAGGGAGTCGACACAGCAAAGACCCTGATTTGGATTTTTGGCCTCTGTAATTGTAAGAAAATAAATTTCTGTTCTTTAAAGCTATCCTCTTGTGGTATTTCTGTTATAGCAGCACTAGGAGACTAAAACACACCCTTTAAAAATATTGACCAGCATGGAAACATTGAACCTTTGACAAAAGCATGTTCCTTTTGCCTTACTTGGAATATCAAAAACACATTTTTCCATAATCTATATAATAAAAAACAATAAGCAAGATTGAAAAAAAAAATGGACTTTAAACAGGAGGTTTACAGATCACTTTTTGTTTTGTTTTACTTCAGTGAACATAAGGAAAGTTTCCAGCAATTCTGGCTTCCATTGCTAAAGATCAAAGCTCAGCTAACAATGCAGGTCTCATTTGACCTTGGGAAAAGGAACAATCAATTTACAGTGAGAGTTTCAGGGTCCCTTTAGGTGCTTTTCCAAAGATTACTCAATAATTTAATATTTACATTACTTTCTGTGTAAAGCATTGCTTCGCATTTGAGTAAAAATTTGGCTCTCCTCCATTAAATACTTTGGGGAATGCGATAATTCAGGTAACTTGTTTATGGCTTTTGTCAGCCTCTGTAGTTCCTGTTTTTAAGGAAAAGTTGACTTTATCTCAGAGACATTCAATAAAATTTAGATACAATTAGGATTATTAGCACTATAGTAGTCCACAGAATCCTCAGCATCAGATCAACCCAATAAAAACCACAAGAATAACAACAGTAATACCCTTTTGAGTCTCTATGGGTATTTTGCCCTAAATACCCTGGATGATTAGCTTGCATTATTTAGAAAAAAAGACATAATTCAAATACATTTGTACTTGAGGACATCTACTATTATCTACTATGGAAGGCAGAAGAAGAATCGACACAAATTGTGGTGTTCACAAAGAAAATTGAATATACTATAGACTGTCACAAGAAGAAACAAATCAGTGTTAGAAGAAATACAAACGAAATCCTCCTTAGAAGCAAGGATGATGAGACTTGGCTTGCTTACACTGGACAAGTCATTAGGAAAGACCAACTCCTAGAAAATGATATCATGTTTGGTAAAGTAAAGTGTCAGAGAAAATGAGGGAACCCCTCAATGAGATGGATTAACACAATAACCGCAACAATGACCTCAAACATAAAAAATTGTGAGGATGGTGTAGGATTGGGCAGTGTTTCATTCTGTTATACGTAAGATCCACCATGAGTTGGAGCCAACAACTATGTTCAAGGTATTGTATTGAACTATGAGGAGTGTAGAAAAATTAATACACAAGGAGTTTGCTATCCAGAAATTTGTAGAATTGGGAAGAAATGCTTGTACAGGTATCTTTAATTCTAGGAGGCCAAGGATTGTTTTTGTTCTTGTTAGGTGTTGTTGAGTTAGTTCTGACTCATAGAGACTCCATGCACAACAGAATGAAACACTGCCCAGTTCTGGGCCATTTTCACAATTGTTGCTATGTCCAAGCCCATCATTGCAACCACTGTTTCAGTCCTTCTGGTTGACTGTCTTCCTCTCTTTCACTGACTTTCTACTTTACCAAGCATGATATCTTTCTCCAGGGACTGGTCCCTCCTGATAACATGTCTAAAGTACGTGAGACAAAGTCTTGCCATCTTTGCTTCTAAGGAGCATTCAGACTGTGCTTCTTCCAAGACAGACTTGTTGGTTCTTCTGGTGGTCTGTGGTATATTTAATATTCTTTGCCGACTCCATATTTGAAAGACATCAATTCTTCTTTGGACTTCCTTATTGATTGTCCAGCTTTCACATGCAGATGAGGTGATTGAAAATACCATAGCTTGGTTCAGGCGCACCCTAGCCCTCAAAGCGAGGTGGCCAGGGATAGCATTCCCTAATTAAATAAAACTGCTCTTCTCCACTAATAATGAGTTTGACTTCATTTTTTGATGTTTGACTGCTAACAGCTTTTAAGCTTTACCCTTACCTCTTCCCCTTGTACCCTAAACCTGGGTCAGCTGATAAGAAGGCTGAGTCTCCCTACTTTGGTAGTGACAGGAGATTCAAACCACAGTAGACTTTGCTGGGGTTTAGGAACACTTACCTTGGCCTAACGCCCTAACTGCAATAAAACCCCTGAGCCAGCTTCTTTTCCTGCCTTTCTCAAGTCATTTCAGTCCTGCTTGGGCAGGCTGACCTGTTCTTCCCAGAGACTTCAGCTATGTAAGTAATAAACTTTTTCATACCCTCTTGTGTGGCATCATCAACCTCGGCATCTGAACTAGATTTTGGGTGTGTGTGGGGGCTCCATCCTGCTTTCATAAGGGGGAACAATGGCATTCACATAGATTTGGAACCAAGTGAAATGTAGCCACAGGAGTCAGACCTATGGAGATCTAAATACCAATTTTATTAATGAGAAAATGCTGAATTGCAGGGCATGCTTATTTATATATGAACACACAAGGGGATTCTTAAAACTCTATTCATGCATCAGTTAAGACAAACTTGGGAAACAAACAGCCCGAAAATGCATATCCCACAATTAAACACTCACACCCAGTAGAGGTAGCAAACGGAAACTACAGGCCTTTGCCATGGAAAGATCCTTAGCCGCAGAAAACAGACTAGCATAATAGGGAAAAGGGGGATTGGGAGAGAGAAAGAGAGGAGAAAAGGGAGGGGATTGAAGAAAGCAGTATTTCTGTTACCACTATGGCAGTCTGAGCCATCTGCCACAGAAGCCAATGCTGAGACAGGGGTGAGGTGAGTAGCAAGAGAGTTTTTATTGTATATCAATATACAGGAGACAGAGGGGAATGAGCTCCTCCAAAATCTGCCTTCCCCTCTGGAGGCTGATCAGAGGGTTATATAGGAAGAAATCAAAGTCCAAGTAATCTGAAGAATGTTGGTTCCCCTCTGGGGTGGCCGGCCACATTAACCACCCTCCAGACATGTTGACCTTTTGACGCCATCCTGGTTTCAGCCACAAGATGATTTTTCCTTGTTCAGGCATTTCACCTCCAGATTTTATCACTGGTTGTTCTACCTCCCAAAGAGGAACCTAGGTTAACTTTAAACTTTTATAAAATCATGGGAAAACAAAAGGGGAGAGAGAAAGAAAATAAATCAGAATCATAAGAGCATGCAAAAGTGAACTATGCAAGCCATGCATTAACAATACCACAATACCCGAGACACTAGGCTTACACTATTGACAATAAAGTATGAAATTCCCATGTAGCTCCTTTCACTTCTGTCTTAGGGTCCTCTAGAGAAACAGAGAGAGAGAAAGAATGATTTATTTCAAGGGATTGACTCACATGATTGTAAGGCTGTGGTATATTTATGCTGTTTACCTCAGTGGTTCCCTTAGTTTTAGAATTTGTTAAAATCATTAATGTGAGACAAAATGGGAGACTGATAAAGAGTTTCAAGTGTTGAATTTTGCCAAATGAAAACATAAAAAACAAAAACAAAATAAAGCCCACCTTTGTGCTGTAAGGTAAAGGTTGTTTTAACATAAAAATTATAGAAAATATATACCCTTGGAGTAAAAAAAATTCTTTAAATCGTACACATTTAGCTTTATACAAATATTTAAAATACCTTAATTTTCCCATTCTTTTAATTACCAGCAACAACTTTATCACAAAACAGCACCAGATTCTTAATAACAACTGGGGACACTTTTATAAGTACAAAGGAGACTCATAGGATCAAGTTAAAGAAATTTAAATTAAGGCTGAATATAGCTATACATAAGAAAAATATGTTTTAAAATTTTATTTTAATAACTGGAAATGCCGCCAAAAGTTGAATAATGGACTCTCAAATACCCAATGGAATGTGAGAAGGAAGCAACATTCACCAAGTGCCCATTAAGTATCAGACAGAGTACTACCCAAAACCTAAACCAAACCAACTGCCATCAAGTTGATTTTGACACATAGCAACCCTATAGGGCAGACTAGAACTGTCCCATAGGGTTACTAAGGCTGTAAATCTTTTTTTTTTTCTTTAATTGTACTTTAGGTGAAGGTTTACAGAACAAATAGTTTCTCAACAAATATTGAGTACACACACTATTCCATGACACTGGTCAACAACCCCATGACATGTCAACACTCTCCCTTCTTGACGTTTTTTTTTTTTTTTTTGGTGAAAATATACATAGCCAAAGATACACCATTTCAAAAATTACTACATGCACAGTTCAGTGACATTGACTACCTTCTTCCAGTTGTGCTGCTATTCTCACTTTAGATGAAGGTTTACAGAACAGAATATTTTCTCATTAAACAGTTAGTACACATGTTGCCCTATGACAATAGTTAACAACCCCACTATGTCAACACTGTCCTTCCTCAACCTTGGGTTCCCTATCATGAGTGTTCTGCCTTCTAGTCCTTGTCCCTGGACTGCTGTGTCTCATTAGTCCCATTTGGTTTTATGGGGCTGTCCAATCCCTGGCTGAACGGAGAACCAAGGAAGTGACTTCACAAATGAGCTAAAAGGGTGTCTGGGGGGCCATACTCTCTGAGTTTCTCCAGTATCCTTCAGGCCAGAAAATCTGGTCTTTTCTTTTGTGTGTTACAATTTTGTTCTACATCCTTCTCCAGCTCTGTCCAGAAACCTCTGTTGTGATCTTGGTCAGAGCAGTCAGTGGTAGCTGGGCACCATCTAGCTGTACTGGACTCAGTCTGGTGGAGGTCTTGGTAGCTGTGGTCCATTAGTCCTTTGGACTAATCTTTTCCTTGTATCCTGTTCTCTTCATTATCCCTTGCTCCCGAAGGGGTGAGACCAGTGGAGTATCTTAGATGGCTGCTCACAGGCTTTTAAGACCCCAACATTATTCACCAAGGTAGAATGTAGAACATTGTCTTTATAAACCGTGATATGACAATTGAGCTAGATGTTCCCCGAGACCATGGTCCCCACAGCCCTCCACCCAGCAATTCAGTCTCTCAAGGAGTTTGGATGTGTCTATGGAGCTTCCACGACCATTCCTTGTACAAGTTGTGCTGACTTCCACAATATTGTGTACTGTCTCACCCTTCACCAAAGATACCACTTATCTACTGCCTATTTAATATTTCCCCCTCACCCCTCCCATCCATCGTAACCAACAAAGATTGTTACTTTTTGCGTATAACTTTTTCATGAGTTTTTACAATAGAGGTATCATAAAATATTTGTCCTTTTGTGATTGACTTATTTCACTCAGCATAATGTCCTCCAGTTTCATCCATGTTATGAGATGGTTCACAGATTCATCGTGTTCTTTATTGTTGCATAATACTCCATTGTGTGTATGTACTATAGTTTGTTTCTCCATTCATCTGTTGGTGGGCAACTAGGTTGTTTCCATCTTTTTGCTATTGTGAACAATGCTGCCATGAACATGGGTGTGCATATGTCTATTCAAGTCATGGCTCTTATTTCTCTAAGATATGTTCCTATGAGTGGGATTGCTGGATAGTATGGTATTTCTATTTCTATCTTTCTAAGGAAATGCCATATCATTTTCCAAAACGGTTGTATCATTTTGCATCCCCACCAGCAGTGCATAAGAGTTCCGATCTCCCCCCAGCCTCTCCAACATTTATTTCCAGTGTTTTTGATCCATGCCAGTAATACTGGGGTGAGATGGTAACTCATTGTGGTTTTAATTTGCATTTCTCTAATGGCTAGTGATCGGGAGCATTTCCTCATGTGTCTGTTGGCCATTTGAATATCTTCTTTGGT
>NW_004444154.1:3610369-3613280 GCF_000243295.1 Trichechus manatus latirostris
AAGTGTCTGTTCATTTCCTTTGCCCATTTTTTAATAGGATTATTTGTCTTTTTGTTGTAGAGGTGTTGGATTTTCTTGTCGATTATGGAGATTAGACCTTTGTCTGACTTGTACTGTCCAAAAACTTTTTCCCAGTCTGTAGGTTCTCTTTTTACTCTTTTGTTGAAGTCTTTGGACTAGCATAGGTGTTTGATTTTTAGAAGATCCCAGTTATCTAGCTTATCTTCTGGGGTTGGTGTGTTGATGGTTATGGTTTGTATCCTATTAATGCCGTGTATTAAGGACTGTAACATTGGTCCTATTTTTTCTTCTATGAACCTTTTAGTTTTTGGCATTATATTTGGGTCTTTGATACATTTTGAATTAGTCTTTGTATATGGTGTGATGTATGGGTCCTGTTTCATTTTTTTTCAGATGGATATCCAGTTTTGCCACCACCATTTGTTAAAAAGACTGTCTTTTCCCCATTGGATGGACTTTGGGACGTTGTCGAAGATCAGATGACCATAGGTGGATGGATTTACATTTGAGTTCTAAATTCTGTTCCATTGGTCAATGTATCTGTCGTTGTACCAGTACCAGGGTCTTGTGACTACCGTAGCTGTATAGTGGGTTCAGAGGTCAGGTAGTGTGAGTCCTCCAACTTTATTCTTCTTCTTCAGTAGTGCTTTACTTATTCTGGGCTTCTTACCTTTCCATATAAAGTTAATGATTAGCTTTTCCATCTCTTTGAAGAATGTTGTTAGCATTTGGATCGGGATTGCATTGTATTTGTAAATTGCTTTGGGTAAAATTGTCATTTTCACAATGTTGAGTCTACCTATCCATGAGCATGGTATGTTTTTCCATTTAGGTAGATCCCTTTGGGTTTCTTGCAGTAGTGTTTTGCAGTTTTCTTTGTATAGGTCTTTCACATCCTTGGCTAGATTTATTCCTAAGTATTTTATTTTTTTAGGGGCTATTATAAATGGTATTGTTTTCCTAATTTCCTTTTCATCGTTCTCTTTATTGGTGTATAGGAATCCAACTGATTTTTGTGTGTTTATCTTGTATGCTGCTACTCTGCCTGAATCTTTATATTAGTTCCAGAAGATTTCTTGTGGAGTCTTTAGGGTTTTCTATGTATAGTATCATATCATCCGCAAACAGGGACAGTTTAAATACTTCATAACAAATTTGGATGCCCTTTACTTCTTTTTCTTGCCTTAATGCTCTAGCTAGAACTTCCAGCACAATGTTAAATAGGAGTGGTGATAAAGGGCATGCGTATGTTGTCCCTGTTCTCACGGGGAATGTTTTCAGCCTCTCTCCATTAAGAACGTTGTTGGCTGTTGGTTTTGCATAGATGCTCTTTATTATGTTGAGAAATTTCCTTTCTATACCTATTTTACTGAGAATTTTTTTATCAGGAATGGGTTTTGGACTTCGGTGAATGCCTTTTCTGAGTCAATTGAGATGATCGTGTGAATTTTTTCTTTCCTTTTATTTATGTGGTGGATTACATTGTTTGATTTTTAATGTTGACCCATCCTTGCATACCTGGTATGAATCCTACTTCGTCGTGGTGTATTATTTTTTTGATATGATGCTGAATTCTGTTGGCTAGAATTTTGTTGAGAATTTTTGCTTCTATATTCTTGAGAGATATTGGTCTCTAATTTTCTGTTTTTGTGGCATCTTTGCCTGGTTTTGGTATCAGGGTTATGCTGGATTCATAGAATGAATTTGGAAGTGTTGTTTCCTTTTCTATACCCTGAAATAGTTTGAGTAGTACTGGTACAAGCTCTTCTCTGAATGTTTTGTAGAATTCTCCAGTGAAGCCATCTGGACCAGGGTTTGTTTGTTTTTTTTGGGGGGGGGTAGTTTTTTTTTATTATTACCTTTTCAATCTCTTCTCTTGTGATGGATCTGTTCATATTTTTAGCCTCACATTGTTGTAGTTTGGGTAGGTAGTGTGTTTCTAGAAATTTATGCACTTCCTCTAGGTTTTCAAATTTGTTGGAGTATAGTTTTTCATAATATTATGGTACGGTCCTTTTTATATCAGTTGGGTCTGGTGTAATGTTGCCCATTTCATTTCTTATTTGGGTTATTTGCATCCTCTCCTGTTTTTCTTTTGTCAGTCTGGCCAGTGGTTTGTTGATTATGTTGATTCTTTCAAAGAACCAACTTTTGGTTTTGTTGACTCTTTCTATTGCTTTTCTATTCTCTATTTCATTTATTTCTGCTCTGATCTTTACTATTTCCTTTCTTCTGGTGACAGTGGGCTTTTTGTTTGTTTGTTTGTTTGTTTTTGTTGTTTTTTTTCTTGCTGCTCTCTTTCTATTTGAGTTCTGCAGTTAATGTTTTGATTTTGTTCCTTCTTTTCTGATATGTGCATCAATTGCTATAAATTGTCCTCTGAGGACTGCCTTTGCTGTGTCCCAAATATTTTGGTATGACGTGTTTTCATTCTAATTTGACTCTAGGAATTTTTTGATTCCGTCTCTGATTTCTTCTATTACCCAGTGGTTTGTAAGCAGAGTGTTATTCAGTTTCCATGTAATCGATTATTTTTTTTCCTTGCTCTTTCTCTTGTTAATTTCTACCTTGATGGCATTGTGGTCAGAGATGATACTTTGTATTAACTTAACAATTTGTATCTTGTTGAGGATTGCTTTGCGGCCTAAAATGTGCTCTATTCTGGAGAAAGTTCCATGTGCATTAGAAAAGAATATGTACTTTGAAGCTGTTGGATGGATTGTTCTATGTATGTCTATGAGGTCAATTTGTCTGATTTTGCACTTTAGGTCTTCTGTATCTCTGCTGAGTTTCTTTTTTAGTTGTTCTGTCCTTTACTGACAGTGGTGTGTTGAAGTCTCCTACTATTATTGTGGAACTGTCAATTTCTCTTTTCAGTGTTGTTAGAGTT
>NW_004444154.1:3613866-3648535 GCF_000243295.1 Trichechus manatus latirostris
TTTCTAAGTTTGAAGCAGTCTATTATTACTTGGTGTCACCTTGCCTTCCTCTCCGTTAGAAGGTTCTATACTTACACCATTTATTCCCTCTTTTATTGTTCTGATGTTGTTGTCATTTACAGAGTAACTGCTCTGATTCCCTGTTGTATTACCTTTGGTTTTTAGTAGTCCTTGAGAGTTCATTTCCTAGATTGGTATCTGGCTGGTATGATCCTACATCCTAGATTCAGCCTGTGAGCTGAAGTTGTTTGTTCTTGGATCGAAGGACTCCCTTTAATAATTCTTGTAAGTTTGGTTTGGTTTTTACATATTCCCTTAATTTCTGTTTATCTGGAAATCTCCTAGTTTCAGAGTCATATTTTAATGGGTTTTGCAGGATATATTATTCTTGGCTGGCAATTTTTTCATTCAAGGTTTTATATGTCATCCCATTGCCTTCTTGACCGCTTGGTTTCTGCCAGATAATCTGAGCTTCCTCTTATTATTTCTGCTCTGTATGTGACTTCTTGTTTTTCACGAGCTGCTTTCAGGATTCTTTGTTTTTGATTTTGGTGAGTGCGATTATGATATGCCTTGCTGATTTTCTTTTAGGCTCTATCCTACTTGGGGTTCATTGAGCTTCTTGGATGGCCAGGTTTTCATCTTTCATGATATTGAGGAAGTTTTCTGTCAGCAGTTCTTCAATGATCTTCTCTGTGCTTTCTGTTTTCTCCCCCTGTTCTGGAACTCTGATCACTAGAAAATTTTTGCTTTTGATTGTGTCCCGCATAACTCTCAGGTTCTCTTCATTTTTCTTTTTTCTTTTTCCTGAGTTTTCCTCAAACAGAGTTGTATCCAAGTGTTTGTCTTCAATTCCACTAATCCTATCTTCCACCATTTCAGATCGGCTCCTCAGCCCTTCTATGACACCGTCCATTTCTGAAATCTTGTTGTTTATATTTTGGATTTCTAATTGTTGTTTTTGTATAACTTCTAGTTGTGAATTAATTTTGGCATTTTGTTCCTGCATTATTTTCCTTAATTCTTCCATTTTTTGTCTGTATTTTCCATGTATTTGTCTGCCTTTTCCATGAATTTGTCTGTTTTTTTCCTCATTTTTGTCTGCTTTTTGCTTCGACTCTTGGATACTTCTGATTATTAGAGATTTGAATTCTCTATCAGGTAGCTCTAGTGCCTTTTCTTCCACTGGAAAGTCATCAGGTGTTTTATTTTGGAGGCCTACTGGAACCACCTTGTCCTCTGTTTGTAAATTTTTTTTTATTGTCTGCTATCTTCAGGGCATTCAGTAGTTATTTTTCTCCTTTATTGATTATAGATTTGTTTGTTTTGTCTTTTTTTTTTTTTAATTTTTCTGTCTTGGGGGGGCTGTGTGTTCTTTGTTGTTTGCTCATCTGTGGGCATAATACTTTTAGCCTCCTTCTCCAATTGGCAGGGTCAGTCATTCAGATATTGTACAGAGGGTTTTCTGGGATGGGTTGTTTGTGGCACTTACTACAGCCACCAGGGTGGGTCGGTAAGCACTTTAGGGCAGGTTCCGGTCGTCCATGCCTGTGCTGCTTGGTTGTGTGATGTTAAGTGCACGGTGCAGGTAGGCAGGGTGGAGGGGTGAGATTGTGATGTGTGGAGCTAAGATGGGTATGGGAGAGAGGAGAGAGGAACAGGAGCCGAAAACATACAAGTAAACAAAAAAGAGTCCTGGGGGAGCTTGCCACTGGAGTGGAGAGATGAGAGACTATGAAATGGAGAAAAACAAAAAGGGAATAAGAAGAAAGAAAAGAATGAATAAATAAAAATTAGAAAGAAAAAGAACATCAAAGCTCCCAGGGATCCCATTGGTGTGGCTACGAGGTCTGGGGTAGTTGTTCCCACATGTTGCAGTACAGTCTGGATAGGAGGCACAGAGATATTCAGCGCCAAGTATTCAGGGGACAGGAAGAGAAGGAAGGTATAGAGAGATGAGAAACTGGGTAATGAATAAAGACACAAAGCTAAAAAGAAGTAAAAGAAAGCAAAACAAATTAAAATAAGAAGAACAACAAAAAACAAAAAGCACAAAAAAAGAAATGTCCTCAGGGATCCCTCTGGCATCTGCGCAAGCTGAGTGGGTAGGTCCCAAGCCGTGTAGCACTGCCAGACCAGAATGAGCTCCAAACTCAAGAAAAGAAAAATAAAACAGACAAACAATTCAAAACAAGCCATAAAAAAGAGCCCTGGGATCCCACTAGCCTGTTAGCATAGACCGGGAAGAAGTTCCACACTCTAACGGAGTTCCACAGCCCCGCAGGAAGAAGCAAAGATGGCGCATGGAGCCATGTATTTGAGCGAAAGGAGGGGGATGTGGTGAGAGGTAAGGAAGAAATTAAAAGAAGCGGGAAAAAGCAATACCAGCAGCCAACAAATGGCACTTAGGGAGTCGGTCAGTGCGGGCGGGTGGAATCCAAGCAACCGGTGCTTCCTGGCCAAGAGACTGTGGCCGTGGGAAGCAGAGGAGGCTGAATAGGGGTGAAGAAGTGTGGGGGTTGGGAAAACGTACATCGTCAGTTACCGGTTGTTCTGTCTCCTGCTTGAAGCTCCGTGAAGCTGCTTTCTCATACCCCCTATTTGCTCGTCTCTGATAGGAGTGCAAGATGGTGGATCCATGCTGTTTTAGCTGATAGGGGACCTCCCCATGTATGTCTCCTCACTCTCGGTTCTCTGTCAGTTTCTTATTCTATTTGGTGTTTGGCTGAGTTCTTTATCTCTTTATTTGATGTTTAGGGTTTAAGGATTGTTGTTTTCTCTGTTTGGCTTAGTTTTTTGGGTCTTTGCTGTGGAGGGACGGTGTGGTGCTTCCACCTAGAGTACAATGTTGCCAGAAGTCCTAAGGATGTAAATCTTAAGGAAGCAAACTGCCACATATTTCTCCTGCAGAGCGGCTGGTGGGTTTGAACCACCAACCTTTTGGTTACCAGCCAAGTGCTTTAACCACTGTACCTCCAGGTCTAGACACAGTACTGTTGTTGTTCTTAGGTTCTAACTCATAGCAAACCTATGTATAACAGAATGAAACACTGCCCAGTCCTGCGCCATCCTCACAATTGTTGTTATGGTTGAGCCCATTGTTGCAGCCACTGTATCAATCCATCTTGTTGAGGGTCTTCCTCTTTTTTGATGACCCTTGACTCTACCAAGCATGATGTCCTTCTGATAACCTTCTGGTTCTTCCTGATAACAAGTCCAAATTATGTGAGATGAAATCCAGCCATCCTTGCTTCTCATGAGTATTCTGGCTGTACTTCTTCCAAGACAGATTTGTTCCTTCTTCTGGCAGTCCATGGTATATTCAATATTCTTTGCCAACACCATAATTCAAAGGCATAGATTCTTGTCTGGTCTTCCTTATTAGATTCTTCTTTGGTCTTCCTTATTATGAAAGCTTCACATGTATATGAGGTGATTGAAAACACCATGGGTTCTGTCAGGCACACCTTAGTCCTTAAAGTGACATCTTTGTTTTTTAACACTTTAAAGAGGTCTTTTGATGCAGATCTGCCCAAAGAAATGCAACATTTGATTTCTTGACTGCTGCTTCCATGGGTGTTGATTGTGGATCTAAGTAAGATGAAATTCTGGCAACTTCAATATTCTCTCCATTGATTATGATGTTGCTTATTGGTCCTGTTATGAGGATTTTTATGTTCTTTATATTGAGGTGTAATCCATACTGAAGGCTGTGTTCTTTGATCACCATCAGTAAGTGCTTCAAGTCTTCTTCCCTTTCAGAAAGTACTAGGTACTATGTATTTATAAGGGTGTTTAATGCTAAGAGAGACTGTTGAATTTGTCCAGGATCACAAAGCACATAATTTAGCGATATACAATTGAAACTTAGGCTTGCCTGCATCCTAACACTGCTTCATTTTGCCTGCATATGTTGTACTGTCGAGTTCCTGGGTAGTGGAAATCATTAACACTCTTAGCTGCTAACCAAAAGTTAGGGAGTTCAAATCCACCCAGAGGTAACTCAAAAGAAAGCCCTGCTGATCTACTTCTGAAACATCAATCAGCCAACGAAAATCCTATGAAGCATAGTTCTACTCTGACACCCATGGCATCTTCTGGTTTTTTTTTTTGTTGTTGTTATTGTTGTTGTTGTAGGGGAAATATGATTGGTAGGCTGGGCAGGATCCTCAAGGACCTTACCCATCTGAAAGTTCTGGATTATACCAAGGCACAAGTTGCCAGTCATAGAACAGTGAACTGTGGGGGAATCAAAAAATGCGTGAGCCACACCATCTCTAACCAAAATCAGGTAATGTAGAGTTAAACCTAACTCATCCTTAACAATATGTGCCTGATTAAATAAAGCTATCAATTCAAGTCAGAATTTGCATAATCCAGGGCAGCAATGAAAGAAGTACATAGTAACTGCATGCCCATTGGGGAAGGCAGCAAGAATACTGGCTGAAGGTATTATGGGGAACACCCCAGAAGAGGACACCTGGGTTCTAGACAGGTAGAATTTGACCAAGAAGAAAGGTGCCTCGGGAGAATTTTATTTTCTTCCCTCAAATACCTGTTCACATTACATAACTCAGCTCAAATGTCACCTCCCTCTGGGAACATGTCTTCTATCTCCTTCCCTCTTTTCAGGCAACATTAAGTGTCTTCCACTTTGGAACTACTGCAGTCTTGATTGGTGCTGACCTATAGCTTTGCTGTCATCTATAGTACTTCTTTATGCTCCACTGTTGTAACTACAAAGTCCCTGAGATAGACACTATATCTCTAATACATAATATTATACACACACACTCACATACACAAACACACACACATACAGTTATGTATATATGTTGTTGTTGTTGTTGTTACGTGCCATTGAGTCAGTTCTGACTAATAGCGACCTCATGTACAACAGAACAAAACACTGCCTGGTCCTGCTCCTTGCTCACAATCATTGTTATGCTTGAGCCCACCATTGCAGTCACTGTGTCAATCCATTTCCTTGAGGGGCTTCCACTTTTTCATTGGCCCTCTACTTTACCAAGCATGATGTTCTTCTCCAGGGACTGATTCCTCCTAATAACATGTCCAAATTATGCGAGACAAAGTCTCACCATCCTTGCTTCTAAGGAATATTCTGGTTATACTTTTCCCAGGAAAGATTCGTTTGTTCTTTTGGCAGTCCATGGGTATATTCAATATCCTACACCAACACCACAATTCAAAGGCGTCAATTCTACTTCAGTCTTCCTTATTCATCAACCAGCTTTTTCAGGCATATGAGGCGATTGAAAACACTATGGCTTGGGTCAGGTGCACCTTAGTCTTCAAAGTGACATCTTTGTTTTTCAACAGTTTACAGAGGTCTTTTGCAGGAGATTTGCCCAATGCAATGTGTCATGCAATGCATCTTTTGAGTTCTTTTTTTTTATTTTTTTTATAATTTTTTATTGTACTTTAAAAGTTTACAGAACAAAAGTTTCTCATTAAACAGTTAGTACACATATTGTTTTATGACAATGGTTAATCACCCCAGGACATGTCAACCCTGTCCCTTCTCAACTTTGGGTTCCTTATTACCAGCTTTCCTGGCCCCTCCTCCCTTCTAGTCCTTGTTCCTGGACTGTTGTAGCCCACTAATCTCATTTTGTTTTATGGGACTGTCTAATCTTTGGCTGAAGGGGGAACCTTGGGAGAGACTTCATTACTGAGCTAAAAGGGTGTCCGGGGGCCATACTCTCAGGGTTTCTCCAGTCTCTGTCAGGCCAGTAAGTCTGTTCTTTATTTGTGAGTTAGAATTTCATTGTACATTTTTCTCCAGCTCTGTCCTGGACCCTCTGTTGTGATCCCAGGCAGAGCAGTCAGTGGTGGTAGTTGGGTAACATCTAGTTGAACTGGACTCAGTCTGGTGGAAGTCGTGGTAGTTGTGGTCCATTAGTTCTTTGGACTAATCTTTTCCTTGTGTCTTGTTTTCTTCATTCTCCCTTGCTCCTGAAGGGGCAAGACCAATGGAGTATCTTAGATGGCTGCTGATAGGCTTTTAAGACCCCAGACGCTATTCACCAAGGTAGAATGTAGAGTATTGTCTTTATAAACTGTGTTATGCCAATTGAGCTAGATGTTCCCCGATTCCATGCTCCCCACAGCCCTCCACCCAGCAATGCAGTCCCTCAGACAGTTTGGATGTGTCTATGGAGCTTTCATGACCATTCCTTGTACAAGTTGTGCTGGCTTCCCCAGTATTGTGTACTGTCTCACCCTTCACCCAAGATACCACTTATCTATTGCCTATTTAGTATTTCCCCCCATCCCTCCAATCCATCGTAAAAAACAAAGATTTTTTTCTTTCTGTGTGTAAACTTTTTCGTGAGTTTTTACAGTAGAGGTTTCATACAATATTTCTCCTTTTGTGATTGACTTATTTCACTCAGCATAATTTCCTCCAGTTTCATCTATGTTATGAGATGCTTCACAGATTCATCATTGTTCTTTACCATTGTATAATACTCCATTGTGTGTATGTACCATAGTTTGTTTATCCATTCATCTGTTGATGGGCATCTAGGTTGTTTCCATTTTTTGCCATTGTGCACAATGCTGCAGTGAACATGGGTGTGCATATATCTATTCGTGTGAGGGCTCTTATTTCTCTAGGACATATTCCTAGGAGTTGGATTGCTGGATTGTATGGTATTTCTATTTCTTGCTTTCTGAGGAAGCACCATATCATTTTCCAAAATTGTTGTATCATTATGCATTCCCACCAGCAGTGCATAAGAGTTCCAATCTCCCCGCAGCCTCTCCAAAATTTATTTCCAGTTTTTTTGTTTTGTGCCTGTAATGCCAGGGTGAGATGGTATTTCATTGTGGTTTCAATTTACATTTCTCCAATGACTAGTGATCCTGAGCATTTTTTCACATGTCTGTTAGTGGCTTGAATGTCTTCTTTCGAGAAGTGTCTTTTAATTTCCTTTGCTCATTTTTTAATTGGATTATTAGTCTTTTTGTTGTAGACGTGTTGGATTTTCTTGTAGACTTTAGAGATTAGACCTTTGTCTGACTTGTAATGCCCCAGAAATTTTTTCCCAGTCTATAGGTTCTCTTTTCACTCTTTTGGTAAAATCTTTTGATGAGTATAAGTGTTTAATTTTTAAAAGATCCCAGTTATCTAGCTTATCTTCTGGAGTTTGTGTGTTGTTAGCTATGGTTTGTACCCTGTTAATGCATTTCATGAGGGTCTCTAGTGCTGATCTTATTTTTTTTCTTCTATTAAATTCATAGTGTTTGGCTTTATATTTAAGTCTTTGATCGATTTTGAATTAGTTCTTGTATATGGTGTGAGGTGTGGGTCCTGTTTCATTTTTTTGCAAATGGACGTCCAGTTTTGCCAGCACCATTTGTTTAAAAGACTGTCTTTTCCCCATTTGATGGACTTTGGGATCTTGCTGATTACCAGGTGATGGTAGGTGGATGGATTTATATCTGGGTTCTCAATCCTGTTCCATTAGTCAATGTATCTGTCGTTGTACCAGTACCAGGCTGTTTTGACTACCGTAGCTGTAGAGTAGGTGCTGAGGTCAGGTAGTGCAAGTCCTCCTACTTTATTCTTCTTCTTCGATAGTGCTTTACATATGCGGGGCATCTTCTCTTTCCATATAAAGTTAATGATTAGTTTTTCCATCTCTTTGAAGAATTTGTCGGTATTTGGATCAGGATTGCATTGTATTTATAAATTGCTTTGGGTAGAATTGTCATTTTCACAATGTTGAGTCTACCTATCCATGAGCACGGTATGTTTTTCCATTTATGTAGATCTCTTTGGGTTTCTTGCAGTACTGTTTTGTAGTTCTCTTTGTATAGGTCTTTTACATCCCTGGTTATATTTATTCCTTAGTATTTTTTTTTTTAGGGATATTATAAATGATATTGCTTTCCTGATTTCCTTTTCATCATTCTGTTTATTGGTGTATAAGAATCCAACTGATTTTTGTATGTTTATCTTATATCCTGCTACTCTGCTGAATCTTTCTATTTTTTCCAATAGTTTTCTTGTGGAGTCTTTAGGGTTTTCTATGTATAGTATCATATCATCCACAAACAGGGACAGTTTAACTTCTTCATTACCAATTTGGATGCCCTTTATTTCTTTGTCTTGCCTTATTACTGTAGCTAGGACTTCTAGCACAATGTTAAATAAGAGTGGTGATAAAGGACATCCTTGTCTTGTTCCTGTTCCCAAGGGGCATGTTTTCAGCCTCTCTCCAGTAAGAAAGAAGTTGGCTGTTGGTTTTGCATAGATACCCTTTCTTATGCTGAGAAATTTCCTTTTCTATGCATATTTTATTGTGAGTTTTTATCATGAATGAGTGTTGGACTCCGTTGAATGTCTTTTCTGTGTCAGTTGAGATGATCATGTGATTCTTTTCTTTCCTTTTTTAATGTAGTGGATTACGCTGATTGATTTTCTAATGTTGAACCATGCTTGCATACTTGCTATGAATCCTACTTGGTCATGGTGTATTATTTTTTTGATATGATGCTGAATTCTACTGGCTAGAATTTTGTTGAGAATTTTTGCACCTATATTCATGGGAGACATTGGTCTGTAATTTTCTTTTTTTGTGGTGTCTTTGCCTGGTTTTGGTATCAGGATTATGCTGGCTTCATAAAATGAATTCGGAAGTGTTGCTTCCTTTTCTGTGTTGTGAAATAGTTTGAGTAGTACTGGTATGAGCTCTTCTCTGAATGTTTAGTAGAATTCTCCAGTGAAGCCATCTAGGCTAGGGTTTCTTTCGTCGGGAGTTTTTTTAATCATGTTTTCAATCATTTTTTTTGTTATGGGTCTGTTCAGATTTTCAACATCACTTTGTGTTTTTTGGGGTAGGTATTGTGTTTCTAGAAATTTATCCATTTCCTTTAGATTTTCAAAGTCTTTTGAGTTCTTGACTGCTGCATCCATGGGTGCTGATTGTGGATCCATGTAAAATGAAATTCTTGACAACTTCAAGCTTTTCTCCCTTTATCATGATATTGCTTATTGGTCCAGTTGTGAGGATTTTTGTTTCTTTATGTTGAGCTCTAAACCATACTGAAGGCTGTGGTCTTTGATCTTCATCAGTAGGTGCTGTGTGTATACACACACACACACACACACACACACACATACGGAGAAAGAGCAAGCAAGGGAGCAAGCCCTGGTGATGCAGTGGTTAAGTGCTCCTGGCTGCTAACTGAAAGGTCATTGGTTCAAACTCACCAGCCTCTCCAGGGGAGAAAGATATAGTAGTCTGCTTTCATGAACATTGTTGTTCTTGTTAGGTGCCATTGAGTCAGTTCCGATTCATAGTGACCCTACATACCACAGAACAAAACACTGCCCGGTCCTGAACCATGCTCGCAATCGTTGTTATGCTTGAGACCATTGTTGCAGCCAAAGTATCAATCTATCTCATTGAGGGTTTTCCTTTTTTTCACTGACCATCTATTTTACCAAGCATGATGTCCTTCTCTAGGAACTGATCCCATTTGACAACATGTCCAAAATATGTAAGACGTAGTCTCACCATCCTTGCTTCTAAGGGACATTCTGGTTGTACTTCTTCCAAGACAGATTTATTTGTTCTTTTGACAGTCCATGGTATATTCAATATTCTTCGCCAACACCACAATTCAAGGGCATCAATTTCTTCGGTCTTCCTTATTCATTGTCCAGCTTTCGCATGCATATGATGCGATTGAGAATGCCATGGTTTGGTCAGGTGCATCTTAGTCTTCAAGGTGATATCTTCGCTTTTCAACATTTTAAACAGGTCTTTTGCAGCATATTTGCCCAATGCAATGCGTCTTTTGATTTCTTGACTGCTGCTTCCATGAGTGTTGATTGCGGATCCAAGTAAAATGAAATCCTTGACAACTTCAATCTTTTCTCCTTTTATCAAGTCCACTAGAGCTAAAGTGTGACCTTGAGTATATCCCACCTGAATTTACAGACCATCTCAAGAATCAATTTGACACGTTGAACACTAATGCCCAAAGACCACATGAGTTGTGGAATGACATCAAGGACATCATAGATCATTAAAAATACAGGAAAGAAAGAAAAGACAGAAGTTGATGTCAGAAGAGACTCCGAAACTTGCTCTTGAAGGTGGAGTAGCTAAAGCAAAAGGGAGAAATCATGAAGTAAAAGAGCTGAACAGAAGATTTCAAAGGGCGGCTCAAGAAGACAAAGTAAAGTATTATAATGACAGGTGCAAAGAGCTGGAGATAGACAACCAAAAGGGAAGAACATACTTGGCATTTCTCAAGCTGAAAAAACTGAAGGAAAAATTCAAGCCTCGAGTTGCAATAGTGAAGGATTCTATGGGGAAAATATTAAACTATGCAGGAAGTATCAATAGAAGATGGAAGGAATATACACAGTCATTATACCAAAAAGAATTGGTCAATGTTCAACCATTCAAGATGTAGCATATGCTCAGGAGCTGATGGTACTGTAGGAAAAAGTCCAAGCTGTGCTGAAAGCCTTGGCAAAAAACAAGGCTCCAGGAATTGATGGAATATTAATTGAGATGTTTCAACAAACAGATGCAGTGCTGGAAGTGCTCACTCATCTGTGCCAAGAAATTTGGAAGACAGGTAACTGGCCAAACAATTGGAAGAAATCTATATTTATGCCCATTCCCATGAAAGGTGATCCAACTGGATGCGGACATTAGGGAACAATATCATTAATATCACACACAAGTAAAATTTTGCTGAAGATGATTCAGAAGCAGCTGCAACAGTATGCTGAAAGGGAACTGCCAGAAATTCAGGCCAGATTCAGAAAAGGATGGGGAACCAGGGATATCATGACTGATGTCAGATGGATCCTGGCTGAAAGCAGAGAATACAGAAATGATGCTTACCTGTGTTTTATTGACTATGCTAAGGCATTCGACTGTGTGGATCATAACAAATTATGGATAACATTGCAAAGAATGAGAATTCCAGAACACTTAATTGTGCTCACAAGGAACCTGTAGATAAATCAAGAGGCAGTTGTTTGGACAGAACAAGGGCATACTGCATGGTTTAATGTCAGGAAAGGTGTGTGTCAGGGTTGCGTTCTTTCACCATCCCTATTCAGTCTGTATGCTGACCAAATAATCCGAGAAGCTGGACTATATGAAGGAGAATGCAGCATCAAGATTGGAGGAAGACTCATTAACAACCTGCGTTATGAAGATGATACAACCTTGCTTGCTGAAAGTGAAGAGGACTTGAAGCACTTACTGATGAAGATCAAAGACCACAGTTTTCAGTATGCATTACACCTCAGCATAAAGAAAATTCATGAACATTACAGCCTTAGTATCCTTATGGGGCGGTTCTACTCTGTCCTATAGTGTTGCTATCAGTTGAAATCATCTCGATGGCAACAGGTATACATACGTGGAGCCGTGGTGGTGTAGTGGTTAAGAGCTTGGCCTCTAATCAAAAGGTCGGCAGTTCAAATCTACCAAACCTTATGGCGGCAGTTCCACTCTGCCCTATAGGGTCGCTATGAGTTGAAATCAACTTGAGGACAGTGGATTTGGCTTTGTTGGTCCATGATAGGACCTCAGTACAGCTTTGATGCCTTAACAAAGTAAAAGTCATGAAAAATGAAATGAGGCCCCCATGTGTCTTGCAGCACTAAATGATAAGATGAAATGAAAAGCATTCATTGTGGGCTTTTTTTTTCCCCAAATGACATGTTATGAAATACCTTATGTAAGAAATTTCAGTCTTCATTCAACCATTTTACAGATGGGAAAATCAAGGCTCATAGAGTGTAAGTTACCTGCCCAAAATCAGTCAACTGGCAAAGAGCAGAGCTAAGATTTCATTTAGGTTCATGTGAATCTAAAGCCCATGCTCTTTCAATCTGCATCACACTGTGAGTCTGGTAACTACGAGGTGGATTTGTGGAGCAGAAAAAATCCATTTAGATGTGGTATTTGAACCCATCTTCAAGTTGCTCTACTCCTTCCTCAAATCAAGTTTATCCTTTTCTCTTTCAATAGAATCAGGGTCAGGGGGGTTTTTTTGTTTGTTTGTTTGTTTCTAAACAAAGTAAATGCTTCTCTGCAAATCTTTCTGTTGCTTCTCCCGCAGGAGGGGCCCTGTTACCTCTATTTCCAATGCTTGTGGAGTCATCCTGTAGGTGACCTATAGAGCTGAAATGCAATGGCTCCCTGCCCTCAAGGGCTCTTAACTTTATACTCTTTGTTCATATTCTTCCAAGTCAGGGTCTCACTTTCTGTTGCATGGAATTTTAAGGTCACTTTACAAAATGTTAGTCCCATTCCATGTCTTTATGAATTGAATACAAAGACAGCAGAACCAAAATCTGCCTCTCGGATTGCATTTTGTTTCTACTGAGAGCATATGTTTGAAATAAGTAAAGGGATATTTTCTTTCCTAATTAGAAACAACTTCAAGATAAAAACAAAAACAGAATGATGGGGGCAAGAAAAGAATCCTTTTTAGTGGTTACTGTGTCCTTCAAAAATTTTCAGAATTAACAAAAAAGCAGATCATAAAATCTATCTCATATATATTATTAAAAAAAAGAAAAACACATATAATCAGAAATCTATATATCTATATATATATATGTTGTTGTTGTTATGTGCCACCATGTTGGTTCCAACTCATAGCAACCCTATATATATATATATATATATATATATATAAAATCTCAACACGTTGTTGTTAGATGCCATTGAGTCAATTCCAACTTATAGTGACCCACGTACAACAGAATGAAATACTGCCTGGTCTTGTTCCATACTCAAAATCGTTGCTAGGTTTGAGTTTGTTGTTGCATGTATGGTGTCAATCCACCTCACTGAGTGTCTTTCCTCATATCACCCCACTGAACCAGAGAATGTATAATTTTAGACTAAGATTCTGCATTTTGTTCAGTAACATGTGAAGCTCAATTCCCTGCTCATGGTAAGTACTCAGACTGAGTACCCTTCCAGCTCCATTGGGCAAATTGCCCAACATAGATAAAGACAGAGTGCCACTTGATAGTATTTTTCACCAGCAACTTAAGGAATTTCACTTTTTTCCACCAAGAAGAAAATATTGGGTCAATTGTAAAGTAAGTGAAATGAATTGAGACAGGATAAATAACTTATTTTATTATTTAACTGAACTTTCTGAAGTATAGAATAACAAATATTTTATAACCTTTTTGAAGCAAATTAATTAAAATAATGTATATAGACAAAAACAAGAAAGGTATATGAACATGAAAACAGTTATGTCTGAGTGATGAAAGTATGGCAAATGATTGTTTTCTTTGTTTTTCAATTTTTTTTTATTTTATTACTTTGGGATATTATTTTTTAAACTAAAAAATGTAACTCATAAAGACATTCCAGTGACATTAAATTTTGCTAAATTGAAAGAGAATTTTTCCTCTAATAATTTAAAGATATGTGTGACCATTTACCTTGGCAATTCTAACATGTCTTTTCACCAAATTCCTTAATACCCTTCCCAGATTCTCCCATGCAGAGAGTAGAACTCCTTGTCTTTTAGGTAATAACAAAAGCATTCCTTTGGGAAAAGCTGATAAAAGAACATTTTTCCCTTTAGTTTTTCTCTATTTCCTCATTTTAATAGTTTCTTTCCCCATCATTCACGAAGGTTTCTAAGTTAATGTTTGCCACTTGATTTTTAAAATGACTACAGTTTCCCATTACTTTTGAAATGGAGTCAGGTGCTGGGTTTGTAATTAAGCAATAGCTGTTAGGTCTTCCCTCAGAAGGAATAAAAGCATGTCTCAGCATGAGGCTGCGCAGTTGGGGAGAATAAAGAATTGATACTACCAAGAGTGAAGTATGTGAAAATAGGGCTTCTCAAAATCCATTTGCTGAGCCCTCTGGAGCAATCTTCTAATGATGAGTTACTGGACCACTTGGACCTTCGTTTTTATCTGTAAAATGGCATAAATTTGGGTTAGTTCAGTCTAACCCACATGGCTGTTTTGAGGATCAAAGGAGATAAAGCATTTAAATAAGAGCTGCAATCTCTTAAGGACCTCAAAATGAGAGGCTGGATCTTTTTAGTTCTAAAACCCTTTGCCATTGAGTGGATTCTCACTCTTAGTAACCCTGTTGAACAGAGTAGAACTGTCCCACAGTTTCCAAGGTTGTAATTTTTACAGTATTAGACTGCCACATCCTTCCCCTGAGGAGCAGCTGGCGGGTTCCAACCACTGACCCTTTTGTTAGCAGCTGAGCGCTTAACAACTGCACCACCAGGGCTCTTTTGTAGTTCTAAACTACTCGCAAAGAGCATGCCTGGCATATTGATATACATGCTGGTTGAAAGTCAAGTACTCCTGACTTGTGTCTCCCTGCGACTGAAAGGAAATAATGAACAAGAACAGCATTTTATGCAAATAGAAATTGACTAAGGGAGAGATTCTTGGAATCAGTTTTGTGGGGGCAACTGAGCCAGCTGATGGTGCTACCAAATCTAATTAATTATAGTGTTGATTTCTCTATCAACAAATACAAAATGGCATCTTGCATCTCAGGTTTATATCCCTGAGAAGCATGCCTATTTTGCAAAGTATAAACATCATGGAGTACTTACTTACTCTAAACCAAGCTGTGCTAAAATCAGCCTTTAAAAAATACTGTTGTAACTGTAGATGCTGGCAAAATTACAGTTCTGTGAGCAAAACAGTGTGCTATAGAGACCTTGTAGAGGAAAATATTAAAATCCCAATTTTCTTGATCCATATTAAAAAACAATATCTAGCAATCTCATTATTTTTCACATGTAAGCAGAACTATTGAGTTTTGATGAAAAAATCAAATGCACTGTGCTTCTGGTCAGTGTGTTTTGATGAACTGCGTGTTCAATAAATTAAATGGAATCAACTGTTATTAGCCTCATAGGGATTTCATACAATAACCAGTGCTCTTATTCCACCCAAATTCTTCTTGTATAGAATTTTTGAGAAGGAAGAAAACAACTCAGACATATCACTGGAAATTCAATGGTCTGAAGTTACCAACATACGTTTTATTATATGGAATACTAATATGGTCCAATAAAAGTAGGGTTTCATTTATTATTCTTACATCCAATCTCTATTGGCACCTTTCTTATCTCAGACATTGGGACCTCTGCTGGTCTATTTGGAAGGGGGTTGTTTCACTGTATCTCAGTTAGAATCACCATATATACTATCCATTCAGCTGCCATTTAATAAGGCTTTGTTGAAACCTATAAATTTTTACCTTGGAAATACTTTTGACCAGGGCAGAGGTGGAGCTTATTAATTATCTGAAAGCAGAGACCATGGTTAGTTCATGGAGTCAACAGCAAAATCTTCTGCATAGGTAGGTTTCAGTACTCATTACCAAAAAACAACAACAACAACAAAAAACCCCAAAAAAACAAACAAAAAAAACCCATTGACGATGAGTCGATTCCAACTCATAGCAACCCAACAGGACAGAGTAGAACTGCCCCATAGGGTTTCCAAGGAGCAGACGGTGGATTCAAACTGCTGACCTTTTGGTTAGCCGCCAAAGCTTTTAATAATTAATGAGAAAGGGCTGATAAGACTTAAGAGACAGTTTCTTTAAGAATATTGTACTTTCTTCGGGAAAATAACTACTATTTGTCTTCGCCCTATACATCTGTCAGTCTGTTGAACTGTAATGGCTTGCATGCTGCTGTGATGCTGGAAGCTATGCCACAGGATATTTCAAATACCAGCAGGTCACCCATGGTGGACATTTCAAGAAATATCCTGCATTACAATGCTGTTGAGATAAGAAAATACCCATACACCTACATGGGAGACTAGTTAATACAATTATTTTTCAAATTTACCCACCAACCACTAAGGCCAAATATGAAGAAATTGAAGTTTTTTTACCAGCTTCTGCAGTCTGAAGTTGATCAAGCATGCAATCAAGATGCATTGATAATTGCTGGTATTGGAATGTGAAATTCGGAAACAAAGAAGGATTGGTAGTTGGAAAATATAGCCTTGGTGATGATAGCATGATAGAATTTTGCAAGACCAATAACTTCCCTATTGCAAATACCTGTTTACAACAACATAAACAGTGATTATACACATGGACTTCACCACATGGAATACTCAGGAATCAAATCGACTAATTCTATGGAAAGATATGATGTTAAAGCTCAATATCATCAGTCAGAACAAGGCCAGGGGCTGACTATGGAACAGACCATCAATTCTAAACGAGTTAAATTTGAAGTTGAAGAAAATTAGAAAAAGTCCATGAGAACCAAAATATGACCTTGAGTATATCCCACCTGATTTTAGAGATCATCTCAAGAATATATCCAACACTTTGAACACTAATGACCAAAGACCAGACAAGCTGTGGAATGACATCAAGGACATCAAACATGAAGAAAGCAAGAGGTTGTTAAAAAGACAGGAAAGAAAGAAAAGACCAAATGGATGTCAGAAGAGACTCTGAAACTTGCTCTTGAAGGTAGAGTAGCTGAAGCAAAAGCAAGAAATGATGAAGTAAAAGAGCTGAACAGAAGATTTCAAAGGGAAGCTCCAGAAGACAAAGTAAAGTATTATAATGAAATGTGCAAAGACCTGAAGTTAGAAACCAAAGGGAAGAACGTGCTCTGAACTTCTCAAGCTGAAAGAACTGAAGAAAAAATTCAAGTCTCGTGTTGCAATATTGAAAGATTCTGTGGGGAAAATATTAAACAACTCAAGAAGCATCAAAAGAATATACAAGGAATACACAGAGTTAGTGTACCAGAAAGAATTGGTAAACATTATAGCATTAGATGTTATAATATCTAGTGAAGTTATTTCCTCCTCATTGCCTTTAATTTTCAGCATATTTTTTGCCATTCTTATTTATTTATTGTCCATGTAAAATTTACATTGACTAGATTTTTATATTGTATATTTATACTGACTAGGTTTTAAAATTTCTCTTGACTAGGTAATATGACGAAGCCCTGGTGGATCAGCGGTTAAGAGCTACGGTTGCTAACCAAAAGATCGGCAATTGGAATGCACCAGTCACCCATTGCAAGCTCTGTTGGGGCAGTTCTGCTCTGTCCTAGAGGGTCGTGATGACTCGGAATCAACTCGACAGCAATGGGTTTGGTTTGGTTTCAGTATAGGTAGAATGACATAAAGGACATCATACATGAAGAAAGCAAAATGTAGTTAAAAAGACAAGAAAGAAAGAAAAGAGAAAAAGGGATGTCAGAAGAGTTTCTGAAACTTGCTCTTGAAGGTAGAGTAGCTAAAACAAAAGGAAGACATGATGAAGTAAAAGATGTGAACAGAAGATTTTGAAGGGCAGCTCAAAAACGCAGTGTGGGGTATTATAATGAAATGTGCATAGACCAAGAGTTAGAAAGCCAAAAGGGAAGAACTTGCTCGACATTTCTCAAGCTAATAGAAATGAAGAGAGAATTCAGTCCTCGAGTTGCAATACTGAAAGACTCTATGGGAAAAATATTAAACGACACAGAAAGCATCAAAAGAAGATGGAAGCAATACACAGAGTCACTGTACCAAAAAGAATAAGTCATCGTTCAACCATTTCAGGAGGCAGCATATGAATAAGAATTGATGATACTGAAGGAAGAGGTCCAAGCTGCACTGAAGGCATTGGCAAAAAACAAGACTCCAGGAACTGATGCAATACCAGCTGAGATGTTTCAACAAACGGATACAGAGCTTAACGTGCTCATTCACCCATACCAAGAAATTTGGAAGACAGCCACCTGGCTAATTGACTGGAAAAGATCCATATTTGAGCTCATTCCAAAGAAAGGTGGTCCAACAGAATGTGGAAAGTATTGAACAGTATCATTAATATCACACACAAGTAAAATTTTGCTGAAGATCATCCAAAAACACTTGCAGCAGTACATTGACAGGGAGTTGCCAGAAATTCAAGACGGATTTACCAGAGGACGTGCAACAACATATATCATTGCTGATGTAGGATGGCTTTTGACTGAAAGCAGATAATACCAGAAAGATGTTTGGCTGTGTTTTATTGACTATGAAAACATCTGTGCAGTTCATAACAAATTATGAATTACATTGCAAAGAATGGGAATTCCAGAATACTTAATTGTGCTCATGAGAAGTCTGTACATAGATCGAGTCAGTTGTTCGAACAGAACAAGGTTACTAAGGGGTTTAAAGTCAAGAATGTGTGTGTCAGGTTTGTATCCATTCACCATAGTTATTCAGTCTTTATGCTGAGCAAATAATCTGAGAAGATGAACTATATGAAGAAGAATGTTGTATTAGGATTGGAGAAAGACTCATCAACAATTTGAAATATTCAGATGACCCAACCTTGCTTACTGAAAGTGAAGAGGACTTGAAGTACTTACTGATGAAGATCAAAGACCACAGCCTTCAGTCTGGATTACACCTCAACATAAAAAAAACAAAAATCCTCACAATTGCACCAATAAGCAACATTATGATAAACAGAGAAAATATTGAAGTGGTCAAGGATTTCGTTTTACTTGGATTGACAATCAAGCCCATGGAAGCAGCAGTCAAGAAATCAAAGAACGCGTTGTCTTGGGTAAATCTGCATCGAAAGACATTTTAAAGTGTTAAAAAGCAAAGATGTCACTTTGAGGACTAAAGTGCCCCTGACCCAAGCCATGGTGTTTTCAATCACCTCATACTCATGTGAAAGCTGGACGATGAATAAGGAAGATGGAAGAAGAGTTGATGCCTTTAAGTTACTGTGTAGGTGACAAATATTGAATATACCATGAGCTGCAGAAAGAAGGAACAAATCTGTCTTGGTAGACGTACAGCTAGAATATTCCTTAGAAACAAGGATGGTGAGACTTCATCTCACATACTTCGGACATGTTATCAGGAGGGACCAGTCTCTGGAGAAGGACATCATGCTTGGTAGAGTAGAGGGTCAGTGAAAAAGAGGAAAACCCTCAACCAGATGGATTGACCTAGTGACTGCAACAATGGGCTCAAGCTTAACAGCAATCGTGAGGATGACACAGGACCAGACAGTGTTTCAACTTAGGGTCGCTATGAGTTGAAACTAACTCGATGTTCCAACTCCACGGCATCTAACAACAACCACACCAACATTTGTGTTCCACCTAAAAATATGTCTGTAGAGAAGTGTATCTTCTAATTAAGAAGAGCATGAATGGGCAGAGTAATGTGTGCACAGCTTGTTGTTTTTGTTAGTTATCTTTAAGTTGGCCCAAATTCATGGCAACCGTATGTACAATGGAACAAAATGTTGCCCAGTCCTGTACCATTTTCACAATTCTTGGTAAGCTTGAGTCTTTTGTTCTGGCCACTACGTATTTTGAGTGTCTTCCAACCTAGGTACTCATCTT
Source organism: Trichechus manatus latirostris (assembly GCF_000243295.1). Taxonomy (NCBI): domain Eukaryota; kingdom Metazoa; phylum Chordata; class Mammalia; order Sirenia; family Trichechidae; genus Trichechus; species Trichechus manatus. The sequence goes on from NW_004444154.1 coordinate 3,633,277, forward strand.
CTAGCAGTATATCAGACAATATTCCATTGTGATCCATAAGGTTTTCATTGTTAATTTTCAGCTGTAGATCACCAGACCTTTCTTCCTATTCTATCTTAGTTTGGAAGCTCTGCTGAAACTTCCAGGTCCATTATGCATAACCCTGCTGGTATTTTAAATACTGGTGGCATAGTGTCCAGCATCACAGTAACATACAAGTCAATGCAATGCTACAAACTGACAGACAGGTGGTGGGTGTATAGTTAGAGCCAGGGAAAAAGGATGAGCAACTGACATTTGATGAGCGCTTCCTATGTGGGGGACCCTAGATGGTATGAAGATATGTACTCATGTCTTTAGTCCATGGGTTTTAATCCCTGTGTTTGGCCACTCTCACTCCTCAGCTTGAACACGTTCATTCGTTTAGCACACATTTATAAGCTCCTGCTACTTGTGTGACATTGTGCTTTCCGTGATCTGGCCCTGGATTGTTTACCCTCCTTCATTCTCTGTCATTTTTTGCCTTTCTCTACTTGAATAGCTTCAGTCAGTTTCTCAAATGCATCAAACTGATGCCCACATTAAAGATTTTGTGTATGCTCTCTGCTCTCCTTGGAACAAAAATACACTGCTTTTTACAGAGGTAGCTGCTTTCTCATCTTTAGATTTCAGTTAAAATGTAATTCATCAGACAGGTCATCCAGTGTAATTGTAAATAACCCCTAATTATTCTTTATCACTGTTCCTAATTTAACGACTTTATCAAAGTTATCCAACGAAAATGCTCATCTTCCTTATTTGTCAGTTTATTTTTGACTGGTATGCACTCACACCCCTGCTCACTGGAATGTAAGCACCACGAGGGCTGTTGCCGTTATGTGCCGTCCTGACACCTAGAGACCCTAGGTATAACAGAATAAAGTGTTGCTCAGTTCTGTGCAATCCTCACAATAGTAAGTATGTTGGAGCCCATTGTTGCAGCCACTGAGGGTCTTCCTCTTTTCTACTGACTCTCTGCTTTACCAAGCATGATGTCCTTCTCCAGGTATTGGTCCCGTCTAATAGCATATCCAAAATAAGTGAGACAAAGTCTCACCATCCTCACTTCTAGGGAGTATTCCAGCTGTATTTCTTCCAATGCAGATTTGTTCATTCTTCCGGAAGCCCACGGTATATTCAGTATTCTCCACCAACACTGTAATTCAAATGTGTCAATTCTTATTTGTTCTTCCTCTTCCATTGTCCAGCTTTCACATGCATATGAGGCAATTGGATTGAAAACACCATGGCTTGGGTCAGGTGCACCTAAATCATCAAAGTGACATCTTTGCTTTTTAACACTTGAAAGAGGTCTTTTGCAGCAGCTTTGCCCAATGAAATACGTTGTTTGATTTATTGACTTCTGTTTCCATGGGTGTTGATTATAGATCCAAGTAAAATGAAATCCTTGACAACGTCAGTCTTCTCTCCATTTATCATGATGTTGCTTATTAGTCTAGTTGTGAGGATTTTTGTTTTCTTTATGTTGCGGTGTAACTCAGCCCCTAGGGCAGGGCATATAAAAGACACGGTGACAATGTAATCCCAGGGACGAGCCCATCAAAGCAAAAGTCAATATATATTTTATTACTAAGTGACTGAGTAAATGAATGAATGCAGGATGGTTAAGATACAGTCCCTGTCACCATCTGATCTCCTAATATATTTTAAACTAAGTTACTAGAAAAAGAGAATGTCTTTATCAGGGTTCCCTAGAGAAACAATATTCCACTGCTATTCTTGGCCTCAAACATAGTAACAATTGTGAGGATGGTGCAGGACTAGGCAGTGTTTCTTTCTGTTGTACATATAGGGTAGCTATGATTTGGAATCTAGTTGATGGCACCTAACAACTAGAGAAACATAATACATATATATATGTAGTCCCAACTTATGATGCATTCAAGTTACGATGGACTGCACTTACCATTGCCCATTTTTTTGGTACATCTTATTGTTAGTTATACGAACTACATACAGTGTTGCAGCACATAATTTGCTGATTTATCATTTTCATGTCAACCCCAAGAGACAAATAAAGATCATATTTATAAACATACTGAATATAAAAGACAATAACACTGAAGACTAAAAGAAAAAAAAAAAGAGGTATTCAACATAAGTTAGAAATGACTTATGAAGGAGTCATCAGAATAGAACCCAGTCGCAAGATGTAAGTCAGGGACTACCTGTATATGTGCCTGTGTGTTTGTGTGTGTATATATTTATGTGTGTGTGTGTCTGCATGTGTGTAAAGAGAGAGACTGAGATTTTAAGGAATTGGCTCATGGGATTTTGAGGGCTGACAAATCCAAAATCTGTAGATCAGGTGACAGGCTGTATATTCATGCAGTCCTAGGTTCCAAAATCTGTAGACCAGGCCATAAGAAGAGTGAAGAGTGAAGGAGTTCTGGAAAGATATCTATTTATAGTCTGGAGGCAGAATACATCCTAGGGAAAACTTCCTTTTGGCTCTTAAATCCTTCAACTGATTGGATCTGTCCACCCACTTTACTTAAATGTCCAACTGATTTCATCACATGTGACTACTACATAACAGAGTCTAGAGTATGGTTCAGCTAGACATCTGGACACCATAACCTAGCCAAGCTGATGCATAAAATTAACCACCACAGAGACAAACAATGTCCTGAAGGGTATAAACAAGGGATACACAGGAGCCCAGGGGAGGGGCCCAGAACTCAGAGCTGGCAAGTCAGGGAACTAGGCTGACCTCACAGTGCTGAGTCTGACCTCAATTTTCAAGGAGTACAGAACTAATGAATAATGATAAAACTCACAGTTGAATGTTGAAAATAAGAACAGGAGAAATTATTAAAATTTCTTCGTTAATTTTTTTTAAACTATGTTGAACCTAAACTAGGTCCTTTTGTATCTTCTCTGTTTAACTTTCTTTCTATTCTTCACTCCTGAGATTTTAATATTTTTCCCCTATATCCTTGTTCTAAAACTTGCCTCAAAGATTATTTGGAAAAAGTTAATTTAATATAGCACAATAAAAGGAAGATTTTATTTATTATTCTCTCATCCAACCTTTACTGGAACCTTTCTTATGTTAGACATTGGGCTCTGTTCTAGGCTATTTGTGAAATCCAAAAAACAGACAAACCAACCAACCCACTGCTGTCAAGTTGATTCCAACTCAGAGTGATCCTGCAAGACAGAGTAAAGCTGAATGCCCCATAGGTTTTCTGAGGCTATATATCTTTATGGAAGCTGACTGCCACAACTTTCTCCCAAAGACTGTTTGGAAGGAGTCCCCAAAAGGCTGGAGATTCAAATCCACCCAGAGGCACCTTGGAAGAAAAGTCTAGTGATCTGCTTCTGATAAAGGTCACAGCCTTGAAACTCCTATGGAGCACAAATCTACTCTGCACGCAAGGGGTTGCCATGAGTTGGAATCGACTCAAGGGCAACTGGTTTATTTTTTTGTTTCATTACATCTCAGTTTATAAATAACTAAATAATAATAACTAAATTTATAAGTGTTGTTATGTGCCATCCAGTCCGTTCTGACTCACAGCAACACCATAGGACAGAGGAGAACTGCCCCATAGGGTTTTCTAGGCTGTAGTCTTTACGGGAGGAAATTTCTAGGTCTTTTCTCCGTGGAGTGGCTGATGGGTTTGAACAGTCAACTTTTCCATTAGTAGCTGAGCCTTTAACCATTGTGTCACCAAGGCTACTTAAATTTACAAGTAATTATATAATAATAAAGTTTTCCTGGCCCTAAACATTAGTAGTGAGCAACTTACATCTTTTGTTTTGTTGTGGCATTCTTAGTCAAAGAGGAAGAATATTCATAGATTGCTGCTTCTTTGTCTTCAGTTCTCTTCCTGCCTCTGGCAACATTGAACTTCTGTCTCTACACATGCTACAATGCGAATTTATTTTAATCGTGAGAGACTGAGGTTGTGACGAATTCACTCCTTTGTAGTGCACCTACTGCTTTATGGCTGCTTAGCAATTAGCGTTAGTATTGTTTGGCTTATAAATCTAAATCATTATCCACTAATACCCAGAGCTTTATCAGACAGTGCCAGATTTCCCTAGTGAGAGCTGGGAAGTCAGTTTTCCAGTGGTATAATCAGAATGTAAAAGAGCAATATTCTTCTGTGTGTGCTTCAAAAATGTCATTATACTGAAAAATTCCAAGTAAAAGTTACTTTTTCAGAGGAAGCTAAGAATTACAACATCAAGTCAGATCTTCATTTTGACTGGGTCTATGATAACAGCTGAACTTTCTGCTTTCATTTCTTCAGTAGATTTTTATTTTTTAGGAGTTCAGCTTCTTGAGATATGTAATTCCACAATGGGTGGATGGAATACAGGTTTTGAAGCAGAAGAAATAAATTACCAGGTCACCTTGCACAGGTGACATAATCATGTTAATCCTCATTTCCAATCTAGAAAAAAATTTAAAAAGGTACTAATAATACCTTCTTCAAGGAGTGAAGCATTATATGTGACAACACATAGTAAATACTCAAAAAACTTTCCTATGAATACTAATAATGTCCAAAGAGAAAATTGCATAGACTCTTCTACTTAATTGGATATTATTTGATGTGAGAGATTTTACCCTGCGTTTCAAATATGGGTTTACGCTTTTGTGGCTATGTACTATGAAGAAGACATGACTTACGTATTTCTTAGTTATCTGAAAATAAAGTGAAGTAGCTGAAATCGAGCTGTTTGTTAATGCAATGTGTGGCATGGATTTGTTTATTTAAACTCCAACAAAATTGTCATTGAATTCTGAGTGTGAAACATGCACAAATCTAGGCATTAAAGATAGGACAACGAATGATACTGGGGAACTCATGCCTTCATCACGTTACATATTGGTAAACGACAGACAGACAGAAGACAAAATGGGAAAATTCCAGATAGTAATGCCATGGAGGAAAGACGGCAGGATGATACAGAGTGCCTAAGGGTGGAATACTAAAAAAGAATGTGCTAGAAGTCTTGTTTGATCCTTTACATCTGCCCCTACCTCTCCTAACCCTACTCTTTGCTCTAGGAGGAATCAGACTCAGGGCGATAATACTGATTGGCACCCTCTGTCTTCTGGACCACTTGGCCAATGGTAAGCCTCTGACAGAGACTGGAAGAGTGAGGAAAGTCAAGTCAGTGTATTTATGCCCTCTGCTTCCTCCCTGCAAGTTTAGCTCCCACCTTTCTCTAATGGTCTCTGTTCCAAGGATGCTACACGACTCTCATTCTGGGATGTAGGAGCTGTGTCTCTGCTTGTCTCTTCAAGCCTAAGTGTGCTAACAGCTCTACCACTATTAGCTTCAGGTTCTTGCACTATCCCTTGGGTTGCTCTACCCCACATACTTTTCTAAATTACAAGTTGCCCTCCAGTAAATTCCAACTCATGGCAACTCCATGTGTCTCAGAGTAGAAATGTACTCCATAGGGTTTTCAGTCGCTCGTTTTTTGGAAGCAGATCTCCAAGCCTTAATTCCAAGGACACTCTGGGTCAACTGGAACCAACAACCTTTCAGTGGCCACCAAGCATTAGCAGTTCCTGCCACCTAGGTACTAGAGTCTCTTTGTAAATAAATCGTCTTCAACTTATTCTGTGTGTCATCTGTTTCCTGATGGAAACCTAACTGATACACAGGCCATTATAGAAGACCTCATGAGGTGAAGACCTTAATGTGAAGCCCTCATACTGAGAAGCAGCCAGCTACGTGGAAGCATGTGAAAGAATTTTCTAAGAAAAAAAAAAAGAGCAAGGGAAAATATGCTGGATGTAGAATCAAATGTGGCGTTTGAAGAGTAGGAAGGTTAACGTAACTGGTGTGATAAATGACAAAGGGAACATGGGAGATGTCGGAAAGGTAGGCAACCTGTTGCTGTCGAGTAGATTGCAACTCATAACTGCTCTATAGGACAGAATAGAACAGCTCCATAGGGTTTCCAAGGCTGTAATCTTTACGGAAGCAGACTAGCACATCTTTCTCCTATGAAGCTGCTGGTAAGTTCCAACTTTTGGTTAGCAGCCGAGAGCTTAACCACTGTCCATCAGGGCTCCTTGGAAAGGTAGACAGGGACATATATATAGGCCACAGTAAGCAGTATTAAAACTTTTGAATTGTTCTAAACAGAGGAGCAGAGAAATGTGAAGGTTTATTTTTAGAGTAGAAGAGCTCTATGAAATCTCCACTTCACCCATTCTGCAGATTACTTTTAGCTTTATTTCACCAGTAGCTTCTCTTTGTGACCCTCACATGTCTTTGATCCCAGCACTTGATTTCAGTGCTTACCCAAGGTCAGCTGTTTTTATCCCCAACCTGTTTACTCCAGTTTTACTTGTTTTTGTAATTAATGATTAAATTCAGCTTATATAAATGAATGGAATAGGAATATGAATAACTATTTGCATAAAGCATATTAATAGAGTTCCAAGTCCATATGGAGACACCATGTGGGAAAATCAAATTGGGATTTCTTACTAAGGGATAAAAGAAGAAAGTGAGTACAGTCAGAAAAACAGAGGAAGAAAGGCTATATAAACAGGTGACAGATGCAAGTTCTAACTTCTGTTGTTGTATTGTTGTTAGGTGCAGTCAGATTTGTTCCAACTCATAGTGACCCTATGTAAAACAGAACGAAACACCACCCAGTCCTGCACCATTGTCACAACTATTACTATGCTTGAGCCTATTGTTGCTGTCACTGTGTCAATCTATCTTGTTGAGGGTTTTCCTCTTTTACCCTGACCCTCTGCTTTACCAAGCATTATGTCATTGTCCAGGGACTGATCCCTCCTAAAAACATGTCCAAAGTATGTAAGTCGAAGTCTTACCACCCTTGCTTCTAAGGAGCATTCTAGCTGTATTTTTTCCAATATAAATTTGTTTGTTCTTCTAGCAGGCCGTGGTATATACAATATTCTTCATAAACACCATCATTCACTGTCCAGCTTTCACATGCATACAAGGCGTTTTAAAATACCATGACTTGGGTCAGGCCCACCTTAGTCCTCAAAGTGACATTTTTGTTTTTTTTAATATTTGGATGAGAACTTTTGCAGCAGATTTGCCCAAATGCAATAAGCTGTTTGATTTCTTGACTTCTGCTTCCATAGGTGTTGACTGTGAATCCAAGTAAAATGAAATCCTTGACAACTTCAAGTTTTTCTCCATTTATCATGATATTGTTTATTGGTCCAATTGTATTTTTGTTTTCCTTATGTTAAGGTGTAATCTATACTGAAGGCTGTGATCTTTGATCTTCATTATTAAATGATTCAAGTCCCCTTCGCTTTCAGCAGGACAGTTGTATCATCTGCATAATGCAGGTTGTTAATGAGTCTTCCTCCAATCCTGATGCCACATTCTTCTTCATATAGTCCAGCTTCTCAAATTATTTGTTCAGCATACAGATTGAATAAGTAGGGTGAAAGGGTAAAACCATGACATATGCGTTTCCTGACTTTAAACCATGCAGTATCCCCTTGTTCACTTTGAATGACTGCCTCTTGGTCTATGTACAGTTTCCTCATGAGCACAATTAAGTGCTCTGGAATTCTCATTCTTCATAATGTTATCCATAATTTGTTATGTTCCACACGGTCAAATGCTTTTGCATAGTCAATAAAACACAGATAAATATCTTTTAATATTCTCTGCTTTCAGCCAGGATCCATCTGACGTGAGCAATGATATCCCTTGTTGCATGCCGTCTTTTGACGCCAGCTTGAATTTCTGGCAGATCCCTGTCAGTGACTGCTGCAACTGCTTTTGAATGATCTTTAGCAAAATTTTACTTGTGTGTGATATTAATGATATTTGGTAATTCCTGCATTCTGTTGGATCACCTTTCGTGGGAATGGCCATAAATATGGATCTCTTCCAGTCAGTTGGCCAGGTAGCTGTCTTCCAAATGTCTTGGCATAGACAAGTGAGCACCTCCAGTGCTCCATTCATTTGTTGAAACGTCTCAGTTTGTATTCTGTCAATTTCTGGAACCTTGTTTTTTGCCGGTGCCTTCAGTGCAGCTTGGGGTTTTTCCTTCAGTAACATCGGTTTTTGATCATATGCTACATCCTGAAATGGTTGAACTTAGACAGATTCTTTTTGGTACAGTGACTCTGTGTATTCCTTCCATCTTCTTTTGATGCTTCCTGCTTTGTTCAATAATTAGCCCATAGAATCCTTCAATATTGCGTCTTGAGGCTTGAGTTTTTTTCTTCAGTTCTTTCACAGAATTTGAGAAATGCTGAGCACATTCTTCCCTTTTGGTTTTCTAACTCGAGGTCTTTGCACATTTTGTTATAATATTTTACTTTGTCTTCTAGAAATGCCTTTTGAAATCTTTTGTTCAGCTCTTTTACTTCATCATTTCTTCCTTTCACTTTAGCTACTCAATGTTCAAGAGCAAGTTTCAGAGCCTCTTCTGACATCCATTTTGGTCTTTTCTTTCTTTCCTGTCTTTTTAATGACCTTTTGATTTCTTCATAGATGATGTCCTTGATGTCATTCCACAATATTTCTGGTTTGGTCATTAGTGTTCAATGCATCGAATCTATTCTTGAGATGGTCTCTATAAATTCAGGTGGAGTATATTCAGGATCATATTTTGGCTGTCCTGGATTTGCTCTAATTTTTTTCTTTTTCAACTTGAACTTGCTTATGAGCAAGTTATGTGGTCTGTTCTGCAGTCTGCCCTGACCTTGTTCTGATTCATGATATTGTTCTTCTCCATTGTCTCTTTCCACAGATGTAGTCAATTTGAGTCCTGTGTATTCCATCTGGTGAGACCCATGTGTGTAGTTGCAGTTTAAGTTGTTGAAAAAAGGTATTTGCAATGACTAAGTTGTTGGTCTTGAAAAATTCTATCATGCAATCTCTGGCATTGTTCCTATCACCAAGGCCGTATTTCCAACTACTGATCCTTCTTCCTGGTTTCCAACTTTCAAGTTCCAATCACCAGCAATTATCTATGCATCTTGATTGCAGGTTTGATCAATTTCAGATTGCACAAGTTGTTACAAAATCTTCAATTTCTTCCTCTTTGACTTTAGTGATTGGTGCATAACGTTGAATAATAGTCATATTAAGTGTTCTTCCTAGAAGATGTATTGATATTATCCTATCACTGACAGTGTTGTACTTCAAGATAAATCTTGAAATGTTCTTTTTGACAATGAATGTGACACTATTCCTCTTCAATTTGCCCTTCCTGGTATAATAGGCCATATGATTATCTGATTCAAAAGGTCTAATACCAGTCCCTTTCAGCTCACTAATGCCTGTGATATCAGTCCTTATGCATTCCATTTCATTTTTAAGGACTTCCAATTTTCCTAGTGTCATAGTTCGTATATTCCATGTTCTGATTATTAATAGATGTTTGCAGCTGTTTCTTCTCATTTTGAGTCTTGCCACATCAACAAATAAAGGTTCTGAAAGCTTGACTCAATTCATGTTATTAAGGTTGACTTCTTTTGAGGCTGCAGTATTCCCCAGTAGTATTTTGAGTGTCTTTTAACTTTATGGGCTCATCTTCCAGCACTGTGTCACACAATGTTCCACTGCTATTCATAAAGTTTCCACTGGCCATTCTTTTCAGAAGTACACTGCTAGGTCCTTCTTCTTAATCTGTCTTAGTCTGGAAGCTCCTCCAAATCCTGACTACCATGGGTGACCTTGCTGGTAATTGAAATTCCAGTGATACAACTTCCAGCATCATAACAACAAGCAAGCCACCATAATACAATAAATTGACTTACAAACTGACAGACTGTCTGGCTTCTAGACCTCAAAAGTCTCAATAGGGGAAATACAGTTGTTGATTATAACATTAGGATAAATGAGCCAGTATTTGGAAAAAAAAAAAATGGACTTATCTGAGTTCCAGTCTAATAAACATAAGCTTTCTACAATTGTCTTGTAATAGGGTCTAGATGTGCATCCAAGATCCTTTCATCTTGGCCAAGCACATCTCATGGTTCTCTGGGTCAATGTCTCCAGAGCTTAATGTTAATTTCCCCAACATTTCTGGAAATCAAGCTAACAAGCTCTTAATCACTGCATTTGTTTTACAATTTCACAAAATTAATCAAGCAGCCAGCTACACAATGAACTGTAAAACGAACAACTATAACAACAAACCCCTGATGGTCATCATTTCTTTGGAAACTAACTTCAGTATTTTAGAAAGACATATGAAAGGTGAATTGCTTAAAAGTATAAATGGAAAATTATACATGAATGAGAAAACTCTAAAATGCAGAAAAATATTCTTATAGAGTCTATGTAGTTTCTGTACACATATTATACAGAAATTTTTCAAAGTGTCTAAATTTTGTTCCATTTTAAAGAAGCCTAGATGGAAAAGATAGACGATTCATTGTGAGTGTGACTTATACTGGAACCAGGAATCATAACACCAGCGGGAAACTGGAATCCAAGAAAAAATCATAGGTCTATAAATACGACTGGTGAACGTATGTACGTTTATAAGCATTAAGTTAAAATAAAAAGTGTGTGTAAGATATGTATTTTTTTATGGTTTTCCACATTAATAAACATTTTTGATGAATCGATCAAATATGGTTATTATCATATTACAGAACAAGACTCCACAACTGAAGGCCTGTCGTCTGGCAGGTGCTAACAAAACTGTGAGGTATGAACACTTTAGCTTTCTTCATATTGAAATATACTGCACCTTTCATCCATGCATTTTTCTCCCCAAACCTGCCACTCCAGCCTGCCTCAAGAAAGACTGCTCTGCCTGTGTATTGCTGCAGCTCAGCACCTGGTACACTGTTTGGTGCCAAGTAAGTCCTAACCAAGTAGTTGTTATTTTAAATTGATATAGGTATTGGCCATCCGAAGTTTTAAATCAAGATTTTCCTACATGTTATTAGATATTTTTTTACAGAAGGCTAATCTATTTTTTTTTCTTTTCTTTTTCCAATCAATTTAGAAATGATTAAAATCATTCAGAACCAAGGCAAGTGAGCATAAACAATGAACTAGATAGGAAATCCCAGTTTGAATCAAAAAACATGATGAACCCAAAAATAGTGAGGAAATGTTTCCTATTCTGCAACATATTGAGTCTGGATGCCACTGTGACTTAAAGGAATTAAAATTTAAAGAGTGAATGTAAATATATATTTGTATTTACTCATTTTATTCTAAGTTCCTAAAGAGTAAGGGCTTCATCTATTTATTTTTAAAATAATTACAAGCTTGTCTAGGACTTGCTGCTTGCCAGGCATAGTGAAAGTAAATGCCACATGTAATTATATTCTATCATCCTACTAACCCTGAAGGGTAGCATGAAGTTCTGGAAGAGCATGGGATACAGAGTCAGGTAAGCTGAGTATCAATTTCACCTGCCAATCATACAATGTAAAGGGTAATACCACATACCAGATACTGCTGTAAGCACTTTATTTGTATTTCTATTTCATTTTTCACAAACCCATGAGGTAGAAACCTTGCTTACACCCATTTTTCATGAGAAGAAACTGAGACATAATGAGCCCTGGTGGCGTAACAGTTATGCATCTGGCTGCTAACCAAAAGTTTGGAGTTAAAACTCACACAGCCCCTCCACTGGAGAAAGTTCTAGCGATATTTTCCCTTAAGATTACAGCCATAGGAGGCAGGGCCAAGATGGCGCAGTAGTCAGATGCTTCCAGTGGACCCCCTTACAAGAAAGACCCTAAAAAACAAGTGATTTGATTATATATGGCAATCTGGGAGCCCTGAACATCAAAGGCAGAGTTGAGGAACCAGACTGAGTGGCAGGTGGAGGGAGAGACAGTTCAGAAGCAGTGAGGAGTTGCTAGACCCGACCCAGCGAGAGCCTGAGCCCTTCAGACCTGGTCAGCTCGGGGGTGAGTGGTGAGGCAGGCAAGCAGCCATGCTCTGGAAACAGGTTTTCTGCACCAGGAGAGACCCAGAACCAGAGAGTCTACACAGCCACCCAGAACCAGCCAGAAGCAGCCCTCGTTGGCAAAAGATAAGTAGTTGCCTAGAGCTTACCACACGGATCAAAAACAACCACCTTAGGGAAAAACCTCTCTCCCATTTACCTCCCCACTCCCTGCTCTGCACTGGATCCTGGACAGGCTTCAACAGTTGTTGAGTCCCCTGGGCCAGAAGTAAGATCTGTCACTCCCGGAGCCTTTCTCCCTACCTCGGAGAGTGAACAAATTAACAAACTGGAAAAAATAAACTGCCAGCTCCCCTAAGGCGGGAACCCAGGGTAGGCACAGCTCCTTTGCCTAGGCACAGTCATAAGGGATCCACAGACATTGAGTGGCTTTCCCCCTACATAGACTTGTGTGGGCCCATCTCAACAGCATAGACCTTCAACACAGTACAACAGGGTATATACCTGAAGTCTAACTTCAACTGTTTCAGCTGTGAAGTGGAAGGTTCTTGACATTTGACATTGCTCTGCCCATTAAGGAGGGTCTTCACCTACCCACATCAGGGGCCTCAGGACTGGTGGTCCCAACCATGCCAACTAGCCACCTGCAACAGGGGCTCATGAATAAGAGGTACCCACCAGTCCTTACAGCCAACATCATTAGGTACTCACAGTCCAGCAGCAAAATCCATCCACCTACGCTCTCTAGGGAACAGGGACACGCCTTCCTCCTGGAAACTCAGTGGCGGCCATCACCCCCCTGCCTTGCTCAGAGTGTGTCTCCCTGTTGCAGCTAGATGCCTGTGCCTACACCAATCACCCATGCTTGTATAGGACTGTAATTGAGAGCCTACACCACACATTTGGTGGCTATCTACCTGGGCAAGTGAGCTGATTCCATACAGGAGGAGTGGGAGGACTCCTGAGCTCACATACCAACTAACAGATCTAATCACATGGTGACGACATTAGAGATTCAAACACGCCAATAATCAAACTAGCTCATACGATCAGACTATTTGGACATATCAAAACAAAATAAGAAGCTAGGACATGGTAAGCAAATATAAAATAAACAAATATAATAACAACTTGTTGATGGCTTGGAGACAACAGTTGGTATCAAATCACATAAAGAGGGAATCCATGATGGCTTCAGCAAGCTCCAAAAATAAAGAATCTAGAAATTTTCCAGAGGAGGAAAATTTCTTGGAATTACCAGAGGCAGAATACAAAAGATTAATATACAGAACTCTTGAAGAAATTAGGAAGGAAATTAATCAAAATGCAGAACACGCAACAGAGGAAATTACAAAGATTAGAGAAGAGCGTAATGACAAATTTAACAGACTGCAAGAATCCATAGAGAGACAGCAATCAGAAATCCAGAAGATTAACAATAAAATTTAAGAATTAGACAATTCAATAGAAAGTCATAGAAGCAGAATTGAGTCAATGGAAGTCAAAATTAGTGAGACTGAAGATAAGCACTTGACACCAACTTATTTGAGGAAAAATCAGACAAAAGGATTTAAAAAAATGAAGATATCCTAAGAATTTTGTGGAACTCTATCCAGAGGAATAACCAACGAGTGATCGGAGTACCAGAACAGGGGGAGACAACAGAAAATACAGACAGAATTGTTGAAGACTTGTTGGCAGAAAACTTCCCTGATATTGTGAAGGGTGATAAGATATCTATCCAAGAGGCTCATCGAATCCTACATAAGGTAGATCCCAAAAGAAAGTCACCAAGACATATTATAATCAAACTAGCTAAAACAAAAGACAAAGAGAGAATTTTAAGAATGGCTAGGGATAAAAGAAAAGTCATTTACAAAGGAGAGTCAATAAGAATAAGCTCGAACTACTCAGCAGAAACCATGCAAGCAAGAAGGCAATGTGAAGACATATATAAAGCCTTGAAGGAAAAAAACTGGCAGCCAAGACTTATGTATCCCGCAAAACTGTCTCTCAAATATGATGGCAAAATTAGGGCATTTCCAGATAAACAGAAGTTTAGGGGATTTGCAAAAACCAAACCAAAATTACAAGAAATACTGAAGAGAGTCCTCTGGTTAGAAAATCAGTAACATCAGATAACAACCCAAGACTAGAACACAGGACAGAGCAACTCGATATCAACCCAGATATCAACCAGATATTAATCCAGGGAAGTCACAAAAGTAAATCAAAGTTAAAATACTAAAAATAAGGAAACAGAGGTGTCAATATGTAAAAGATGACAACATTAAAACAAAAAAGAGGGACATAAAAAATGTAGACATAGATTTTTCATATGGAGAGGAAGTCAAGGCAATATAAAGAAATAAAAAAACTGGCATAAACTTAGAAAAATAATGGTAAATATTAAGGTAACCACAAAGGAAACTAACAATCCTACAAGTCAAAAAAAAAAAAAAAAAAAACCTAGAAAAATATAGAGACTCAGCAAACACCAAATCGGCAACAATGAAAAAGATGAGAAGAATATACATAAAGAAAAATGACTCAGCACAGAAAATTAAGTGGAACAAAGAAACTGTGAACAACACACAACAAATGACATCACTAAAATCATACCTATCAATAATTAAGCAGAATGTACATGCACTAAATGCAGTAATAAAGAGACAGAAAGTGGCAGATTGGATGAAAAAAAAAAAAAATCCGTCTATATGCCACCTACAAGAGACACACATTGGACTTAAAAACACTAAACTAAAATTCAAAGGATGGAAAAAATATACCAAGCTAACAACACTCAAAAAAGAGCAGGAATGGCAATATTAATCTCTGACAAAATAGACTTCAAAGTAAAATCCTACACAAAGGATAAGGGAGGACACAATATAATGATTAATGGGGCAATAGACCAGCAGGACATAACTATAATAAATATTTACCCACCCAAAGACAGGGCTCCAAAATACATAAAATAAACTCTAACAGCACTGAAAAGAGGATAGACAGCTACACAATAGTAGTAGGAGACTTCAACACATGACTTTAGATGAAGGACAGAACATTCAGAAAGAAGCTCAACAGAGACACGGAAGAGCTAAATGCTACAATCAACCAACTTAATCTCATAGACATATACCGAATACTCCACCAAATAGCAGCCAAGTATACTTTCTTTTCCAATGCCCATGGAACATTATCCAGAATAAACCACATATTAGGCCATAAAGCAAACCTTAACAAAATCCAAAGCATCAAAATATTACAAAGCATCTTTTCTGACCATAAAGCCATAAAAGTAGAAATCAACAACAGAAAAGGCAAAGAAAAAAAATCAAACACATGG
>NW_004444154.1:3649995-3651656 GCF_000243295.1 Trichechus manatus latirostris
AAGAGAACCTCAAAGAGGAAATCACCAAATCAATATCATTTACAATAGCCCACAAGAAGATAAAATACTTAGGAATAAATCTAATCAGAGAAGTAAAAGATCTGTACAATGAAAACTACAAGACACTACTGCAAGAAGCCAAAACAGATCTGCATAAGTGGAAAAACATACCTTGTTCATGGATAGGTAGACTCAACGTTGTGAAAATGTCAATTCTACCCAACGCAATCTATAGATACAATGCAATCCCGATCCATATTTCACCAGCATTTTTTAATGAGATGGAGGAACAAATCACCAACTTCATATGGAAAGGGAAGAGGCCCCAGATAAGTAAAGCATTACTCAAGAAGAACAAAATGAGTGGCCTCACACTACCTGATTTTAGAACCTGTTATACCACCAAGGTAATCGAAACAGCCTGGTACTGGTACAACAACAGATGCATAGACAAATGGAACAGAATTGAGAATCCAGACATAAATTCATCCACCTATGAACAGCTGATATTTGACAAAGGCCCATAGTCTATTAATTGGGGAAAAGAGTCTCTTTAACGAATGGTTCTGGCATACCTGGATATCCACCTGCAAAAAACTGAAACAAGACCATACCTCACACCACGCACAAAAACTAACTCAAAATGGATCAAAGACTTAAATATAAAATCAAAAACGATAAAGATCATGGAAGAAAAAATAGAGACGATGTTAGCAGCCCTAATACATGGTATAAACACAATACAAACCAGAAGTAACAATGCAGAAGCACTAGAAGAAAGACTAGATAAATGGGAGCTCCTAAAACACTTATGCTTATCAAAAGGCTTCACCAAAAGAGTAAAAAGACAACGTATGGACTCGGAAAAATTTTTTGACTATGACAACTCTGATCAGCGTCTAATCTCTAAAATCTGCAAGATACTGCAAAACCTCAACAACAAAAAGACAAACAACCCAATAAAAAATGAGGAAAGGATATGAATAGGTACTTTGCCAAAGAAGATATTCAAGCGGCTAAGGGTAACAGACACATGAAGAAATGGTCACAATCATTAGCCATTAGAGAAATGCAGATCAAAACTACAAAGAGATAACATCTCAGGACAAAAAGGCTAGCATTAATCCAAAAAACAGAAAATAATAAATGTTGGAGAGGTTGTTGAGAGACTGGAACACTTATACACTGTTTGTGGGAATGTAAAGTGGTACAACCATTTTGGAAATCGATTTGACGCTTCCTTAAAAAGCTAGAAAAAGAAGTACCATAGTCATCCTGCTTCTTGGAATATATCCTAGAGAAATAAAAGCCATCACAAGAATAGATATATGCACACCCATGTACATTGCAGCACTGTTCACAATAGCAAAAAGATGGAAACAACCTAGGTCCCCATCAACAGATAAATGGATAAACAAATTATGGTATATCCACACAATAGAATACTACGCAATGATAAAGAACAATGATGAAGCCATGAAACATCTTATAACATGGAGGAAGCTGGAACTCACTATGCTGAGTGAATTTAGTCAGTCACAGAAGGACAAATATTATATAAGACCACTATTATAAGAACTCAAGGTTTAAACACAGAAGAAAACATTCTTTGATGGTTACAAGTGTGGGGACACAGGGTGAGAGTTATTTACTAACTATAT
>NW_004444154.1:3658133-3659863 GCF_000243295.1 Trichechus manatus latirostris
TCACAAAAGGACAAATATTGTATGAGACCTCTATTGTAAAAACCCATGAAAAAGTTCCCACAAAAAATGTAACAGTCTTTGTTGGTTACCAGGGATGGGAGGGGTGGGGGGTAACACTAAATAGGCAATAGATAAGTAGTATCTTGGGTGAAGTGTGGGACAGTAAACAATACAGTGGAAACCAGCACAACTTGTACAAGAAAGGTCATGGAAGCCCCATAGACACATCCAAACTCCCTGAGGGACTAAATTGCTGGGTGGAGGGCTGTGGGGATCGTAGTCTTGGGGACCATCTAGCTCGGTTGGCATGGCACAGTTTCTGGGGACGGTGTTCTGCATTCTACCTTGGTGAGTGGCGTCTGGGGTCTTGAGGGCCTGTTAGCGGCCATCCAGGATGCTCCACTAGTCTCACCCCTTCTGGAGCGATGGAGAGTGAAGAGAGCAGGATGTAGTGGGGGGTTGGTCTGAAGGATTGACGGACCATAGTTGCTGGGGCCTCCACCAGCCTGGGTCTAGTGCAGCTGGATGGTGTCCGGCTGCCACCACTGACTGCTGTGACTTGGGTCACGGCAGAAGGTTCTGGATGAAGTTGGTGGGGGGGAAGCAGAACAAAATTCTAACTCACAGGGAAGGGACCAGATTTGGTGGCCTGGGGGAGACTGCGGAGGCTCTGAGACTGTGAGCCCTGGACACCCTTTTGGCTTGGTGGCAGGGTCATTTCCAGGTTCGCTGTTTGGCCGGGGTGTGGACAGCCCCATGGAACCAAGTGGGACTGGTGGGCACAGCAGTCCAGGGACGGGGGCCAGAGGGCAGTGGGTGATGGGAAGGCTGGTGGTGGGGTACCCAGGGTTGAGTGGAGATAGTGTTGATGTGTTGTGAGGTTGTTGGCCATTGTCAAAGGGCAACATGGGTACTAACTGTTGGATGAGAAACCATTTTGTTCCGTTGGCCTTCGTCTAGGGTGAGCGTGGCAGCGCAATTGGAGGAGTGTGGTCATTGTCGCTGAACTGTGCATGTAAAAATTTTTGGAGTGGTGTGTCTTTGGTTATGTATATTTTCACCAAAGGAAACAAGAAAAAAGGGGGTCGAGAGGGGAGAGGGTTGACATGTTTTGGGGTTGTTGACCAATGTCGTGGAATGGTATGTGTGCTACTGTTTCATGAGAAAAAAAAAGAAAATATTCTGCATCCTACTTTGGTTAGTGGCGTCTGGGGTCTTAAAAGCTTTCAAGCAGCCATCCAAGATGCATCAATTGGTCCTAGCCATCTTGAGTAAAGGAGAATGAAGAACACCAAAGAAACAAGGAAAGTAGTAGCCCAAGAGATAGAAAGGGCCACATGCACCAGAGACTTCATTAGCCTGAGACCAGAAGAACTAGATGGTGCCCAGCTACCACCAATGACCACCCTGACAGGAACACAGCAGAGAGTCCAGGATGGAGCAGGAGAAAGGTGAGGTTCAGCACTCAAGTTCTAGTAAGAAGACCAGACTTAATGGTCTGACTGAGACTGGAGGTACCCCGGAAAGCATGGCCCCTGGATTCTCAGCCCAGAACTAAAACAATTTCCAAGGCCCACTCTTCAGACAGGGATTGGACTGGACTGTGAGACATAAAGTGATACTCGTGAGGAGTGTGCCTCTTAGCTCAAGTAGATACAAGAGACTAAAAGGGCAGCTTCTGTCTCGAGGTGAGATGGAAAGGCAGAGAGGGTTACTGGTTGAATCGACAT
>NW_004444154.1:3660131-3667215 GCF_000243295.1 Trichechus manatus latirostris
ATATACATATATATATATTGCACTGGGCAAATCTGCTGCAAAAGACCTCTTTAAAGTGTTAAAAAACAAAGCTGTCACCTTGAGGACTAACATGTGCCTGACCCAAGTCATGGTATTTTCAATTGCCTCATTTGCATGTGAAAGCTGGGCAATAAATAAGGAAGACAGAGAAGAATTTATGCATTTGAATTATGGTGTTGAAGAATAATATTGAATATACCATGGATTGCCAAAAGAATGAACAAATCTGTTTTGGAAGAAGTTCAGCCAGAATGCTCCTTAGAAGTGAGTATGAAGAGACTTCGTCTCGCATACTTTGGACATGTTATAAGGAGGGACTAGTCCCTGGAGAAGAATGTTATGCTTGTTAAAGTAGAGGGTCAGCAAAAAAGAGGAAGACCCTCAAGGAGATCGACTGACACAGTGGCTGCAACAATGGGCTCAAGCATAACAATGATTGTGAAGATGACGCAGGATCGGGCAGGGTTTCGTTCTCATATACTTAGGGTTGCCATGGGTTGGAACAAACTCAACTGCACCTAATAACAACAACATATATATAAAATAAACAAACAACGACAACAAAAAATCCCAACAAATTTGTTGCCACCAAATCGATTCTGTCTCATGGTGATCTCATGTGTCACAAAGTAGAACTGAGCTCCGTAGGATTTTATGGGTTATAATCTTTATGAGAGCAAATTGTGAAGTCTTTCTTCTGTGGCACTGCTGGGTGAGTTTGAACTGCCAATCTCCTTTCAGATATAAAACACACCCATTGCTGGTGAGTCAATTCCGACTCACAGTGACCCTACTGGACAGAGTAGAATTGCCCCATAGGTTTCCAAAGAGTGTCTGGTGGATTCAAACTGCCAATCTTTTGGTTAGCAGCCTCAGTTCCTAACCACTATGACACAGGGTTCCCTACATACATATATATAGAGAGAGAGACAAGACAGAGATTGAGATTATACCTTCATTTCAGGTTGTTGTAACTTCTTTAAAAAATGAAAAATCTTACTTACATGAATTTATATTATGTATTTTTCTTCATATATACATTGATATATAAATATATGCAGTACCTATTTATATTTACAAATATATATTTTGTTGTTGCTGTTTGCTGCTGTGGAGAAGGTTCTGACTCATAATGACCCTGTGTACTTTGTTTAGAGTAAAGTCATTAACAAACTCATTTAATTTGCACATAATTTCCCCTTGTCCCAATTTAATTTCAGGAAACTGAGATTTAGAGAAATTAAGTACAAAATGTATAGGTCTCCATGAAAATAAAGCCTTGGAGGAAGGAGATGAGATGTGTAAACTCAGGCTCTGGAGTCTGCCCAGGTTCAAATCAAGATTCTGCCACATATTAGCTCAGAGAAATTATGTATAAATTAAATGAGTTTGTAAATGACTTTGCTCTAAAGAAAGTGATAAAACTAGTCCTTCTCCTTTTACAGATGGGATAAATGAAACTCAGAAAACTGGGCTGAATGATTTAGCCAGCAAGTAAGTAGTACCGGTTGCCATCGAGTGGATTCCGACTCATAGTCCCCCTATAGGACAGAGTAGAACTGTCCTATAGGGTTCCCAAGTCTATAATCTTTATGGAAGCAGACTGCCACATCTTTCTCCCTCAGAGCCACTGGTGGGTTCAAACCGCTCATGTTTCAGTTAGCAGCTGAATGCTTAAGCTCTGGGCTACAAAGGATTCTCGAATAAATAGTAGACCTCTGCAATATCCATGAAAAACTGGTATTTTGATCTTTATATGACCAAAGGAATTAACCCAGTGTCATGGATTGAATTGTGTCCCCCCAAAATATGTGTCAACTTGGTTAAGCCATGATTCCCAGTATTGTATTGTTGTCCTCCATTTTGTGATTGATGTGATTTTCCTATGGATTGTAAACCCTAATCTCTGCCTGTGGTTAATGAGGCAAAATTAGATCAGGCTGAAGAGGATTAGGGTGGGATGTAACACCCTTACTCATGTCACATCCCTGATCCAATGTAAAGGGAGCTTCCCTGGGGTGCAGTCTGCATCACCTTTTATCTTACAAGAGATAAAAGGAAAGGGAAGCAAGCAGGGGGGGAGGGGAACTCACACCACCAAGAAAGCAGCACGAGGAGCAGAGTGTGTCCTTTGACTCAGGTTCCCTGCGCCAAAGAAGCTCCTAGATCAAGGGAAGATTGATGACAAGGACCTTCCCCCCAGAGCCAATAGAGAGAGAAAGACTTCTCCTGAAGCTGAGGCCCTGAATTTGAACTTCTAGCCTATTAGACTGTGAGAAAATAAACTTCTGTTTGTTGAAGTCATCCACTTGCGGTATTTCTGTTATAGCAGCACTAGATAACTAAGACACCCAGTATTGTGGACTTAGTAAATGCTCAATAAAAGCTTAGAAAATCTAATTGATTGAAAACTGCTGATCTTCTCAAAGTATTTATATGCCATTTAAGTACATATGCTTTCATACATCCTGATATTTGCTCAAAATTGCTTTGTACTCTTACCACATACATGCAAATTTATTAAAAATATAGGAATTTCAGTCAATCTTCAGGCAGAGTTGACATTCATATTGTCACAATATTTTGTCCTTCATATTATATTTTTTTATAGAATCCCCAGTCATATTATATGGAGATATAATCTCTATTTGACAGCAAGGTCTTCTAGTTTTAAGTCTTTGTGTTTTAGGCTACTTATTCTCATTCCAAAGCTGTATCATTAAATTTTAACATCCTAACCAACAGATTAGCCCATTGTCATACAGTAGATTCTGACTCATAGTGAGCCTACTGGCCCAGTGGCTAAGCACTAAGCACTCCGCTGCTAACTGAAAAGTCTGAGGTTTGAAACCACCAGCTGCTCCGCAGGAGAAAGATGTGGCAGTCTGCTTCCATAAAGATTTATAGACTTGAAAACCTATGGGGCAGTTCTATTCTGTCCTATATGGTTGCTATGAGTCGGAATCCACTTGATGGCAATGGGTTTAGGTTTTTTGTTTAAACAAAAGATTAAGGAGTAAAAGTCTTAAAGTTACAGCAGGCCAGAAAGAGGTTTTTTTTTTTTTGTTTTGTTTTGTTTTGTTTTTATGCTTTAGGTGAAAGTTGACAGCTCTTCGTTAGTGTCTCATACAAAAACTTATACACACATTGTTATATGACCCTAGTTGCTATCCCTATAATGTGACTGCACACTCTTTTCTTTCACCCCGAATTTCCTGTGTCCATTCAATCAGCTCCTATCCTTTTAAGCCTTTTCATCTCACCTCCAGACAGGAGCTGCCCAATTAGTCTCATGTATCTACTTGAACTAAAAAGCACACTTTGTACGAGTATCGTTTTATGTCTTAAAGTGCAGTCTAATCCTTGTCAGAAGCGTTGGCTTCAGGAATGGTTTTTAGTTCCTGGTTAACAGAAAGTCAGGAGGCCATGTCTTCCTGGTTTCCTCCAGTCTCACTCAGACCATTAAGTCTGGTCTGTTTACTAGACTTTTAGTTCTGCACCCCACTTTTCTTCTGCTCCATCAGGGATTCTTTGTTGTATTCCCTGTCAGGGTGGTCATTGATGGTAGCTGGGCACCATCCGTTTCTTCTGGTCTCAGGCTGATGAAGTCTCTGGTTTATGTGGCCCCTTTTCTCTCTCGGGCTAATCTTTTCCTTGTGTCTTTTATGTTCTTCATTCTCCTTTGTACCAGGTGGGTTAGGACCAATTAATGCATCTTAGATGGCTGCTTGCTAGCTTCAAGACCCCAGACACCACCCACCAAAGTGCAATGTAAAACATTTTCTTTCTTTCTTTCTTTTTTTTTGTAAAGCAAAAAGAAAGTTTTATTCGACATATATTCAAAAGGACAAAAGTGGGAAGCAGGCAAACACGCTGCCAGAGCTAGAATGTCTGCGCGAATCTGAGGAAGGTTATAGAATCATCGGTATATATCAACATCACAAAACTGGTAGACTCATTGAAAGCATCACCTTTTCACAGATTGGCTAGAAATTGGTATCTTACATTTTTATTTTATTTTAATTGTAATTCAGGTGAAGGTTTACAGAATAAATAGTTTCTCATTAAACAATAGTACACATATTGTTTTATGACATTGGTTAACAATCCCACGACATGTCAACCCTCTCCCTTCTTGACATTTTTTTTTGGTGAAAATATACATAGCCAAAGATACACCATTTCAAAAATTTCTACATGCACAGGTCAGTGACATCAACTACGCACTTCCAATTCTCCTGCTATTCTCACGTTAGATGAAGATTTACAGAACAAAATAGTTTCTCACTAAACACGTTGCCCTAAGACAATGGTTAACAACCCCACTACACGTCAGCACTGTCCTTACTCAAACTTGAGTTCCCTATCACCAGCTTTCCTGTCCCCTTCTGCCTTCTAGTCCTTGTCCCTGGATGACTGTGTCTCATTAGTTGAGTTTTGTTTCATAAGGATATCCAATCCCAGGCTGAATGGTGAACGTTAGAAGTGACTTCACCAGTGAGCTAAAAGGGTGTCTGAGGGCCATACTCTCGGGGTTTCTCCAGTCTCTTTTAGGTCAGTAAACCTGGTCTTTTTATGTGTGTGTTAAAATTTTGTTCTACACCCTTCTCCAGCTCCGTTCAGAACACTCTGTTATGATCCCGGTCAGAGCAGTCAGTGGTGGTAGCCGGGCACCATCTAGCTGTACTAGACTCAGTCAGGTGGAGGCCTTGGTAGCTGTGGTCCATTAGTCTTTTGGACTAATCTTTTCCTTGTATCTTGTTCTCTTCATTCTCACTTGCTCCCGAAGGGGTGAGACCAGGCAAGAATCTTACATGGCTGCTCAGAGGCTTTTAAGACCCCAGACACTACTCACCAAAGTAGAATGTAGAACATTTTCTTTATAAACTGTGTTATGCCAATTGAGCTAGATGTTCCCTGAGACCATGGTCCCCAGAGCCCTCCACTCAGCAATTCAGTCCTTCAGGGAGTTTGGATTTGTCTGTGGAGCTTCCATGACCTTTCTTTGTACAAGTTGTGCTGGTTTCCCCTGCATTGTGTACTGTCTCACCTTTCACCAAAGCTACCACTTATCTGTTGCCTATTTAGTATTTCCCCCTCACCCCTCCCATCCCTTGTAACCAACAAGATTGTTACTTTTTGTGTGTGAACTTTTTCATGGGTTTTTACAATAAAGTCTGATGCAATATTTGCCCTTTTGTGATTGACTTCTTTCACTCAGCATAATATCCTCCAGTTTCATCCATGTTATGAGATGCTTCACAGATTCATTGTTGTTCTTTCTCGTTGCATAGTACTCCATTGTGTGTATGTACCACAGTTTGTTTATCCATTCATCTGTTGATGGGCATCTAGGTTGTTTCCATCATTTTGCTATTGTGAACAATGCTGCCATGAACATAGGTGTGCATATATCTATTTGAGTGATGACTCTTATTTCTCTAGGATATATTCCTAAGAGTGGGATTGCTGGATCAAATGGTATGTCTATTTCTAGCTTTCTGAGGAAGCGCCATATCATTTTCCAGAATGGTTGTATCATTTTGCATTCCCACCAGCAGTAAGAGTTCCGATCTCCCTGCAGCCCCTCCAACATTTGTTATTTCCAGTGTTTTTGATTTGTGCCAGTAATGATGGGGTGAGATGGTATCTTATTGTGGTTTTAATTTGCATTTCTCTAATGGCTAGCGACCGTGAGCATTTCCTCATGTATCTGTTCACCACTGGAATATCTTTTTGATGAAGTGTATGTTCATTTCTTTTGCCCATTTTTTAATAAGATTATTTGTCTTTTTGTTGTAGACGTGTTGGATATTCTTGTAGATTATGGAGATTAGAGCTTTGTCTGACTTGTACTGTCCAAAAATTTTTTCCCAGTCTGTAGGTTCTGCTTTTACTCTTTTGGTGAAGTCTTTTGAAGAGCATAGGTGTTTGGTTTTTAGAAGATCCCAGTTATGTAGCTTACCTTGTTGGTTTTGTGTGTTGATGGTTATGCTTTCTATCCTGTTAATGCCGTATATGAGGGCCTGTAGCATTCGTCTTATTTTTTCTTCTGTGAACTTCATAGTTTTTGGCTTTATATTAATATCTTTGATACATTTTGAATTAGTTTTTGTATGTGGTGTGAGGTATGGGTTCTGTTTCATTTTTTTTGCACGTGGATATCCAATTTTACCAGCACTATTTGTTGAAAAGATTGTCTTTTCCCCATTTCATGGACTTTGGGCCCTTGTCGAAGATCAGGTGACCGTAGGTGGATGGATTTACATTTGCGTTCTCAATTCTGTTCCATTGGTCAGTGTGTCTGTTGTTGTACCAATATCAGGCTGTTTTGACTACTGTAGCTGTATAGCAGGTTCTGAGGTCAGGTAGTGTGAGTCCAACTTTATTCTTCTTCTTCAGTAGTGCGTTACTTATCAGGGCTTCTTCCCTTTTCATATAAAGTTAATGATTAGTTTTTCCATCTCTTTGAAGAATGTTGTTGGTATTTGGCTTAGGATTGTGTTGTATTTGTAAATTGCTTTGGGTAGAATTGTCATTTTCACAATGTTGAGTCTACCTATCCATGAGCATGGTATGCTATTCCATTTACGTAGGTCCCTTTGGGTTTCTTGCAGTAGTCTTTTGTAGTTTTCTTTGTGTCAGTCTTTTACATGACTGGATAGATTTATTCCTAAGTATTTCATTTTTTTAGGGGCTATTATAAATGGTATTGTTTTCCTGATTTTCTTTTCATCATTCTCTTTATTGGTGTATAGGAATCCAACTGATTTTTGTAGGTTTATCTTGTATCCTGCTGCTCTGCTGAATCTTTATATTAGTTCCAGTAGATTTCTCATGGAGACTTTACGGATTTTTATGTATAGTACCATATCATCTGCAAACAGGGACAGTTTAACTTCTTTATTACCAATTTAGATGCCCTTTATTTCTTTTTCTTGCCTTATTGCTTCAGCTAGAACTTCCAGCACAATGTTAAATAGGAGTGGTGATAGAGGACATCCTTGTCTTATTCCTGTTCTCAAAGGGAATGTTTTCAGCCTCTCTCCATTAAGAATGATGT